>NC_058508.1:10035987-10349201 GCF_020382885.2 Scatophagus argus | reverse complement strand
CCATATCAATCAGCAGAGGTCTGGAGAAGTTTAACCTCAGTAGCTGGATAGAAGAGAGTGGCTGTCGGCTTCATTCAAACTAGTTTGAATGATAACCTACAGTATGCTAGATACGAGGCAGACCAAATCACAGGGCACAAATAGCAGATGCCTTTACACCACCCAGACACAAAAACTATATGTAATGAGATCATCTGATCAGTTGTCTTTTCCTTCAGATTGCATAAGGGCTTCCCTCAAATTCATTCCTACTGTGACTCCAAAGCTCCCCCATCTGGCATAGATGCCATTAAACAAAGAATCTTTACATTTACTCACAGCTCCATTGTTGACAGCAGTCCTTGCAAAAACAAAATTTTATTTGTATGCTCACAAGGTTACCAACTTACGATCCAACGCCCAGTTCTTTTCTTTTGCATTCACCACACGATCTAAAAAATAAACAACTAACAAAAAAGTCCTTCTTCACACTCTCACTCACTGCTTTAACCTCTCTTGGTCCCTCAGTTCTTTGTTTTCTTTGGATTACAAACTTTCCCACCTAACTCCCTGTCAGTTTTCATGCCAGCCGTCACACCATCTCCTGCTCTCCTGCTCTGTTTGCAGACGGTAGAGATGAGAGAGATGGGGCAGGATGGTTACTCGGATACTGAGCACTTTCCACCAATGGAAGGCCATGGCAGGGCCGCTTCCATGCCCCGCCTCCCAGGCGACAACCAAGTGAGCAGCATTCTCACCTTTCCACTCTCTTTCTATTTCCCCCATTTTCTCTGTTCATCATCTTCTTTTGTTTGAAAGGATCATATTTTTTAAAGGTCTGACTTGTTGCATAAAAATTTATTGCTGTGGTTACTCAAATCCATGTTGGAGAAAGTTTATGAAGGCATACCAAAAATTAAAACAAGATATTCAATCATTACATTATTCCTGGTTAAAACATAGACCTCCAAACTTGAATTTAAAAGGACCATAGCAAAGCAAAGTCAAACCTTCGGCTCCTTTTTCCTTCTTCTCCTGTTGTCTTCTGCTCTTCCTGTCATCCCGACACCTGCATGGAGGTCTTTAACCATTGTTGTCCCTGTTTACATCTAACACATCTCATTCATTACCTATTGTTTCATATCCTGAGTGCTCTGGTTGTCATATGCACACAACATATCTATAAATACAAATGTGCACACATGCAAACACAAATTTCACTGCCCTCCATTATTTCCTCTTCTTTTGTCAAGACTCTGATTTATTTATCCTTGCACTAAACTGTCTCTTCCTTCCTATCAAAGGTTTTTGCCTGTCCTGCCTCTTTGAAATTTGGGGGCTTCTTTCTTTCTTTCTTACTTTCTTTATTTCTTTCTTTCTTTTTCAAGGAAGGAGGAAGGAACCAGCATGACATTGTGTGTATGTGTGTTTGTGTGCGGGTGTGCTTGTTGCATATGTGTGTGCTCTGCATTTTTTTCCTGTCCACTCACTGTCCTCCGTGTCCTGAAATTCACACTGTTTCTGTCACTCCAATTGTAATCGTGCGTGGGTTTGTGACTATGCATATCCATTTGTACATGTATTTTGCTGATTGTTGTCATTGCTGTTGTGACCGTGGTGCTGTTGATTGAGCATATTCATGGTGACCTTGTCTATACTGTAATAACCTTATTTTGGCACCAACCACCCCCAGTGTCTGTGGTAAGTGTTTTAATTCCACCTTCGCTGCTGCTTCAGTGTCTAATCAAACTCTCTCTCTGTCCCTCCCTCTCTCTCTATCTCTATCTCTCCCTCTCTCTCTCTCTCTTTTCTCTGTCCACTATGGCGCCTCACCTCTTTTTGGGTTGATCCTCCACCTAACACTCTTTGAGTTTTACTTGTACTCTTCTGAACCCCTTTTCTCTTTCATTGTGTATCAATTCATCCCTGTGTCCCCTACTTCTCTCCCTTCCCACCTGGTTCTGTGTGTGACCCCACCTTTGGTGTATTTTGTGGCTCTGTGTGTGTCTTCTCTGTGCTTATACAGCAGCGGAGGAGAGGGAAGCAACGTGGCAGTACCCTCAGTGTATGTACCCTGTCTTCCCTGTCTCGTCTCTCGCTCTCTCCCTCTCTCTCCCTCTCTCTCCTTCTCTCTCTCCTCTCTCTCTCTCTCTTTCACTCTCACACACACTATTGAAACTTTTTTTCATTGTCTGTCTTGTCTTCGTGTTTTGTCTTCATCATGGCAGAGATTTCTTTAAAATGTGTTAGGACTGTTATTTTTGTTTGTTTGTTTGCTTTTGGCATGACCAAACCTGATTCCAGCCCAGCTTCCAAACTGATCCCAGCATCCATAGCTTCTTTTGGATTTGGAATTGGGCTGAACTCTGCACGGTCCCTGTCATTCTCAAGAACCCCGCCACACTGTCGTGTGACCTCTTAGTCTCCCTCTCTCCCTCTCCCTCTTTCTCTGTCTCTCTCTATCTTTCTCTCTCTCAGCTTCTGCTGCTGCTGCAAGTGCTGTTGTTGCTTCATGTCCTCATACCTATGTGATCATCTCTAATGATGTCCCCACCTGTGTCTGAATGTCCATTCACATCTGTCCACCTGCATGCAAGAAATTGTTTAAATGTGTTCAGTTGAGTGTATGTTAATGTTAGTGTGTGTGTGTGTGTGTGTGTGAGTGATGATGAGAGATGGAAAGAGAAATGATTGAGGTGTATGTGGGTATGAATGGATATGTTCTTGCTTTTCTCAGTGCTACTCCTATGAGGCCAGATAATCTGCCAATCTGTCATTTGTCAGTTGATTTGTCTAATACGCAAGAAATTGTTGCACTTAGTTGCCAAAAGGATCTAGCACTGAAATAGCCTGATATGATTTACATGTCCAGGTCAGCAAGCTGTAGCACCATAGGCTCTGTCCTGCTGTCCCGTCTCAGTGCATGAGGCCTCAGCAGAGGGATTCTTATGAGGAGAAAGGACTCAGGACAACCCCTATGTACCTGCATGGTTGGACAAAAGCACGTTGAAAGAGAGCAAAAATAGAGGGGTTTTGTGCAGCCTGGAATGTGCCATTTTCAGGGGTTTATGGGGGGCAAGGATAGAGGATGGTTGCAAGTTGTACTGACCCTTCTATCCCCTTTTACAAAGCAAGTTACAGAAGCATGGAAGGCATGGCCATTTGCCCTCATCTCTTTGGTTTGATTTCTTCTTACTCTTTTTTTCTTTCTCTTATGTAGTTTTTTTTAGACCTCTGTATCAGGGGTCGGCAATTATGACAGTTTCAGCCCTGAACCATTTTTGCTTGACGCTGTTCATGCAGAGGAGACTTGTGCTCGTGGTGTGAATTGGAAGCACAAGCTATTAACAACAATGTTTGGTTGGTGTGTCACTCGACTTCTTGGCAGTTCACAAACTTAGACTTCAGCTGGATAACTAAAAGTGGATAATGAAAACAGGAGTTTTAATCAAGAATGGAAAAAATAATGTTCACAGCTGTAGCAAATAATACAATTTAGACTTTATTTCAGTACCAGGAACTGTTCATATTAACCTCTTCAAGAGGCTGGTGCAGAATGCAACATGATTTTGAATATTAAATATGAGTACACTGAATTCTAATTATTCATGATTTAGATATAGTTCAATCTATCTATTGTAGATTTATGGATAATGCAGCTTTTTTATAGCTACCAGAAATTGTAATGAAGGGTCAAATTTGGCACATGGGCTGATTTTTGCCGACTCCTGCCCTATAAACTGTATAGCATGATTGAGACATTATTACTAGGAGTGTGTGATTTGAGAGGAAGGCGACTGGGCTCTCGTCATTTGAGTTCAACAACCAGACCCCATTCACGCACATGCAAACACATACACACATACACAGTACCTGTTTCCCCACAGTTCACAGAAAACACCAACTCAACAGTCAAAGGAATCCACTGCATCTCTCCTTCTCTCTCCCTCCCTGCCTTGCTGGTCTCTGTCTTCCTCTCTTAGACCATCAATGACAGCAGTCCCATGAAACGTTCAGCCTCGTCATTGGGCCACAGCAGGTCTGGCCGTGGCCACAGAGACAGAGGAGGGGTGGATGACTACAACATGGACCGTGTAATACCTGAGGAGGGGAGAACTACCAGACACGGACATCGGCGAAAAGACCGGGGTCATCGGGCATCTGAGAGGTCCCTCTGTCGGTACACAGAGGCTGACACAGGTAGGAAGTGCCATACACCTGCAGACAACCACACGTAAAAAGAGCAACACAGTGATGTTTGGATGTGTTAATGCAGCTGCACAATGTAGGCACTACATTCAACAAAGTCCTGCCTTTCAAATAAGAGTGTATTGAACTCTCTGCAGTGAATGAAGTACATCTGAAAGGTTGAACATTTATTTATTTATTTATGCCTATTGTTAAGTGTGCTGTTTTCAAATGTCATAGTAATATTTAATATTTTCACCACACTTAACACCTATAATGCCTTCAATGAACTCCACCATCAGGCCTAGGCACAGACCTGAGCACAACCACCCAATCAGGCGACCTCGCATCCAAAGACAAGGATCGTGACAGAGATCGTGGCCGGTCCAAAGACCGTAAGCACCACCACCACCATCACCACCACCATGGCTCTGTGGACAAGGAGCGCTATGTAGCAGAGCGTGGTGACGGGTATGGACATAGGCACTCCCGCGACAGAGAGCACGACCGGGAGAAGGAGAGAGAACGGGACCGACGCTGGTCGCGATCGCCCAGCGAGGGTCGCGAGTGCATGACGCACAGACAGGTGGGCTTCTGGATCCTTGTGTGCATGTGGCATCTACTTTTAGAGGTTTCTAGTGCAAAAAGCAGTGGCATGAACACATTTTTAGTGTCATGCCGAACAGTATAACACAACGATCTCTAGTTTGATGGTGGTTATCTGTTACAATCCTCCCGTAATGCTGTGATGGCCTTTTAATAACAATAACAAAACACTGCAATTAAATGCTGTGCAGAGTGTGCTGTTTTTGGTGAGGTTTTCTGATTGAAATTCTTTGATTATGTTCAATTTTATGAGCACATTACCATCTGGCCAACAAATCTCTGAGTTATCTGGAGAACATCTGGATAGACGAATGAAATGAACCATAAACTCACTGTTGACCTGAAAGAACTTCATATGATAATAAATAGAGTTACAAAAATAACATGAGTTATTATAAGACTACTTTGCTGTTTGATGCTGCCCTCAAATTAGAGGCCAAGATGTGTTGTTGTCCTTAACAACACACAGTTGTGTTCCAAATGGCAAACACATTATGAGACCTTCATGTACATTTGTACATACAGATGTTTGACTACATGCACACAAACATATTCGTTGTTGTGGGTATAATCTTGTGAATACAAGTAAATGTTTGTTAAATTAAGTCATTGTACAACCAAAACAAATATGCATTAAAATGTATATTTGAGTTCCCGACTGCTGCCCCTATCTTTCTTGCCTAAATGTTTTCAGATTGCCTGTGTTCTCTCACGTTCCCTGTACTAACTTTCTTTTTATGGCATCCTTTTCCAAGTACATAAACTACAATGTATTAAACTACCTAATAAAACAAAAATGTATCTCTGATCTAACTGTTCTGAAAAACTTCGGTGATGCACTTTTCAGCTTTATGCACTCAATTTTTGTGTTGGGAAAAGCCTTGAAAAACTTGGAAAGACTTGGAAAGGAAGACAAATTTGAATTTTTTGTCTTTTTAGAACTCAGCATGTTGCACATATATTACAGAGCTCACTCCCAATAATTTAAAACCAAACACATTTTATGTATGTTTAGTTACCATATTTACCCTGTACCACGTTTGTTGCTCCAGAAATCAACCCTATACCCTTCTTTTCTCCTGTCGTCTTTTGTTTTCTCTCCTCTGCCTGATATGTTGCTTCTCCATGTATGGTGCTGTTTGGATCTCATCTTTTTTATCCACATCCTCTGCTCTGTTACATTGTGATGCCTTTCATTTCTGCCTTTCTCTCCTCCATGCCACTTACATGACTGCTGCTTTTATCTTTATTGTTGCTGTGGTTGTTCTTGTGTTTTCTTACTTTTCTATCTGGACTCTCTTGCTTTCTTTCTGTCTCTCTATTTGTTTTGTACTCTATCTTTCCCATCCTCTACTTTATTCTACATGTTATGTCGTTGAATTTGTGGTTCGTTCTTTTTATTTGCTTTATTTCACTTTTTGTGTAGGGCAGTAGTTCGGTCAGCGGAAGTCCTGTTCCCTCAACCTCTGGGACCAGTACGCCACGTCGAGGCCGTCGACAGTTGCCTCAGACCCCTGCAACACCCCGGCCCCATGTAACCTACTCCCCAGTAGTCCGTAAGGCCATGCCCACACCACCTGGGGGGCCGCAAGGCCGACCCCCAGCCCCAGCCCCTCGTCGCTTTTCTCCTGAGCCTCCACAAGGCCAGGGCCCTCCCCCCACTGGCCTCCCACTGGCCCACCATGGCACACCCCGCCCGGGTCATCACCCCCCACCTCGCTGGGGAGACACAGGTGGAGGAGGCAACTCTATTGAAGGGGATGGCTGCTTCTACAACCAGGAGTATCAGGACTATGAGCCCCACCATGAACCACCTGCCTATGAGCAAAGCCACATGCAGGGCAGCAACCCCCATCCCCATGCTCTGACCAGCCACCCGCTGCCTCCTC
Organism: Scatophagus argus; assembly: GCF_020382885.2. Classification (NCBI taxonomy): domain Eukaryota; kingdom Metazoa; phylum Chordata; class Actinopteri; family Scatophagidae; genus Scatophagus; species Scatophagus argus. Next base: position 10,342,539 of record NC_058508.1, on the reverse strand, counting down.
CTCCTCAACCGCAGCCACATAATCCCCATCCCCTTCCTCCACCACAGCCCCACCCTGTAAACAACCCCCACCCTCATCCACCACCTCACCCACAGCCCAGTCGCACCTCACCCAGGACTGCCCACCATGCACCGCCACCCACCACTGCCCTGACCGGTCCTGTACAGGGCCAGATGCAGCCTGCTACCCAGCGCCGCCTACCCAATGGGTACCGCTCTTCATCACCTTCAACACACCTCCATGGACCCCCTCATACTGGACCTCACAAGGTCCCCCCTCCAGCAGTGCATCCTAGGGGTCCCCGCAAGGGCCTGCATGAACCCTACAGCGAGACGGAGGATGACGACTGGTGCTAGCCTCTGGGGATCGGGGAGGGGTGTAAGGAGAAAAAAAGAAATGATAGATGGACTGAAAGATGAAGATGGGAAGCTCTGAGCCTGAGCACTGACTGCCAAGGGAGACATGATTCTTTCTTTCTCGCCCGTTTAATTTTTTCCCTCTCCTTCACTGCTTGGCATGTCCCAGGGACAGTGGGCTAAGTGAAGGGCCAGGTGTCAGGAAGAAGGGATGAAACAAGAATGCTGGGGCAGGATCTGGAGAAACAAGTGGTGTAAGAAGAGGTAACAAACCACCTCCATGTTCTGCTTGCATTGTTGTTGCATTCATCTCTTGATGCCACATAAGACCAACCTCAAACTGCAGATTTTAAGGATGCAAGCAGGAGGGGTAAGGGACACTAGTCTTTGTGTGTCTTAAATTATGCCTCTGGCAATGAGCTACAGCCACTTACAAGATGTCAAGAGTTGCGACTCGACAAAAGACACTTTCCAGTGAGAGACAAAAGAACGACCACTGTTTTTTTTTCTTTGCTTCTCATAGCTAACTAAGTAAGTTAGCTACAAAAAGAGTCAAATCCAACCCTCCCAGCCACCAGTTGAATATTGATGAGTTTTATCATCTGTGTTTTTAAATAAGAACATGATGAGCCTTCCACCTGTATGAGGTGAGATGGCTAAGTGGGTGGGAGAGTTGGGGAATGTTGCACGGGGTTGACAAATCCCTCTGTCAAAATCTAGAGGACAGAATGGGTGTGTTGGAGATGTTTACCCTTGTCCCTGGAAAAAACCCTCGTCCCAGAAAACAATTTAACCAACCTCAAGCTATGACCTATGAGAGAAGAAAAACAAAAAAATGGAGATGGGTTTCCGAAACGAAAAACAAACAAACCAATAACTGTTTTCTGCAGTATTTCTTCTTCTATTCCTGCCTCTTCTTCCTGCTTCCTTCCTTCTACTTCTTCAAAACATTGAAGCTTGAATCTTCTGTTGCACCTCACACAGCTTCGTTTTTTAGACTTGCGGAGTTGTACACCCTGTGGAATCCTGCATGAATGATACAAAAAATAATAATAATAGCAACAATGAGAATCTACTGTTTGTGGGGGGGAATTTTTACTTGTTCATTTCTGTTGTGGTCTTAAGGGTTTCTCTCTTTTAGTAAAAATGCCTTTCTGTTTCTCTTTTTCTCTCCCCTCTGTATGGCATCCCTCTCTCTATGCCTTCATTTACACTGGAATCAAGTGACAGAAGATCATAGGGAGATTGGATAGTTACTGTATCTATATCTAGAAGGAACAAAATGATTATTTTTTGCTTGCTTGTTTGTATGTTCTGTGACAGATGCCTGCCACTGATACAGCTGGAATTGCACATATTTTTTGTGGAAGTAACTTTTTTTTTTGCAAAAACGGTGATAATCCTAAAATGATATGCTGGGAAGCAGGGTAAAGCTGAAGAAAGATGTTGTGTCCACATTGACAAATCAGTAACATCTCAAAGTCTTCCAGGGTTTGGGGTTAAAACAGAGACACTAGAGAGAAAGAGACCAACAGAAAGCTGGAGAAAGGAGATAAACTCTTCAACTTTGTTTTCTTTGTCATTGACTGTAATAATGGATAAAAAGACATGTGACGGATTCTCCATATTTGGTCTTATATTCTGTTCTGTATGTTTGTTTTATATTGAGCTCAGCTAATCATTTTTCCAACCCTGAGGTGGAGCTCTAACCCACAGTTGCATAGTGGGACAATGAGTATACAGGACGGCAAACATGAAATTTATACAGTATACAAAATTTATACAGTGGGTGAATATGACTGAAATTTTCTAGATTAAAATTGGTCAAACACTGCAGTTCTACGTGGGTTTCTGCATTTGAACAGATAAGTCTACTCTCCTGCAGATGCTATAGCAGAGTTCCACCACCACTTGTGACCTTCTAGTGGCGCTGTGTGACAGTGTCCCACTAGTTTTTTGTACCTCTCCCTTCACTTCTGATTGAGCATTTTTATATACTGTCAGTGGACCACGAATACAGTTTAGCTCCTTCCTTCACTTGTAGACCACCTTGTTTGTGTTCTACACAAGTAAACACAGATGACTGAATGGCACGGTGCAGATGGGTTGGAGAAAAGATGTCTGGGCCTCATCACGGTCATGGAAAACATCTATGTTCTGTGTGTATCACTCCTGTGTAGCTTTAATTTCTTTCTGCGTGTTTCTCTGTGTGCCTCAAACTAACACTTGTTAACGCACACCGCTGTCAGTCCCAACTTTATTATTATCATCATCATCATTATTATTATTATTATTATTGCCATTTTATTTATTTGACCTACATTTTACCTTGAGGCCTATCACATGTTGACCAGAGAATGCACCGAAAAAAAAACAGAAAAGAAAACAACTGCCTATTAGTGTCTTTCCAACCTCAGTGGAATGTCACACACAAGTATTTTTTTTCGCATCACTACACTTAAAATCAGAAAGCACACTAGGTATGTAGCTCCTGGTTGTGGTATGCGTGTGTAAGTGGGTTTTTGGGTGTGTGTATGTCCATGGATGAGTATGTTTCTGATAAATTTTGGTGTTTTCTTCTTTTTTTGCCTTCTGAAATCTTAACATATTTGAGTCAAATCATTATAAATGATCTTCAACTCAACTGTGTGTTTATGTGTGTGTGCGCGCGCGTGTATATGTGTGTATGTGATGTCAGTAATCCCCTGAATGAAACATGCAAAGCTCCCAAACATTCACCATCCATCTTTGTGTCTATGCTGCAGTGAATTCCACTAACACGCTGATTAACCACACAAAGTCTTCAAAAAGCAATGTAAAGCCGCTACTGAGGAAAAAAAGAAAAAAAAAGAAAATGTTTTTTAAGTACAAAAGATTAAAAAAGGAAAAAATATCTAGTTCCAGAAATGCATGTGCTATGTGCATGCCACACCGTGGGTTAACAGTCATCTTCAGGACATAAAAGAAAAAGCAGATTAATGAATTCAGAGGAACAAAAAAAAGATATATAAATAGATAGATGTTTTTAAAAAGCAACGTTTCCTTTTTTCCTTCTATTTTTGAGAACAAAAAAGGTTAAAAATTACAAAAAAAAAAGTCTAAAGAATAAAAACACAAAAGAGACTTTGGTGAGAGTCAGTCTCGTTTGTTTTCCTCTGTTACATGGCGTTGAGGCACAACAAAACCATGTTCAGGACACCACAAAAAAAGAACTGTTTTTAATGAAAAAAAAAATAAAGAAAGAAAAGAAAGTACAGTTCAGCAGACGGTATATTCTCCCTTCTACTTTTTGTGGGGGTCAGAGGGTGCAGGAGCTAGCCAAATCTGATGATGTACTCATTATAGCTGGCTGTGGAACCTTTTGATCTCTCACTCACTCCCTCTTTTCTCTTTCTCTAACTCTGTCTCTCTCACACTCTTATCTGTCGCACTCTCAACCTGTCTCACCGCTATTTCTACCAGTGCATTTTGTAATTCCAAACAGAACTCTTCCTAAAGAATAAAATCCAGAGAGAATGCACACTGCTTTGCCTCATTTCTTGTCCAAATTATTGCTTTAGTCTTTTTACCTGTCAGGATGCGCGTTGTGAGTGTGTATGGCTCACATTTTCACTTAAAGGTGCCCTCTGGGGTTTTCTAGTGAGCCAACAAAGGTTATGTTTGCATTCAGTCTTACCATCAAAACTGTATGGATCCTTTAGTTTCAGCAAATTTGTTCAGTGCAAAGTTTTGTTTGTTTGTTTGTTTGTTTTCTACACATTTTAAAATGTGTGTTGTTTACATCCATGTCAGATTTCTCTGTCTTTTCTGGTGCACTGCTGTGGTTTTTTACATTACTGGACTTGAAAATTAAAGCTGCATTGATTTGCTTTTTTGGCCACTTGGGGGCAGTAGGAGAGTCTGTAAACTTAACATATTATCACCTTTTAAAGTCGTGTATGTATTAACAAACAGCTAACTACACGTCCAGCAGAGACATGGCAACTTTATCACTCATTTCAAATCATGTTTCTGTCCACCTGGAATGTGTAACTCCAATGTTCACTATCTTTTAAGTTCTGTTTTGCCAGCTTCTGACAGAAATATCGACTCCCATAGCTGTGAAATGATCCACTGTGTTCACAAACTAGTTGCCAGCTTTGTCTGTCTGCTGTTTGATACTGGACAAGTGGCATTCAGTAGGTTTTTCGGGAATGTTTAGGCTGAAAACAGCAGCCCACTATCTGAAAATGGGCTTGATGAGTGGTAAGACTGAGCAGTACACTTGAAGGCTGTAAAAGGAAAACAGTGAGTGAGTTGTAAGATGCTAAAAATACACTGCAGACCTTGTTTTGAACTGCAGAATTGGCAGACAGTCCTCTGTGAGCCAGACATTATGAGCGACACATTTTAGGATACTGTTTGAGTCATTGCCATTGTGAAATATTAATATGTGCAGTTTTGAGTTAAATGCATTACAGGTCTTCTTTGTTATGTTTCTGTGATCCTGGAATTCTAACAGATTTGACCTTCCAGAAAAGGACATCTTTTGCTTAGTCATACAGAGGACATGGACCTGTCAGCATATTAATTCATGCATTAATTCAGGGGGTGGAAAAAAAGAATAATGAAAGTATTTGAGTGATCTGATTACACTTACATGTGAAGGATGTGTGTATGTGTGTTTGTATAACGTGTATGACGCGTGTACTTTCACAGGCATGTCCAGACGGTTCCGGCTGCCCTCACCAGCTCTGTGTACACAGACAGGGTGCTCTGGTTTCAGCCGGAAGAATAAGCAGCACAGCCGGGGCCTCATGGGGCTCACACAGGCACTTCCCCCCACATTCTTTCTTCTGTTTTCCTGGGTTAACCCCCTCCCCCTCTCACACTGGTGACTCCCTGCTGCCCCACCAACTTACAACCTGCTCACTAAATAAAAGCTTTATTTTATGTTATACTGATTACTAATATAAGTATTTTAAAAACAACTTCAGTCGTTAATGATTCAGTACAGACTAACTGGTGATCGTGAGCTCTGATACTGTGGTTTGAGATTCAACTTTACTCAAAGTAAAAGTAGTAATGGTGTTCTCTGTGAACCCCATCTCTCCCTGAAAAACCGTATGCCCTTTACTCAAGTTGTTGTAAAGAATTACTTAATACGCTGTCATTTATTAGCTTCACATCACAAACTTTATTTTAATCTAACCTTCCACACCCTGTTTGCTGGACCAGAATTAATGAGCATTGTCATTACAGTATTCGTGCCACAGTAAAACACTTGAGCCAGTGAACCCAGATTGCTCCCAGTGTGTGGCCAGTCGGTGGCTTTTACACCATTGGAGTGGGGGGTGGCAATATGCTGAATTGTTCCTGCTTTTTGTTCTGCAAATCAGTGTGGGGGGAAGGAGGCAAAGTTCTTCACATCCAAACCAGTTTCCTGTCACACACCCACATAGCTCTTTCACACTCACTTTCTTGCGCCACAAACAATTCTACAGCCAATACAACACCAGTACTTCTTGTTTTTAATATCATGACTAAAGTATTACACATCTACCTCCCTTCCTCACTACAACACATCTGTTATAAACAACACATCACTCCATATCGAGTACAAAAATGTTTTAATAAATACTGAGGTAGTTGTAGTCATTGTATTTCTTACACTTGAATTCCTCTACACATTTCTCAGCTTCTGTCAGCACACAGTACACAAACATACATTTGATCAACAGACTGCTTCCTTAATAGACGTGTGGAAATGTTCATAAAAGTAGTTCAAGGCCCCATCCAGATGAACTGAATCCTTTAGTTCAGCCTTTGGCCAGCTCAAGCCAGTCCTTACTGTGAGCTGAGGCCAATAATTAGGCCAAAAGTCACCGGCAGGGCTGCTTCCGTGATTCCTGTTAACATGCCCCTGCTTGTTCAGAATCCTGCTCGGGACCTTTGGAACGCACCATCCCCGGTGTTCGTCCCAAAACGATCCTGGGACGGGCCTGCTGTGAGGCGCCTTCAGGCTCCCGGTCTGCGTTTACTGCCTGTAATCAGCGCAATCAACACACTGCAATGGCTCTCTGTAGTGGCATGGGGGTTGGGGGTGCTCCCAGTTCACTGCTGCAGTTCACATAGTCCGACAAAACGGAATTCACAATCAGATGTCGAGGGAAGTTTCCCTGCTCGAGTTTTGCTCTCTTGCATGGCAGGAAGTCCGGCTCCACGGCCGCTTTGCCCCGTCTTTTTCTCGAGAGTTGCGTCGTGCCGGTAAGACACAGATTCTCCTTGTTTTCTGCGACCTCCTCTCGGGGTAAAGTCCGAGGTTTTCCGGTGCTTGGCGAAGCGGGACCCTGGTGCTCCAGATGAGCGTCACTGGGCTCTGTGATCATTTTAGTTTCGGTCGTGGATTGCTGGTGCTCAGATCCTGATCCAACACATTCTGCCGTCGCCTGGGCCGCGTGGTAAATGTCCCGGGCGGATTTCATCACCAGAGTCAGGAGCAGGCTCCTATGGAGACGGAGACCCCCTCGCTGGGTGCGGGAGCTGTACAGTTTCCCTAAAGCCACGACCATGATCCTCTTAGCCTCAGCGCTGACCTCCATGTCTCAGCTTGTTTTGAAACTATACCAGGACAAAACAACCACAGGCTAATGTTTGTGGATTCACTCCGTCCCCTCTGACTTCACACACAGACACTACACATTCCGACCGGGCAGGACAAATACTTATCACCTCGTTGACGTCACGCACTCAGTTAGCGTCATATGAGAGAGCCCCGCCCACCGGCCGCATACCAGTTCTGCGATCCCCAACAGCCCTGCGACAACTGGTTAGGCAGCTGCTGCTATTTTGATCTGCTGCTATCAAAGTGTCAATAGGCTTGCAATACAAAGCAAACAGCGTACAACAGTATTACCTGTCTGGTGATGTCACCACCTATTCATGACAAATAAGTAAAAATAGTAACAATAAATCGTTTTTAGAACTGTAACAATTTGGAAGATTACTCTACAGCTAAGACAGGAAATAGGACGATTCTATGAAAATTTACATCACAACAGCTCCAATGTTGTCTTGTTTACACAATTGTGTATATCAAGTGGAGAAAAACAAGTTGATTGTTTTTTGTTTTTGTTTTGTTTTTTTAAAAAAACATTGAATGGAGACTAAATACCACCCAGGACACTCTGCAGATTATAACATTTTTGACCTTACCAAAGAACCATGGCAACATATAACTGATCTAGTATTTATTTAGCTACATTGTATCGACCTATTATGTCTAGAAAATAAATTCAGCCTGCCTTTAAAATTCATTTCTAGGTATTTTACTGCACATGTTACATAAATAGTATAGCACATGCACAGTTTGGACTTTGGACTAGCTGTCCCCACCACCACCACCCCCTACCTTTCAGTTTTCCAGTCCAGTCTTGCTAACATGCAAACAAATCTTGTTGTGTCCGTTGTGTCATTAAAACATCATGTGAAGAGCACTGCTCTCTCTCTGCTCAGTATAACGAGGGAAGTAATATTTATCAGGCAGGCTTTCAGTTAATCCACTCAGTGAAAATTCATGTCAGGTTATTTCAAACGTTTATGGAAAGATTTTAGAGCCATCAACAAATTTCAGAGTGATCATAATGTATTTGTCTGATAAGCAAAACCTACAGAAGTAAAAGTCTAATCCTTGAAAGATATCTGTGTCTAAGTTTAGTCTTTCTCACACTCGGGATGAAGACCATGTCACTGCTCTGCTTATCTGGAACAGTCAAGAAAACCTCATCACAGTGCCTGAGCTCCAGTCTCACCCATCCCCCCAATGTGTTGCTTCCTTTTGAAGGAAAAAAGAAACGGGGGTGGAGGTTAACAGACAGATGCCCATATTAAGCACATCCTGCTTCTGTGGCACATGCAGAGGAAAACCCATGACGCCTGTGGGAGCCCTTGTTTCCTGAAGCCATTTAAAGTAACAGCAGTGAGGATTGCGTCAGGGCTTACTGCTTCCTTCAGCCCATATTTGGACAATGGAATCTATTCCTAGATGTATCACATTCAGAAACTACATAGAACTTATATATTTAATTTATGGCTTGAACTGAATATGGTGGATATACAATAGTTTAAATTAAACACTTTATGCTCAAGCAGGAGTCTGAAGTGTTTTACAGATGTTCTTTCAGAGGAATTTGTGGAATGCAGGTGATTGTTTCTGATGTGGCCGCAGTTCAGCAAAACACAAGGTGCAGAGGATGACAGGCTGATCTTTGAATTTTTTAAACTTGGTTTAACTGCCTGAAAAATATTCTTGTCTATGTGGTATGAACACATCAAAATCAACAGACACCATGTTAATGGAAGTATCAAAAAAAGCCAAATGGAATTCCTCTGTTGACAATGACAAATAATTCACAACCATCTTATATCTCATCATCTTGGCTTTAGCTGATTAGTGGCCTCTCTTAAAGATACTGTGTCAGGATTTGTCGTAGTGATAAGTAATCCTAAAAGGGATACAAACATTTCTTCCTAACCTCCTTCCAATATTTTTAAACTCAAGATATGTCGAACTAGAGAGGTAGAAGGAAATTTGTGGTTCACTTTTGAGCTCTGCAGCGACATTCATCCAGCATTTGATTGAAGGGTGCCCTCCTGTGGTTACATTGGGGAATTGAAGTAAAATAGTGGAGACAGGAGCCCAGTAAAGAGCTACAATAGTAAACTACAACACTTGCCTGTAGCTCTGATTCACAGCCTGAGAGTATTGTAATACTCTTCACTTTTACCCTTTCTTTGTTTTTAACATCTTTTGGGCTGGTATTAGTTAATTATTTTATTAATCAGGTATCTATTGTGTATCCTGCATATATTTGACATACTTCAGGTATTGTCCTTCTGTCGGAAGGAACCCACTTGAATTAATTAATTAATTAAAAAAAAAAACCTGAATTCTCCAGATGGAATCAACATCAGGATTTTGCCTCTTCTGTATCCTTGGAAAAGATTTTCAAATTGCTGAGATGTCTGTGCATCAAGTGAAGTATGTAAACACTACATTATGCATTCCTTTCCAAGATATCAAGCCATAAACAGACATTAACATTTAACTACTAGGGAGCAGTAGAACATCCCAACAACCAAACAGACACATGGCCCCTAGATCTCACTAATCTCAGCTTTGCTTTGATCTCCACAAAAGTCTTAAGAAAGATTTCCTGGCTACACTATACATTGGGTTTATGTTTTTTTTTTAATTGTGCAGCTGTTGAACTCAGACTCAACCATAAATTAAATGTGCGAGCAGTAAAAATAAAACAACATCCTGAAAGAGGCTAAAAAGCACCTTAGAGTAAATTGTAGCTATATGAGCAACATTTTTGACATTACGTTGAGTTAATTGGATCGATGTTAATATAAAAAACATAGATTAATGCAGGTTGAAAGCACACAGAAAAAGTCATTCTGAAAAGCTGCTCACCTGTTTACAACATGGTTTATTACTGTGATAAAACAAAGGATCTTCCAGTGAGCTGTTGTACCGTGTCCTGTCAGCCTTTCAACACTGGGTGGTGCACTAAGGACGGAAATGAGAAGCATACTCTAATTCTGCTGTTAGCCACGCAGCATTTGGTGTCTGCTTTTGTGACGAAGCAAAGTTTTATGGAGGTTGTTTGTGCAAACAAACAGTGAGTGGCAAAGGTTTATCTCCTGCAGGGTCCACATTCAAAACATTACAGCGTGTTGAATATTCTGATCTTTTCACAGTTAACATCAGAAATAATGTGGTCATTTGTAGTCTCGCTCACGCTTTTTTTCCTAGCAAAAATCAAAATCCTATTTCTGAATCAAATTCTGCTTTCACTAAATCAATTATGAATCACTAAAAATGTAATGTTTTATTCCAATGTCAAACATGAATTAAAAACAATCTGTTAAAAAAAAACAAAAACAAAAGGAGCCAAAGAGAAATTGTTACAAATCTTTTATTAAGATATTCATTATTTAATCCATTTTGACATTTTCTCTATGATTTGTATTTATTTTACAGTTGTTAATGTGCAATTACCTTTGATAATGTTGGGTCACAGTTACAGGGCTTTCACAAAGTTATTGGCACTTGGAACACAGAAAGAATAGGATGAGCAGTACAGGATGTCTACTGGTGCTACAGGGCTACAGAGGGCAAGGAGCAGGGGCAAAGACATGGTCAGACCGATTACTGCACAGGTTGTGAAGAGGCGTTTTTTTTCTGGGTAAATATATACCTCATGCTGCGAGTGCACAATCTGAGATCTATGTGTGCATCTATATATAATATACAGTATTTATCTATACATGTGTATAATCATATTTATATATGTACTGTTTAGTGAACAAAAGTTTCCCCATGCTGTGCCACACCTTATCCATTCAAGTGTGTAGGTCTACATGTTTTGTGTAAAGTGTAAACACATACGTTGAAAGGTACAGATATTACAATTTGCTCAGAGCATACCGAAAAAAAAAAAGCATGAAAGCTTCCTATTCTCAAACGCAGACATAATAAAACACAACCGCACTCATACACCTATTGCACATAACAGACTGTGCAAGTAAGTTGTAAGTAATGGGACTCTTTTTTTTTTTTGAACATTTACTAGACTTGGCCCTGACACATACCACAGTTACTTCTACTTCACTCGATCAATTGATCGCAACACAGACCTTAAACCGATGTCTCTAGGCTAGGCGCACAAGGCGCAAAAGCAGGATGTTCTGCCTGGCTCAATAGTGTAGTGGACATTGAGGCTGAGCGGCTGTGTTGTGAAAGCAGACTGTCATGTCTTCCTTGGAAACAGTGCAGATTCACCGGTGATATTTCAGTTCTAGGAAGTGAGTCAGTCATTCAGTAGGTCACTGTGTAACATGGTAACTGTAAGAAACTCATTTAAGCCCTTGTTGATTCTCACATTTAAAGCTTTTAGAAATCTTTTATTTTTTTTTTTTTTTTTATTGGAGATTTACTGTTTTTCTAAAAGTGTCAATGGTAATTATACTCTGGTTTCACTGATACTTCTGCTAAGGACACAATCAACAGTAAATTGGCATATCACAACAAAGGTTTTATTTCTTTAGGCAGGAACATTTACAGATTTAGTAGGCATTACACTAAATGAGATATAGAATTCAATTTCCCATATTAAATCCAGAGGTCCCAGTGTCTGGACCTGAGTGCTTTGAGTCTCTTGGTCCTTTAACTCTACACCCAAAGCAGCTATGTAGAAATCTGGTATTATAGTAAATTTATTTTGAATAAAGATTTGCTATATTTCAAATCTGAAATTACTTTTCCCATATAACATCATGTAATGAACTATATAATGGATTATGGTGATTTAAATAGACCTTGCAGAGGCCAACTTAAGAACTATCATTATTTAAAAAAAAAAAAAAAAACCTAAAAAAACAAAGGTTGGAGGAAAACTTATGTAAACTCAGCTCAGGTAAATGCCTCAAAGCAAATTAAACATACATACTATAATTCAGATTTCAAAACGTAAAACCACTGCTTTGCATCTCTCTGAAACACATGAATAAACCTGTGAAGGTGAAACATGACACCAGCTGCATGAAGGACAGGAAGCACAACAGTCTTCAAAGATACTGGAGAGGTAAGTGGGGGAGGGTGATCATGTAGAATCTACAGTCAAATGCAAAGCTTACTGAGGTTTTGTTGTCATTACCCTTAACGGAATACTTACAAGGTACTGCATTTTTGTTCTGTCCATATACCATTTAGCTAAACTCATCTATATAATTTTACTCAACACTGAAAATAGTTTCAGCACTATCTCTATGCCTCTAGTTATTTTTTTAATAAGATTGACTCAACTGCCTTGAATAAGAAGCATTAACTCCTATTTCATTTTTATGCCATACCTGTCTTCAGAAAAACACAAAAGAACCTTTCCAGAAATGCCTTTCCAGAAGGAGAAAGTAATCAGTCATCAGGTGAAGAAGTTACACTCAGACCACCTGCAACAGGAATAACGAATCCCCTGTTCTGGCCTGTGATCTACAGGTCAACATGCATACAAAAAGCTTCTAGCAAACATAAACTGTCACATAAAAAAAAGGCAAGTTGTTGATATTTCATAATCAGATGCATCCAGCAACAGAAAGGAAGAACACTTGGGATTTAACGCAACGTAACAGTCTTCTTGATTATTTTAAGTAGGAATTTGTGCCACTTCTAAACAAGAAACAGGCGACCAAAAAGGCTAATTTCACCTACAGGGGTTCAGTTGCTACACAATGTTTCAAAAGGTGCATGAACCACTGGTTCTTCTCGTTAAGGTGCAGAGACCTCCACTATTATCTCTTATGGAAGGTGCAAAATCGAAAGAGGTGGTGCATTAGAAGCATGAATGAACTACATACCAAAAGACACAGCCAAGCAACACAGACTCTCCTTTACCAAAGAACTGTGTCACACACACAAATAGTACCACAAAACCTTTTGGATTCAAAGCAATATTGCCTCCTTATCACATCACTGTACCCACCAAACATCTGCTTATTGATTTAAAATTAAAGGCACGTTCCAATATTCCATTATTTCCTGTGAATTTTGCATTGGTGCAACAATGTCATCATTTTTTTCCCTTTCAATAGTAATGATAATGGCAATTATTTCTGCATGCCTTCTTCAAAATTACAGGCCAATGCTATATCAAAAGGGGCAAACGCTGTAGGTTTACAACCTATCAAGCAATGGTTATAGACAACAGTCAAGCCAGCTGAATCAGTCTTATTATTCCCTCTAAGCCTGTGAACAGAAGATGAAATGCTTCAAATTTAGCAGTTCAACTGCTCATTCCATCACTCTGCACTTTCAAATAAAAATAAAAATAAATGACTAAGGGTCCTATTATAAGACTGTTCAATTATACTCATTTATTCTGCAAAAATATCACTTTTCCTTATTTGACAAGACCTCTTTCAATAAAACACAAAGATCAAGATTTTAAAACAATCCCTCTTACGCTCACACCACTTTAGGCATGGGCACTTGTAGTTATAAATATAGTTTATCTTCTAAAAATATGACCATCTCTGACAACCTGTTGCCCTTGAATTTTCTTTACAATCATCTCAGTAAAAATCTTTCCCCTTCTCTCTGGATCACTTTTCAGTTTGTAGACAGAGAAACATGCTAAAAAGTCAGAAAGATGAGATATATTTCTATAAGACACTGCACAGTGAAACACTCAGGTGAGATTCTCCGGTCTCGACGTGGGTTGAAAAATACTTGCAGGGTGGTGAGTGGAAGGTGCAAGCGGAGGAAGAACAGGTAGTGTTAACTCATTTTATTACCGCATCCATTCCAAATTCAGTTCCTTTTCCCAGGCTGGAATACATGGAAGTTGTCAGGCTTGCATAGAGAAAAATGCCACTGACACTTACATTCGAAATACTCGACACCTCTACTTCTAGCCTATCCATCCAGCCATCCCTCCTCCTCAGTCTGCATTGGCAACCCCCCCCACACCCCCATCTGTATTTAAGGGAATGTGTTTAATATGCAAAATGTGGATGAGCTTACACACATCTTAAAAAGACAAGGGGAGGCAGAGAGCATTTTGGAGAAAACTTAAGATCCTCTTACTCTCTCCCTTTACTCAGCTAACTGTAACCATTGTACAGTCATAAAGCAAAAAATTAAGTTTTTCATGTCCTGGTTATATCAGGGAAACAGCAACTGTTGCCCTTAGCAGTGTAGTATAGACAGTCAGATGTGAGAGATCAGCGTGGGCCAGAGAGTGAGGAGGCAAGCAGAACTGGGGAATACTGGTTTGTGTGTCACCAAATTTCAACTTTCCCTGGGACAAAATGTTCAAAATAACTGTCCTCCATCCCCGCCCGCACCCGGTAGCGATTCACCTGAAGAGCCACTTGACTCCATGCAAGCACCGGCACTGGCCTCCAGAGAGGCGGGGTCGAAGGTCGGATCCGCCCCCAGGGTGTCGTCTTCCATCTTGACGCCATCAGGAAGGAAAGCATTGTAGGCGTCGCTCTCAGCCATCAGTAGCTTCAGCTTGGGGATCCAGCTCTTACGGACCACGCGTCGGGCGTTGGTGCACATGTCGGCTGCGATGGCGTTCATTTCACTTTCTTTGAAGCTGGTGGCAAAGTTCTGGCAATAATCTGACGTGGAAAAGGCAAACACCACAATTAGGCTAACTGCATGTCATGCTGTGGACTACAGCTAAGACTAGAAACTGGTGTAAAGAAGCAGACATGAACCTGAACAACAAAAACAGTGGTCAGGGGACATATTATGTTTTTAACGTTCGCAGGTGGAATACACATTACTTAATGAGTAACGGCGCACTATGAGGTTTGGTGCTCATTAATTCTTTACTTTATTAAATGCTTTTTTCCACTGGGATTCCTGCACAACTTCACCTACTTACAAGGTGCATGGAGGATATAAGAAGTCACACTACAAGACTTGCAGTATTGATATGATTTACCGTTCATATTTTAAATATCTGCACGACTACTGCAGATCTCTCTGGCCCTCCAGGCCCTGACACTGAACTGTAAATGTAAGTGGAGCAGTTCAGACACTGAACTCTTTTACTCTGTCCTGCAGCCTTACTCATTTCAATAAAGATGTTATCTTCACAACGGAAGACCCAACTTCACTGAGCTTTCACAGTAGCTACACATAGTGTCTGTTTAAAGCTTCCCCTTATTGTAAAGGTCTAAACACACTTTCACCTGGTTGTACACACACTCACACACCACAGTAATTTCTTTAGGGCCTGACATTCAGTTTCACTATGAATGTTGCTATCTAGTGGTCACTGTGAGTTATTACCTAATGCTAATTATAAGGGTGCACAATGTAGCAAATAATCTCTCATTCACACATGCATCTAAAAGTAGCCTGAAAAGTGACTGGTTTCACAGTTAAGTGAACTGAGATATTTAACAGCCAGCAACAATGTGCTTTGCAATATGTACATACAAAATATTTAAGAATAAAATGAATGCATGTACACCCCCCCCCCCCCCCCGCGTCTAAATCCAACATCACAAGCAAATTGTTTGCATGCTTGTGGGTAAACGCCCACAGGCGGAAAATCATGTACATGCTCACATTTGACCGCATGCAGGACTCTGTTGTCCAGGGGTTTGCGGCTCGGGTCATTGGTGGACGAGCGGATGCCTGTTCCACAGCTGTTGGCCAGAGTGTTCCTGGTACATCAAAATAAGAAAGAGTTGCACAGAAGAGAGGAAAACAAAAATAGTTATTACATTGCTTTAATGCCAGCAGATAAAAAAAATCTCTTAATTTCTATATTAAAACAAAGTTTTTTTCTAACATCACATCAAACACTTGCAGAAATAGACACAGACAAACAGGCTGATGGAACAAACCTGTCAAAGAAGGCAGCCAGCAGCCTCCTCAGCAGCACCTTGTGTCTGGTCCCTGCGCTCACATGACAGTTCATTAGCTGGGCTCGAGATATATACACAGAAGTACCTGCAAAGATTATTAAACAAATGAATGATCCACCAAACATCACCATTTTTGTGACACATTTATTGTCTCACTTCATGGCAGGCTTCATCTGTTGCTGTTCAGACTTTGTCGGTCATGTACTTGATTTACGGGAATGAACTGTTTGTTTATCTAGTGAAAACTCTGATTCATATCAGACATTGCAGCTGTAGGTGGGGAGAGAGGAGGATGTGCTTTCGTTACATGTCACAGTTTAGACCAACTTAAATTTCTTCTCCTTTGTTTTTCACCTTTTATGTTGAATTTGCATCAGTGTCACATTTTGGATCAAGTGTATCCCTTTAAATATTATGATTTCATGCACAATACATCACATTTATTGCATTATTATTTTATTATTATACTCCCTTACAATACTAGCTTGCTGTGTGTTTCCTGATTCCCCACTTTTCTTTCTTTCTTTATTCATGCCTCTCTCACTCTCTCTCAGTCACAAGCACACACTTTATAGAAAGGTATGTAACTCAGCCTGTAAGGTAACATACTCTCAAAGTCTGTCCTTGACATAAACACACTCAAAAAGTGCAAAGTCAAAAGTGCAAGACTGCCACATAATCTGCATGCCAATGCCAAGCCCAGTGATTTGAGGACAACTTTGTCTAAATATGTGTACACATACCATTGCTACTGTCCCTTGGATCAGCTAACACTGGTATATTGCTGCATGCATATTTTGTTGTTCATGTGTTTTTCTAATATAAATATATGTTCCAAATGTTTAAATGTCTTAGGTAAAACACTATTTTGTGCATTTTAAAAACTCAATTCTCTCTTTCTTGTAAACACACACACACTTACCTGAGACTAACTCTAGTTTCTCAGCAGGGTCTCCCTCCTCATACAGTTTGGGATGACAGCGGTTGCCTATCTGTGCAATGAGTTCTGCGGGGAGACACGTAAGGTCTCTGCCTCGCATCCGACCCCGTGTCTCTGTGTGGTCCGGTAGAGCCTCAACGCGCTCACCGGCAGCTATAGAAACATAACACTGCACATTTAGAATAATACCACATAACTTTTAGAAACAGAGAAACCAGTGCACAGCACAATCACAGCTACAACCATCATATCAGGGATGAGAAATCTGAGCAAGAGATAAAATCACAATGTGCTATCTAAATTGCGATCTTTGTTCTCAGTTTTGAAATGCCCAGAAGACTAAAGCCACACTTGAAATGATCTAAGAATTTCCCCATTTGCACCATTAATACACAATACTGCTTTAAAGATGATCCCTGTTTTGGTACAAGCTCCTCATTCATCTAGCCACTAGCTGTAACACACATTGCATTATTTATAATAAGTCACCAAAGGAAGAAACTACATGTAGAACTTAGTCCAATCAACATAGCAATCTTGTTGTTCAAGTAGTGCAGATCTGACCATCAATAAGGTTATGTGAAGTTTGTAGAGAGAAGTAAGAGGACATTAAATGTTGCTATCTCTAAAAGGAGACTGTGGACACCTTCAAGATCGATCATAATCTAAAATGGTCAGATCGCTCACTCCTACACCGTATTACTATTAAATCCATTAAAATAAAATAGGAACTCTCTAGAGTGAAGGCAAACATGACAGCAATTTCAGTTTTTACATGTATCATCCTGTCTCATGTCCATTACCTGCAGCTCCCATGTTGAGCATGCTGTACATGGTATACATGTTGCAGATTTGCCTATATTGCTCTTCAGCACTTTCATCTGTCCCCTCTTCCTCTTCTTCATCATCATGGTAGCTGATGGGTGAATCACTAGCATAGGTACTCAGGGTCCCCGGGCTGGCGCCCTCTGAGATGCCGAGACCTGCTGCAGAGCTCCCGTTGGTGCCGAGACTGCTAAGCCCACCACTGGCCACCATGCCTGCTAGGCTTGGTGCAGTGGCACCCATACCCATGGCCAGTCCGAGGGCTCCGGGACTCTGAATAGCACTGCCCCGTACTGCTTCCTGGGAATAACGAGCTGCCTTCCTGGCCCCCCCTCCCCCTGACCCTGCCCCAGCTCCATCTCGACTGCTACCCCCCTCCCAAAGCCGCTTGGCTACAGGAGTGCAGACCACTGAGTAAGGAGTCGCTGCCTCAGGCTGACTAGCTGGCTGCTCTGTCTTTACTCGAGATACCAGAGAGAGCGGCGTTAGGCAAGAGGTCGGCCGTGCTGCACTGTTACTGGTCTGTGTTACAGGGCTCTGGGGCTCTGAAGGTGGTGCCTCCTCAGCATGAAGGCCCTGGGAGTCACAGCTGGGAGAGGAGACCTAGAAATGAATGTATACATCAACTTTCTGTCAGCACACAGACCAAATGGAGACTGAAGTGTTTCAACAACTTTCTGTAGTAATGCTTTGCAGTGACAAAAACCAAAAGCAGTTGCGGTCAACAGGGGTTGTCTGTTCTACAGCGAGAACAGGAGGTGACATTTTAACTGTCAGTTTTAATATCTGTCAACACTAGAGTGCTAGTTTAAGTTAACCTCAAGTGCAACAATGTTTATCATTGCCTGGCAACACACTCACGTGGCCCAGGATTCCTCTCTCACTAGCTATTGTGGTCCTGCTCAGCACAGACCGTTTACATATACTCACTAGTACTGCCATAATCATCCAGATGTTCAATCCTAAATATCAAATATTATCAGGGCAACCATGATGAGTCTGCGAGCATTCTGGAGGTTTATGACTGGATTTGTGAACCCCTCACATTACCAGATAGTCTGGGCTGAATGTTGGTGGGGATCGAGGTCTGAGGAGGAGGTGTGATTCAAAATCAATGAAAAAAAGGAAAGAAAGCTTTTTAGCTTTCCTCATTTAACACACAAACCAAATGCCATTTACTGTTCATAAGTTGTATCAATGTGGCAACAAAAGGCCTGGAGACAAATTAGCCCGAAACTCCTGTAGTCTGAGCCATGGGATTACATTAATTTGGTCTGGGTGAATGGAATGTTTAAAATCAAGCATGTATGCTAGTTGAAAGAGTCCTGAAATATACACGTTCACAGTTTGTTCAATGTTTTCAATCTGGTCAGTGATTGTTGAGAGGTCAAAAGCCAGTCTCTTTTGCTTTTCATAGTATAGTCAATGCATGATAATAGTTTTCAGTAAAAACTACTTCTGTTTTACCTTAAGGAAGAATTCAGTGCCTTTTTCCATGATCTGTTGGATCTGCAGGAAGCCAGCAGTATACATGAGGAGAAACTGGTCCCCCACTGTCATGCTGAGGCGGCCTGTGTAGCAGAAAGCCAAAATCTGCTGGAAGCTCTGGGGCTGTACAGCCGACGGGAGCTCGACTACGGTTGGGCTCGTCTCATTGCTGCTACCACCTGCACCATTGCTGCTGAAAAGGTCCCGGAAATAAGAACTGCTAGCAGCCAGCACAGCTCGATGGGCCTAAGACAAAAGTAGATAAGAAAAGCAGATAAGTAATCCATGCTTTTGGAACACTGATATTTAGATTTCGGATATTAAATTTAAGATTGCTGCTGACATCCTACCGAAGAACCCTGAGGTAATATAAAATGATTCTTAGACAGACAGCTTTGGAGTTTTACCAATGTTCTTGGAAAGAAACCCATTCTACATTAGTGTTATCTCTCTTAATGTTAGGGTCACTGAGGTTTTGCTACCTGAGAATGACATTGCAGGGCAGAGAAGGTCGAGAAAATCTGCCTGTGTGAGAATAAGGAATAACATCCAAGACATCCACTGGAAGTGGGGGAGGGGTTTAAAAGCCATTAACCCATTAACTTGACAACAGAAGCGGGAAATAACATGCCATTAAGGAAGTGGAGTTGTGATTCCGAGTAAAGACTGCAACAGGTGTTTAACCAAACCAAACCTTTAAAGAAAAGAGGAAAAATTTTGCTACCTCTCCCAGGAAACTGGGATGACATATGCACACTGTGAAAGCCATGGAGCCACATGACTAATTGTTTACACCCAGAGCACTAACTTCTCTAAATTTAGCCTTAGCAGTATAAGCGTAATTTCCACTATGTAAACAATAATAATTTGCTGTCTCATCAGTACCTTGAAGGCATGGCCTTTGACCACCACGGAGACATCGCAGTAGAGGCCCTGCAGCCGCTGCTCATTCAGACACTCTAAAACATTGTTGCCAAAGTTTGGGATCGCCATCTGGAGGGTCTGGGCCATGGTGCGCCTACGCACACCACCGAAGTTTCTTGGTGGGAAAGAAATAGAGAAATGGCACAATTAAAACATGTGACAAAGTTACACTGTGTGAATTCTGTGTATAACATGGGCTAAAATGAAGAATTGTACCCCATTACCAGCATGGAGAACATGTTTATACCTGGGCTCAGAAAATGCAGTGTCACACACAGTACTCCTCAACAGGGATTTCACTATAGTGTTGGTTTTACACTGGATATTTGCTGGATCTCCATCTTGTAACTTACAGGCTTGTCTCCAGAACTATGTGAGTTTGAAGAGCTGGATGACTGGCTATGTGAGATTCAGATATTAACTATAGATTAATTTAACACTTGTGACTAATCTTTTGCCCTATGTTTGTAATACCAAACATACACTAAACATATTGAAAGTCTGATTTTTATTACTGCTAGGACAAATCTGTCATGACTCTGTTCCTGAGAAAAGCATTCCTGAGAAAAGAATTATATCCTTGGCATATCCAGCTGACAAGCAAATACATATATTCACACAGTCCTACTGATAGCTTCTGGCAGGCTCACGCGACGTTGAAGTTTGAAACAAAGTTTTGTTGAAGCTTCCGTGGATAATCCTCACTGCATTAATCCTACACCTCACTTCAGCCTCGCAGTTGTTATTGCCAGGAGCAGGCTCAGTAAAAGCCTTTTTATTTTGTGTCTTCTATGAGCTATAAAATCCTGTTATTCTGTAGATAACTGGGTCATGTTCTGATACTCTAAGTGCAAAGTGTGTGTGACCTAAACAGCCCATACAATGTTTCCATTCACTTCTCTAGACAGTGAAAGACAATCATACCCCTCTGCCATGCACACACTTGAAGATTCCGATATTATGTTTGCAAATATTAAATTGAAGAGAACCAAAGTCCCCTCTGCTGCTGATATGAACCGATGGTGTGCAGCCTCTGTTATTGCTTGATTCTGCAAGATACCTTCACATTCAGTGACAGGATATGTAAAGACCTTGTAGATATTATACCAGATATTTTCTTTTGTGTTTTGAAAATTGTCTACATCGGCCAATTCTAAAGAACAGTGTGTGGAGAATTCTACGAATCAGTACTGGGAACTTGAGCAGCAGTATATGCCCTCTGTACCCACAACCACTATATAACCTCCACACTAACGTAACAGGTAATGATAAAACAGATCAAATGATAAGCCATTGTGACAGTTATATTGAGAATAAACATACTGTACTCAAAGTAGAATACTAGTCTACAGCGTACAGGCCTGCACAGTTCAAAAGTGTGCATGCATACCCTAAAGCTACTTTTCACAGGGATGCTTTCTCACTTTAAAGTGTTGCTTTAATGCATGCCGCAGGCACACATACACACACACACACACACACAGATACATACCAAACAAAGACAATCTCTCATACTGTGAGAACAAACTGACTGAAGCCCACCCTGAGTGGCATACAACCAACTTTGGAGTGACGACTGATGAGCACTGGAGTTAGCCGCCCCATCATATCCAAAGCCTTTCATTTGGGACCTAGCCAAGCTCCAGGGTAAAGAGAAATGCTCTCTTTGTCTCTGTCTCACTCAAGCTCCCTCTCCCTCATACTAAAACACAGATGCGCACACACAAACTCAAACAAACCCACAAAAGGCACACTGAGTCACACACAGACATTAGACAATACTGCTTGTTTACAGTTTGGCGAGCCGCAGTAAGCACACATGCGTGCACATAAAGACACACAAACACGGGCCTGAGAGCAGGGTGTGTTTGCACAGTTTGTCCTGACAGTGAGAGAGAATGTGGCTGTGTGTGTGTGTGTGTGTGTGTGTGTGTGTGTGTATGTGTCTTTATGCACCAAGGAGGGGCAGTGAGGCCTGCAGAGATGAGAGGGATCATCTCAGGTCCTTATTCCATTAAATATATAGAGCGCAGCAACGTGAACGAATGAAATTCACCCAAAGTCACCCCGGGGCTTAGATCTCATACTAACCAGCCTGGTGAGGAAAGTAGGTCAAACATACTCACAACATACTTAAGACTACAGACTTTTCATAGTAAGCCTTAAGAATGTTTTGCCAGCGTCCAAAGGGCTTATGCCATGTTATGATGGGACAGCTGTCAACATATTTCAACATTTATAGTGTCTGACTACTTTCCAGTTTATCCAGTTTTACAGTGAAAACAGCATGGGCTCTTGTTTTGGTACTTTGATGATTTCTGTACCACACAATTCATTCCCTCTGTGGGCATTTCCTGGTTCCCATGTGTCCATGCCTGCATGGCTGTGCTGCTCATATCATATCAAGATTTATTCACATGCCAGATTTAGTATTCTTACATAATACGGAGACCCTGCAGCAAACACACCAAAACCCTTCCAAACTCCTGTATTCCTGAAGCTTTGCCCCATGAGTGTCCCCGACTATAGCGTGCCTCCGTTTATAAACGCCAGAGGATGCCCGATAATGAGGCACAAATAAGGAGCTCCTTAACACACCGGAGTGACTGCATTGTATGCCAGTCTACCGGCCGGGAGCGACGGGAGGCGACGGGAGGGGGGCTCCACAGGATGGCAGCGAGACCTGGTGGTACCCCGGTGAGGGCAACGGTGTGTTACTGTCTACGTGCCGTCAAATAGTATTAAAAGTATATCAATTTAGACCATCTTCAGCGGACTAAGCGGTCGTAACCTGTCCCCCTTTCCCGTGTGACTGACAGCGCGGAAACGTCTGATGCCCTCTCCCATCCGCAGCAGGCCTACTGAGGTGGCTAATGGCTAAGCTAACGCTACTGTTAAATATTTTGGGCTCGCCCCGGCGCACCATCCACCTCATGCACTCTCAGCCCAGCTGCACAATGTCAAGCATTTCCGCGATAGTCCCCACTCAAAAGATAAAGAAGACACTTACTGCCTGTGCGGACGAGGTAGCTGTGCTGCGGCGCCGGTTGTCAAACCCAAATGTTGCTTATTTAAATATTTTGGTGATGGGGGAAATCGCTCCCCCTGCCATTCTCCATTCTACCGACATCAACAGGTCATCCCAGGACACGCAGCAGCTGAGGGCGAGCCAGACGGAACCAGTGCGGCACGGAGCGGGGGGTGGGAGCACAACAAGGCACGATTCTTTACAATCCAAGAGCTGCCGTGCCAAAAACCTGACTGCCGTCACATAATCGCATGTTTGAGAGTTGTATTTGAGTTAGATGAAACCATTAACCGTTTAATTAAAAGCATGTCTGTACTTAGGATACAATTCACTGTTTAAAATATATACTGCTAAAAAAAAGTTTAGGACTGTGCCAACCATTTCCCAAACTTAAACTGTCCCGTATCATCATGAACCTAAATCCATTCCTAACAACACCGACACAGAACCTCTCTCCTCCCCTACCGCCGCCGCCGCCGGTGGATCCTTAGACGACCCCGGCAGGACGCCTTACGCAAAGGCAGACACTCACCCCCCTCGGCGGCAAGTTGATGCGGAGCGTTGGTTCAAAGGAGGAGAAACGGCACTCTTTCTCCCCACTTTCCCTTCCTCCAGGCAGCCATTCAGTGTGAGCGAAACGCCGATAGCAGAGCCATCGAGGGTGATACAGTATCCCAAGGGATTGCGGAACACAGAGCCACTGATCGCACAGAACAGAAGAGGAGGTAGACAAGCATGACGCGCTCGTCATTCAGTCGCATGATCGTTTCGAGCGCAGCCTCGATTTGGGGAGACCTATCCCACGGCGTACACTGTTTGCGCATTGGCACAGCACAGCAGCAGCCTGCAAGGCGAAACCCTCTCCCTCTCTCTCTCTCTCTCTCTCTCTCTCTCTCTCTCTTCCTCTCTCTGTATGAGAGTAATAGAATTGGGAAAAGTAGGCCGTGTGTACTTATTTAACTTGAGTGAACTCGGCGAGTGCATATAAAGTAGGGATAAAGCCGCGCTCTTGTTGGCTGTAAACAAGTAAAACCTTATGTGCAAACATGCAGGATGCTATGATAGCTGTCATGCGTACACAGAAACCTGTGTTTCAACTCACACACAGCTGATACTAAGCAAAGCATGTTTGGGCCCAAACCCACATGGGCACGGTGTATGGCTACAGGCTCGACCTGTGGGTGGTCGCCTGCAAAAAGGGGAATTTGTCTTTACTATAATTCCATCCATCAGTAACAAAGTGAACGAATGTCTAACTATTTTGGTTATGTGTTTTCATTTCTGTAATAAAACACGCAAAGCAAACTTTTTATCAGATCGATGACCCTGGGACAACAATCGTGTCTGTTTTGGCAGTCCTGGAGTTCTTGAGTTTGAGAACCGCTGGGCTCTATCATCACCAGGCTCTTCAACAATATGTTGCATTTACATGCATATAAGATAGGATAAGATAGGATAATCCTTTATTAGTCCCATAACTGGGAAATTACAGTATCACAGCAGCAAACAGGATATAGAGGGTGCAAAGCATGCAAGGATAAGGGAAGGATGTGCATTCAAAAAGAATAAATACACAGGAAACAAGTACCTGCATTCAATAAGAATAAGTGTGCATTCAGAGAAAATAAATACACAGGTAATATGCACCTGCAGCTGTACACAGTACAGAAATGAAAAAGACTATTCACACTAGAGTCCCTCAAATTATGATTAGTGGATAGATTAATTATTGCACAGATCTGTTTCAGAGACTAAGTATGTACTGTAGGTACTGATCCTTGTAGTAGTGGTTTACATGAGTAAGGATATGCATTAATGTGTGCATGCTTGCATGCATGTATTCATGTGAATGTGGAGACGCAATAGATATTCAACATTTCATTATGGCAACACTACACAGAGTCACAGAAAATTATCTGTGAGAATTATTTCATTTAATAATTGACTTTTCATTGCATCACATGACAGCCGATGGCTGTGAATATTTAGGAAACAATAACTTCTGACTTTCTTGGAACAGAAGGAAACAGAAACCAAACCTTGTTTGTTGTCATGGGAAATACCATGCCACATTTTCCACTGGAAACTGTTACTGTTCTATTGTGCATTTTTGTTATGCATTTCACTGACTGATAATGTTCTGTGCTAATGCGAGATAGACCAAATTCACAATAAACTACATATTTTGGTAATACAAGTGTGATCACTAGATTGTTTCTGGGATTTTAAAAAGAAAATTAACCCTAAAATATCAGTTACATGTTATTTACATACCATATGGTTCAATTTAATTCATGAATTTGAACAAGTATGTTGAAGATGTTATCAGAACATAACTGAAAGAGTAATTCATGACGATTTAATTGACAATATGGTGCAGTATTACACTTTCTGATTTTTCTGTGCAACATTAACCAACAAAACAGTCCTTATTATAAAGTATTTTACCTCTGTTTTTTCAAGACTTCTCGACTCTCACTGTCGCCTCATAGCAAGAGGGTTCCAGGTTCGAACCCCGGTCTGGGTCCTTCTATGTGGAGTTTGCATGTTCTCCCTGTGCCTGCGTGGGTTTTCTCTGTGTACTCCGGCTTCCGCCCACAATACCAAAAACATGCACATCAGGTTAATTGGGCTCTTCTACGTTGCCCCTAGGTGAGAGTGTGTGGTTGTCTGTCTTTGTGTGTTGGCTCTGTGATTAACTGGCGACCAGTCCAGGGTGTACCCCGCCTCTCGCCCGTAGTCAGCTGGGATAGGCTCCAGCTCCCCCACGACCCTGACGGATAAACGGTATATAAAATGAATGGATGGATGAATTCACAGAGAACGTAAATAAGACCAATGCAAAAAGAATTTCGACAGCAAATCTCTGCACATTCAACATAAGTACTATTTACCTTCACTCTGTAGCATTTAAGTCATCATTGATGGAGCCAGCTGTTTTTCAGATCCTAGAAAAAGTTATACGGAAAATATCTCTTCAATCAAGAGTGACAAATGATTTAAGGTCAAAAGTGCCTGCATCTGGAGGGGTGAATGGATATTGTTGACTTGTTACAAGTGTCACTAAACACAACAGCACTGTTCTTTTCAAAAAAATCAGCCACCATGTATTAATATACATTTCAGAGCCACTCAAATAAATAGTACCATAAAGAATTAAATAAATAAATAAATAGTTAAACTGAGACAAAATGATATCACAACTCAGTTGTTTTTTCTTTTTCATCAATTCAATTACATGTTTGGTTGACCCCCCCTTCCAGTAATAACAGTGGTTATCCTCAAGATAATCTTTTAACAAATGTTATAATTAAGCTGTTGCTTCAGTGTTATATGTTTCAAGAAAGGAAGCTCATGCTGTTTTCTTTAGTTGCATAGGTAGACACAGATTGGAGTTACATCCATTACAGTTTAGAAAGATAGTCCTTCTTAGTCCTGAATGAATAAACTTTAAGTTCCCATGTCCCTACTAAACCAACAGGAAGGTCTCCATCGATGTCCTTGTGATTTGAATGAAGGTGAATGTGAGAAATATAAAAATAAAACCAAACACATAATGAAATGTCATTTTACTGTTAGACATAGAAAAGAAAGAGAACACCCAGTTCACCTCTCATTTGGACTGCTGCTGAGTGATGCTCTGAGATGTTTCCTGGATATACATCACTGTTTCAGATGTATTATATGTTATTTCTGAAGACTGGGGAAAATAGTATAATATGACATAGTTGAAGATGTATCTACTCCCATTTCTCATACTAAAATTCGCTGTGAAGTGGTGGGTCCTGTGCAGAGTAGGTCAGATCATGTTTTTCAAAATATAAAAAAAAATCTTGAATTCATAGATAAATAGGGTAGTTTAAGTTTTTGGTATTCATTTGGGGTCACTGGGTCTTTTCTGTTAACTTGTCAAAATATGAGAAAGACCGACTGGTGACAGTAAGTTCTGGGTCAACATGATTAGGAGAATGTTGCCATCTGCTGGAAGTGTTGATAAATAAAACACACACACCACAGCGTAGTTTTGTGTCGTGGTTTACTGATTGAAAAAGTCTATTTGCATGTGTGGCGGAGTAGCACAAAACATATGTTCTTATTTATGATTGTAATCATGATCATAGTTTAAGTATTTCAGTGCATTGTATAGCCCTATATATACAGACGGTGAAAATAGTGTGTGTGACATTTGTTCAAGCTTTGAATCACTTTTTCCATGTAAGTGATGCTCTTACCACAAAGTGCAAGTCACGTGAACACATATAAGAATATGCCAGAAAGTGTTTTTGTAGAGAGTTTGCATGTTCTCTTCATGTCTGCCTGGATGCCCCTCTGGCTTCACCCCACAGTGCAAAGACATACAGGTTAAGTTAACTGGTGACTGAAAATAGCTGAATGTGAGTGTAAATAGGTGTTTGTCTCTTGCCCCCGCTCCCGTGACATGGCAACCCTTTTCCAGGGTGTCCCCCTTTTCTCCCCCAGGGTCCACTGAGATAGGCTCCAGGCCCCCTGCGACCCTGTTAAGGGTAAGCAGCAACAGCCAATAGATGAATAAGCATTGACATCCCACTCTATAAAGTCACCAGTCTTCAGCATAAACAGAACATCAGTGTCATTGTGTATCTCAGTAAGTATTCTCATAATGGCGTATTGTGATTATTTTGGTTGCACTTCACTATGGATGGTTGTTTCTTGTAACTACGGTGCTTTAAAACTTGACGTGTCTTGATTAAAGCCTACAGCACTTCATTTGCTCTTTTGAAGCAATTGTAACAGAAAGAAGGACAAAGAAAGTGCTTCATCAAGATGCTTCAGCTTGAAGTGGGGTGATGAGGTTTCTGCTATTGAATTCCTCTTTATTTTAATTTTGTAAATTAATTTGAATGTATTTCAGCAAGTGTTTGTAAAGTAGGTCAGATCATGTTTTTCAAAATATTTTAAAAAACTCTTGAATTTATAGATAAATAGATAGATAGATAGATACTTTATTGATCCCCACATTAAAGGAAATTTAAGGCATCCAGTAGCTATGTATGAGCTTGTGTGTGCATGCAATGAAAACAATGCTGATCATGACAGTGAAAAGAAAGGTGACACTTTAATGATCATTAGAATGACCATGACCATCTATTTACTGCCCTCTATTTTGATTTTCTTCCCTTCTTTCTTTTTTGTAAAAACAAAACTTATTTGGTCTAAAAGGAAATCTTTCTTTCTCAGGTAAAACTGACTGAGCATGTATGGATCTTTCAGCACTGCATTCAGTGCAACATGTGTAAAATTTGGAGCTGCTGAGTGCAACGACAAACTTCTGCAGCTGGCCGCTGGGCAGTTTGTGGTTGAGTACTTTGCTCAGTGGTGCCTCAGCAGTAGTTGCAAAGGGAGTATAGTCATCTTACATGTGTGAGGATGTTGGGTTGCTACTTATCCCTGTTTTAACACACTCAAAGGGTCAAGCAAAGACCCAGAAGAAGGGCGGAGCTCGGCATAAGAATACGGGAGTGTATGGAGGTGTTAGACAGTGAGACGCTCTCAAGCAGCCTGCTGGGCATGGTGCCCTGCTTCCCTGTTACCGGTCCCTTGGCACTTAAGACTGGCAGGAGCATGCTGCAGCTCCATCCCAGCAACAGCGTCACAGATTTGGGCTGGCTGCCATGCGCTCCACAGCCAATCAGGGCAAACACAGTGCCAGATCCCTCCAGAGGTATCCAATAGTAAGCCTGGATGTGCTATGTGTCATCCCTCCCAGATGTGGATTCCTTAAAACCCACAAGGTATACAAATACAGACACAGACAGGCAGCTCTAACTCGAAAACAGTCTGCACACATTTACAGTGACTCTGTGTATGTGTGTGTGTGTGTATGCATGGAAAGGTGAAGTTCTGTTTTCATGTGAATGTACCTCTGTATCATACCATTTACTGAATCCAGTTCAGACCTGTCAGCATACTACATACCTACTCAACTGGTGTTTCTCAGAAGAGGGAGCAAATCACCACTGTCAAATGTGGAGCTTTGTCTCACTCTTGTGGACAATCTGGGTAACAAGAGTGTGAGCGTTGTGACATGGTATACTATGGTATTGAGCATATCCTGAATAAATATAAATTAAATAAATATTTTATTCTAATCAATTAAGCAAATCACGACAGCCTTGTTCAATACATTTTGTATATCTGAATCTGTATAATCTGAATGGAGGAATGAGTCCAGTGATATTATTTTTATTTATTCATTACATTCGTGTTGAAATCTTAGTCAGTCAAGTCTGATCTGATACTTAAATATTTCCATATTTATCTGATGCACTGAGCTAACCAGCTGTGGCTGTCTAAATTTGGCAAGTAACAAGTAAATAAATCTTTTTTCATTAAATACTGTGTCCAGATACTAAAAGCTCTACTTCAAAATTACAAACTTGATGACATTTTTTGCTGTGGTTTTAAAGTTAGTGTATAAATAGTGTAAAATATGTTGAGTTTTTTTCTTACTTTACTTTTTTCTTCTGTTAAAATTCCATATAAATGCAGAAGGAACAAAATTGTAGCTAAAATACAACTCCAGCACTGAAATGCTAGCTTGACCACTGTGGGTACTACCAACAGCCCAGTCTTGGTAGTCACTGGCTATCATTTAGCCTCTAGAAAAAGCAGCTAGCAAATATCCAAAATAAAGATATCCAGGCCAAGACTACCTCTTCCACGAGTTGGTCATTGCTTACAGTTTGATTAGCAACTTGAGATGTGAGAGTGGAGTTGGAATCGAGAGATGTCTCTAAATACATCTGCATATGAATGCTGTTAAATATAATGTAAACTAATTTAAGCTAAATCGCCATCAGACAGTAGCAGATGTGTCCAGAGATTGCATTTTGCCCAGTTTGTTTTACTTCCTGTGTTCTTCACAAGGACTCTGTCAATGCATGCAAACACAGCCAGCTCAAACATGATTTGCAAATACTATTGCAAATGGACTACAAACAGAAACCAGCTTTTGAGACCAAACCCTTCTATGTGTCCTCCTACTGGGGGTTCTTGTGTTCTGGAGGAGTGTCTTTCTCCAATGTGGCTTCATCAAAGCCACTCCTCTCACCAAAATTTTACCAACACATTTTGATTTTAGAAGATTTGTACATTACATTCATCATGGTCAGAAGTCAGAAGTCTTTATTCACTTTGCGGTGGAAATTTGCATCGAGAGCAGAAAGTATTCTCTTAGGTAATTCACTTTCAAAATACACCAGATTTTTATTTGGCCTAATCCAGTTATTTGAAACATTCATGGTCAACTCAACGAGAGGAATCATTGTTTAGCCTCACATTTTATAAACTTCAGCTGTTCCCACTGACTCAAGGTAGCCATCACAGTGCTTACTAAATGAGTTGTCTTTGAGGCCTTGTTCAATTTGTCACTGGATGGAAGTTTCACATTCATCAGCCAGTCACCTTGGCATCACATACAAAGGATACACATAATGCACATAATACAGACAAACCACCTTCACCTCAGATGTTGCCATCATTACTGTCTTGAAGCTGGGAATCTCAACATGACTGTATGGGCTTCTGTTTAACTGCAGAAAAAAAAAAAAACATTTTTACCTAGAAATGGATTTGTTAATCTTAAAACATTCTTGGTATATCAGCAATTGTCATAATCAGGTGAGATAGTCGCTATGCATATTACCTGTTTTTACTTGCATCAATATAAACCTTGGATGTGAACATGTTTAAGATATGAGCTGATTTCATCTCTTCATACCTTCAAAGTTTGGTCAGGTAACCAACTGTGTTGACTCAAGTGTAATGTCTTTGAATTTAGGCCAGATGGCAGAGTTGTACTTTTACAGTGTCTGGTGGGATCAGATTGAGCTGGAAGGTCTGTTGCACAGATGTTGAAGCATGACAGGGCAAAGTGATCAGACTGGGCAGCAAGTGCAAGCATTGAGTAACACCAAGGTCCAGAAAAAGTACCAAAATGCAGAACTGAAACAATGCAAAGAGCAACAGAGCATCACAAACTGCAGGTGTGAGATGTGGTTATGGAAGTCAGAGAAACAGGGTGCACATTTAAATGTTTCATATCAGTTTACATATGTTTTGCACATGGACTTTACATGGTTTCTCATGACTTTGCTGAAGGTTTTAGTTTTAGTTCTCGGTTTATAATAGACTCAAGGGCTAACCGACTCTGAATTTACATATTGAGTTGAACATGGGCTGTTGATTACAGGTGCTGTGGAGGTCCTGAACATAATAGCATTTTACAGAATATGTAATTAAACGTAATTATCATGTGTTTAAAAAATGAATGGTATTCATGAATATGATATGTTGAATTTTTTAGAGGTGAAGCTGTATGCTGTACGAACACTTTCAATGTAAGAGAAAAAAAGTTGTATTTATTAAAACATTTATTTTCAATTAGGCTCAAAGATCTTGCAATTAAAGGACAAAAAGACAATTGTGATTATTTACATGATGCAATGAGTTTTTAAGAAAAAATGTAACAAAAATACTTTTTTTACAGAATGTTCATATTGTTTCATTTAATATAAAGACAGAAAAGGCACAAAAAATAAAACGTAATACTGCACAAAAGGCTATTTCTCAACACTTTCATGTGTAGTTATATTGCAATAAATTGATGGGTATATACACATTGCAGTTACATTTCTAAATGATAAATCATAATGCAAAGCAAATCCAGAGGCTGCACAGGATAACTTGGTATTCTCCAGCCCTTTAACATTAATTTTATTGCGCATTATTTTCCATGATCGGTCCAAGACTCAAATTTGGTCAGTCTTTGACCACCCTCTATTGGTTTCAAAGACAAATGGCAATCATGCGAAGTTTATCATGCTTCAAAAGTATGTGCATATATGTGACAAGTCACACCTGTTGGTGTGGTATGATAAAGAGGAAAAACCATCAAATGCAGACTCCGTCAGGTATAGGAAATGATCACGAATGTATATATTAGACAATGATGAAACATCACAGCGTTCTTGCAAAGTAATACTAGTTTTACTTGCGGGCAGTTTTGACGACTTGAGGGGAGTCTCTGGCCATTTTCTTCCCAGTAAACTATGAGGCTGGATGGGAAAAATCCAGAAACTAGGCAAAGCAGCGTGAGGATGTCTGACGTAGACAGCTCAGAGGCAGTTGGTTGCATTATCCCGGCTGTTGGTGGATACACATCTTTAGGAACACAAAAAGAAAACAAAAGTAAATAAGGTGAACTTTGGCTACTTGAGTCTGATCACTGAGGCTCAACCAGCACAGACATCATGAAGAATATTATTATTGCTGTTTTTGTTCAAAGACAAATCAAACACTTGAAAGATGAGACATGAATCAGTGCATCAGTAAAACAGTCAATTCCAGAGTAATATACAACTTGAAACTTAAAAGAATTCAAGGAATGAAGAGTAACTCTTCTCACCGAAAATATTGCCAGTGGAGTTTGACTCAAAGGAGCTGGAAAAACCTTGATTGACTTTGCATTTGAAAGTTGTATCTTTATTCCAGTATTTTGAAGCCACTGAGAGTGCAGATGAGTTTTACTGGTGAGGCTCCAAATTCTCCTTCCCAGACAGGATGTAATGTGATGTTTGGAGACACAGTATGCTGTCCTGAGACAGAACAGAGATTATTTTGATTTTACTTATTTTGCTTATAGTAAACCTTTGGTGTGAACATGTTTCAGTAATGAGCTGATTTCATCTCTTCAGTTATACATACCTTTAAAGGTTGGTCAGGTAACCAACTGTGTTGTCTCAGTTCCAAGTGTAATGTTTTATATTTAGGCTACATGGCACAGTTATACATTTACAGTGTCTGGTGGAATGAGGTGGAAGGGCTGGAAGTCTGTTGCACAGACGTTGAAGCTTGACAGGGCAGAGTGATCAGAGCTAGCAGCAAGCGGAAGCATTGAGTAACACCAAGGTCCAGAAAAAGTACCAAAATGCAGAACTGAAACAATGCAAAGAGCAACGGAGCATCACAAACTGCAGGTGTGAGATGTGGTTATGGCAGTCAGGGAAACAAAGTGCACATTTAAATGTTTCATATCAGTTTACATATGTTTTGCACATGGACTTTACATGGTTTCTCATGACTTTGCTGAAGGTTTTAGTTTTAGTTCTCGGTTTATAATAGACTCAAGGGCTAACCAACTGTAAAATCTCTGAATTTACATATTGAGTTAAACATGGGCTGTTGATTCCAGGTGCTCTGGAGGTCCTGAACATAATAGCATTTTACACAATATCCATCCATCCATTTTCTATACCGCTTACCCGTCAAGGTCGCGGGGGGCTGGAGCCTATCCCAGCTGACTACGGACGAGAGACCCTGCGATTGACTGGCGACCAGTCAAAGACAGACAGACAACCACACACACTCACACCAATGGACAATATAGAGTAGCCAGTTAACCTAATGTGCATGTCTTAGGGATTGTGGTAGGAAGCCAGAGTACCTGGAGAAAACCCAAGCAGGCACAGGGAGAACATGCAAACTCCACACAGAAGGGCCCAGACCGGGATTTGAACCTGGAACCCTCTTGTTATGAGGCAACAGTGCTAACCACTGCACCACCGTGCCACCCCTTTGCACAACATACATAATGAAAAAAAAAAAGAAACGTTATCATGAATATTATGTCCTGAAATTTTTATATGTGACAATGTATGCTGTATGAACATTTCAAAATCACAGAAGGAAATAAGTTTGAAGATTATCTTCACTGAAACATTTATTTTCACAAAGATACAAAGATCTTGTAATTAAATTGAAAAAAGGCGCACAAAGACAATTGGGATTAATTACATGATGCAATGAATTTTTAAGAAAAAATGTGAGAAAAAAACTTTTTACAGACAGTTCATCTTGTTTCATTTAATCTGAAAAGACAGAAAAAGAATAAAAATAAAAGAATTAGTAATACTGCAGTACAGTGATCAAATGCTATTTCTCACCACTTACATGTGTGGTTATATTGCAAAAGTTACAAGTTACAACATTGCTGTATAATACATATCATAATACACACATGAAGCCTGAATGCTGACCTGATCTCTGTGTAAGGATGCGCTTCATGGTTTAAGTAAAAGTTGAACTTAGATATTTGTTTTGGATTTCAATGGTGTTATGAGCTGATCTCACTCTTACAGGTGAGATCAGCTTTATTATTGTCAAGTGAGAATTAACATCATACATGTAATCATCTGATGATTGTAAAATAAACATATACTGCACAGTGAAAGTGTTACAACTGGCTTCTGCTTTTGTTTGCTGTCATAATGTAAAAATAATTTATCTTAATTAGCTTCAGAAAAAGGAATTTGGGATGATACTGAATATACAATAAAGGCTTAATTTAAAATAATCATTGTTGTGTTCAAAAAGCTTAACATTTAACAATGGCTATACTTTACAAAGGTAATTTTTAACTGTATGTTTATCATGTTTCAAAGTATGAAACTGCACAAACTTTGCTGTTGATCATCACTGATACCTAAGCTTCTGTTGCAATAACTTAGAAGTATAAGCTATCAAAAAAAAAAATGTAAAAACATAGTGGCATAATGGATAAAGATAGTTTTTGTTCCAGTGTGGTTAATAAGATCTTCAAAAGAGTAACAAATTATGATCAAACATTAATTTTTAATAATTGTCCCTAAGCTTTATTGAACCTATTGTCATTTTACACCTCAGGTTAGGAGGAGTGGGTGC
The DNA here is from genome assembly GCF_020382885.2 of Scatophagus argus. Classification (NCBI taxonomy): domain Eukaryota; kingdom Metazoa; phylum Chordata; class Actinopteri; family Scatophagidae; genus Scatophagus; species Scatophagus argus. The sequence continues at coordinate 10,307,810 of NC_058508.1, read as the reverse complement.
CTTTTTGCTCTTGCATCTTTGTAGTTTGAATACATAAAAGTGTTTACTCACTTGTCTGGTTGAATTAAATACAAATCTGTGCACAACTTTACCTTGAAAGCAGTCGTTCCAATGGTGAACAGCAGAGTGATGAGGAAGAGAAGGATGAAGGTGATAGCTGTGTCTCCCATGTTATCTTCTTCTGCCTCCATGGTACTGTCCCACTTATAGTTAGGTTCAATCAGGAGCTCTGGATATAGTGTACAGTTGGAAATGATTTGATACAACATCTATAGCATGCAAAATCCTCTACATATGACACACTGATTGATTTACTATATTTACTTTAATGGAGCGGTCTGTATTTACTGACTATATTTACTTTAACAGAGTGGTCATCAAAAGAATTGGCTCATTATATTCATGAGCTATTGTTTCAAACTTGGAGGACATATTTGTCCCAAAAATTAACTTATGTATTAGGAGAGTGACAGATAAACAGACAGAGACAGTCTCTTTGTAAGTCACAGATGAAGTCAGGATTGTATAATTTTTTTCATCTTTTCCCTCAAACTGACATGTAAACGTAGTGCCGGGACTCCACTCATCCGAGTGCACCGTCAGAAAACTTGCTGCACTGTACAGTACAGTTCCAGTCTCATTCTCTCTTTTCTTGAAAGTTTCAATCTCATATATTTTGTTGGTAATGTCCTTGCCATTTTTCAGCCACTTGATCGCAAAACAGTTTGGTGAAAAATCTTTGGCAAAGCAGGACAAGGAGGCCTTATTTTTCTCATCCGAGGAGGCCAATACTTCAAGAGTTGGTGACACAAAAGTCACTGAAATACAAACACAAAATATTTGAAAATCAACCAGTTTGCCTGTTAATCAGTCCAATTAAGGAATAAAATAAATTAATAAATTAAAAATAAAACCTATACTTGATATATTATGTCTTGTTACTTATCATTGTTATGGGTGTATCATAAGGCTAATAAGAAGAAAGTGACATATTTCGTCATTGGAGGGAACTCGAAATTCGTGCTCTGCATTTAACCCACCCAAGTGACGTGCACACACACAACAAACCCGGGGCAGTGGGCAACCGCGTGCAGCGCCCGGGGAGCAGTGGGGGTTAGGTACCTTGCTCAAGGGTACCTCAGCCATGGACACCGGTACGGGGAATCAAACCAGCGACCCACCGGTTACGGGTCCGATACCCTAACTGCTGATCCACGACTGCCCACCACAATAGGCTGATAAATAATACATTTCTCCTATAATGACCATGAATTGCTATTGAAAGACCTCATTGTTGGTATGGAATCTGTGACTTGGCTTGTGATCCGCATATATTCATTTGAATATATGCTGAGAGACTGAGAGACCACACAACTGGAGTTAGACCAGAAACAGTCATGTGTCTTGTGTTGGGGGTGCAAGACCCAGTAGAGGAAACACACATTTACAAAGACAAGTCACACAAACAGAGTAAATGTACTATGTACAAATAAAAACAAATTACTTTGTTTTTTGAAGTTTGGGTGCTGGGGATGGAGTTATTCTAACAATATAATGTTCAAAGTTGCTAATAATGTCACTGGACTTTAAAACTCAAACATGCTACACGTAATTTGTGTTGTATTAGGACAGCACTGTGACAGTAGACTTACAAAGAAAGAAATATGACTTTCTTTCTTTCAATGAACACATAGCTCAAAACTTTGGTTGAATAAAGACATGAACTGCATGCGACGTACATCAACAGAGTTGCAAAGTGCTTTTTTTTTATTTTGATTTTGAATCTGCATTAAAAAGACAAACACAATGTCATATCACAAGCAACAAACATCAAACAACAAACAGCAGAAGACACAGCGACACAGAACAACATCTACTGGGCCTTGCACGATTCAGGGACGTTCATGTTGAGGTTGACCAGGTTGGTTTTTTCAAATGTTTTGTACCCGACGGACCTGACAATAGCTTTAGTTCTGTTAGCCACTGACTCATGGTGAACTACACAGCTATACACCACGTCATCATTTTGCCACTGGTCGAGGCTGAGTGATAACTGGGCATAAGCAGAATATGATCCATGGTGTCCTACAGGATTTGTGGTATGGAAGTGGTAATCTGGGCCTGCTTCCTCATCATCAACAAGCCAAGTCACAAGAACATCCTGAGGGAAAAAGTCTTTCACATAGCAGGTCAGGGTCACCATTTCTTTTCTAGAATTCTGTACTGGCGGCAGCATAAACACTGAAGGACGCAGAGTCTGTTCTCCTGCAAGCATGAGAGAATAATTAGGCCTCCTGTCACAGCGTTACTGAACAAAATGCACCAAGCAGTAACACTCATAATGCATGAGTGACAAGAGAAATTAAACACAGACTTTTAGTGCACATCTGCAGAATAGTTTTCTTACCAGCATTCCTTTCAAAGGGTCTCTTTGTTGGCTCCACCCACTCTGTGTGTTCAACAAAGCAGTAGCGCTTTACCCCCTGGCTCCATTCTTCATACGTGATCTCAAGTGAAAGGTTGAATACGCCTGTAGTTATTTTAATGGCGTCCTGTGGGGAACTAACCAGTTCTTTTCCAAACTCGTTCTCCCACCAAATCCTACTGACAGATGGCTTGCTTACATTGACCTGACACACTATCTGTCCAAGGCTATCCTTAAAGATATCCTCCATTCTTGGTCCTAAGATTGTTATGTCCACATCAGCTGTTTTACATCCGCCACCTGCAAGATAATTATTTAATAGCAATGCCTGAAAAACTATGAGAATTGAAATTCAGTTTTGCACTATATTTTAAGAAAAAACAATTACTCACATGGAGGTTTACTTGGAATCACAGAAGAATTCATTAATGTTGCACCAGTTTCACCTTTCCCCTTAAACTGACATGTAAATGTTGTTCCTGAAGTCCACTCACTGGACGGCACTACGAGAAGGCTTGCTGCACTGTACACTACAGTTCCATTCTCATACTTTCTTTTTGTAGAGAGTGTTGTGCCCTCATATTTTTTATTGCCGATGTCCTTGTCATTTTTCAGCCATTTGAACTCAAAAGTGTTTGGTGAAAAATCGTTGGCAAAGCAGGAGAAGGAGGCTTCGTTTTCCTCATCAGAGGAGGCCAACACTTTAAGAGTTGGTGATTGATAAAACAGAGCTGAAAAACAAACACACAGACAAATATATACGTTCAGAAGCATGTATATATTCTGTATATATATATATATTGTAGCACATCATTCTGCACCTCCATACAAATATATGCAGGAGCAGAGTGATGTGCTGCAGTTAATACTGACTGTAGACTTACAATATGACGATATAAATACAAATTCACACTATTCAACTTGCACACATGTGCATATAATGATTACATTCATTAAAACACCAAGTGTAGCTTGTGACTTGACTCTTGACTTTCTACGTGTGCAGAAAGAGTCAAAAGAAAAACCAGAAATAGTGTGAAAAGTTTGTCATATTACAATTGCATATTTGAGCAGCAGGGCTTTAATCCTCACTTCTGCATATACATTGACTGCTTGAGCAAGTAAGCAGATTTTTTTCATTGCGTGGGTGTTAATTATCAACATACAGTTTCCATCTGTCTGTAAAATTAGGATTATACATATAGATGGAAAGAAGCAAAACACATTGCAAAAATCTGTTCTTAGACATGTGCAGAGAACTAGAGTATATTATCAAAGAAGAAACAAGATGTAGTCACCAGCAAATATACATAAGATTTATTCCATCACACTGTTTAGATTGCCAGCTGTGCCTGCTAATTTTGAAATTTAATTAAAATTAATTAATTGAAAACTTTGAAATATTTATCATGTTATTTTTTGTGCTCTCCTTTTTGTTTATCTCTTTTTGAAATGGCAGGTCTGTTTCTAATAATATTTCCAAGGAAAACTTACTATGACTATTTACAAGCAATAACCAGCTAATTAAAAATGACATTATTTATCAGTTATCGTTATCAGTTGAAAAACCTGCTTTACATGTTTGTTTGTATTTAGATATTTAATTTAAAAAACTTTTAAATCTGTTGTACAAGTATAAAACCACAGTTGGTCACAGTTCCACCATGTAAACCTGCTAGATTTCAAATCTAAAAACTTATTTGACTTATTCAAAAGACTTACTTGGTTTGGTGATATTAACCTCATTATTTCCTGCTGTGTGTGTCACGGCACACTGTAAAATCTCTTTATTGTCCCAGTCCTGTGCCCTCACTCGGATTTCACTGACTCCTGTATACAGGTTGTTTTCCAGTACTGGAGGGTACTGAATGAAGTCTGTCAAGGCTACTCCATTTTTGCTCCATGCATAGGTCAGTGAGGAGGGTATGAAGCCGGTGGCAAGACAGCCAACAGTGATCGTGTCTGCTGTTGCAGCATCACATTGCATCAGAGGAAACACGGTTGGTGGTTGTGGAGTGGCTAAGAAAGGGACAAATAAATGTGTAAATAAAATACAAATATATAAATAACATTCAACAGGACATTTTTCACCAAGTCAATGTAAGTTTTTTGATCAGTGTGTAAAAAGGCAAAGCTCCGCAGCCTTACCATTTTGTTGAATGTGGAAACTGAATGTGGAAATTTCAAGTGTCCTCCATATACATATATTGTTTCCTTATCTCATTTATTTACATGTTGTTTATTGGATAAAAACTCGTTCAGTAATATTATTTTTGGTATTCTTGTTATTCTTAGAAATTATTTTAAATGGGCAATTTTAAGAAAAGTCAATAGGAATTTTTTAAACTGAAAGTTGGTAAACATCCATATAACTGAGCTGATGGCAGTCCTATTCTTAGAAAAAACGTATCAGCCTACTTTTGGTCAAATACAGCAATGATTTATGAAGTTAAAGGGTATTCTTACCTGATGAAACAGTTACCGTTGTACCCTTTCCCCAGTAGTCAAAAGCACCGTAGTAGCACAGTGCTGAATCTACTCAGCTGTTAGTTTGAAAAGTCTACTGTCGAGTGCAAGAAGTCTACCTCAACCTTTAATTAATCCCCCTATGCTCTTAAAATCCATTTAAATGACCCAAAATATACTAGTCATGAATATCCACCAGCGAGTCCTACTGAGAATACTACTGTTTGAATTTTTAAAGTACAAACAGTATTAACAAACTTTGCTTTTGAAGTGAGACTTGGCATGCTGAGAAGTTATGGAAGCCCTAACAACATGACACTTTACAGTCCGAAACACACGCTGGTGTAGATTTGAAATCGTACAAATCTTACCTGATGACACTGTTACCATAGTGCCTTTTCCCCAGTAGTCGAAAGCCCAGCCATCACAGTTAAGAGAGTCAATTCAAGCTTCATACAAAATTCATTTCTGCAGTACCCCATTATGTAATGGCATACCCTTTGGTTCTGGCAGCAGTTAAAACTACACTAATATGTACACCTGTTGATAATATTCTTTTTCCACTGAACTCAAGAGCCAGGAGTTTAAAGCTTTTCACATTTTGTTTTTTGTCAGGCTACGTTATACTGTTGGCTGTTTAATCACTGGCCAAAAGTTGTGACTGCATGGAAATAATAAAATCTATTTTAGTAATGCCATCAGACATTTTCTCTGATCAGACATATTAAAATTACATACCTGAGGTGACCGTGACCGTGGTGCCTTTTCCCCAGTAGTCAAAAGCCCAGTAGTCACAGTTAAGAGAGTCAATTTCAGCTTCCGACAAAAACCCATTTCTGTAGTATCCCATAATTTAATGGCATAGACTTTTGTTTTGGCAGCAGTTAAAATTAAACTAATACATACACCTGTTAATGGAATTCTTTTTCAACTGAACTCAAGAGCCAGGAGTTTAACATTTTCACAACTTTTTTGTCAGTCTACATTTTACTGTTGGTTGTTTAATCACTGGCCAAAAGTTGTGACTGCATAAAAATAATAAAATCTATTTTAGTGATGCCATCAGAAAATGTATTCTCCAAACAGACATTAAAACTACATACCTGAGGTGACCGTGACCGTGGTGCCTTTTCCCCAGTAGTCAAAAGCGTAGTCACAGTTCAACAAATTATGAACCTCTGTGTACAAAAACCTGTTCCCACATATCTAAACCTTCCATGGTCAGTTCTATCTACACTCTGACACATTTTCCTTGTATTTTGAAGATAAGGATTCAGAGGATGGAATCGAATATGATTTTGAGTCTACTGGTTAGAACAAATTTAACGTTCAGCATTCCAGAACCAACTAAGTCACAACTAAGATTTACTAAAAAATACAAAAACTGTTTTAAATCAAAATGCATGCGGTAGAAAAAAAAAAAGAAAGATTGGCTTACCTGATGTAACTGTCACCATCGTGCCTTTTCCCCAGTAATCAAAAGCATCATCACAGTGTAACAGGTCAACACACCCAACATACTAAAACAAGCACCTTAAAGATGCTGCTGATGCCACTGAGATCTAAATATACTAAATTAAACATTGTAATTATTCCATTTTCAAAATGGAGAAAAAATAATCTCTTTTTACCTGATGCGATTGTAGTTTACATGCAGTTTAAACCAACATAAATGTAAAAATAAACCAGAAAAATATTGAAAGTTGTTTTATGATGACTTACCAGAAGTTACTGTAACTTGAGTTCCTTTCCCCCAGTAGTCAAAGTAGCTGTCACAGTGATATATTACAGTCTGCTTCTAATACAAATCCTAAAAAGTGCTGTTTAATCAAGAAAGGCAAATATGTTCCTCCTGACAAAGTAATTCCCACCATACTATTTATGAACCACTTCCCCTGAGATATCATTTCCTATGGTCTGGGTTGCATAATATTAAGTGTGTTTGCTGGTGGTTGGTAAACACTTCTGCTTTATCAGACCCCCTTGGCAGCTTGAAGTTCCTGCAGCACGGGGGTCCATGCAAGCACGCTGATCTGACCAAAATTCCAGTAGTTATTTGTCGATGGCAACCCATTGGCAGGCCATGAGAAAAGATTTTTTGACGCTAAAAATTACAACCAATATTCATTCATTGCTTCATTTTAAAATGTTATTTTTAAATAATGAAAATGAAATGAAATGATGTATCATTATATTAGTGGTGTGAAAGACTGCCAGAACTCCAGCTATCATAGCCACAGTGACACAAGCACATAGCAAAAACTTACCACTCCTATAAGATGCCATACAGTATTTGACCTTGTTCAATAATACAATCAAATTTTCTTTTGAACAGTTTTAGATGAAGAAGAGCGAGAGAGAGAGAGTGTGTGTGTGTGTGTGTTTCATACAGATCAATTCCTTGTAAGTTTTATGTCATGATATGATATGATTACATTTTTGGAGAATCTAATGAAGCAGCTTCAAGTGAAAAAAACAAACACTAATTATACGCAAAATATCTGCACACTATGAAATTAAAGAGCAAACCGGGATGGTAATTAAAACTGTATTAGAACTGCAATTGTATTCAGGCAAATGGACTCTTTAGAAAATTCATCTAGCATTTGGTTGCAGCCCACCTAATAAAGATAACAGAGCAGCCCCATCCCCAAAAAATTTCATCCATCCATCCATTTTCTATACCGCTTGTCCGTCAGGGTCGCGGGGGAGCTGGAGCCTATCAAAGCAGACTACGGGCGAGAGACGGGGTACACCCTGGACTGGTCGCCAGTCAATCGCAGGGCCAACACACAAAGACAGACAACCACACACTCTCACACTCACACCTAGGGGCAATTTAGAGTAGCCAATTAACCTAATGTGCATGTTTTTGGTATTGTGAGAGGAAGCCGGAGTTCCCAGAGAATACCCATGCAGGCACAGGGAGAACATGCAAACTCCACCTGGAACCCTCTTGCTATGAGGCAAGAAGGTTCAAAGGTCAAAAAAGTTTGATATTGAACATATTAATAAAATGTTTACTGATAGCATCTGCCATTTGTTTTCCAAAATAGGTAATCATCTATGCTCTCCTTGTGAATACAGCTTAATTCTTTTTTATGGTCATTGCTTTTCTTGCCAAAACGTAAGCACTCTCTGAACTCTGAGTTCTCCATCCTACCTCCTCACCTGTGTTCATTCAAGGTGCTGTATGTAATAATGTGTATGTTCAAATGCAGTGATGGGAAATCATTTTAAAAAAGTAATCTGCAAGGATGAACATCCAACTGAGCATGTACAGTGTGAGTGTCATCACTCTAGCTTGTTTCTGATGGGAGACAAATCACATCAGAATCAGAAGACTTTATTGCCATGTAAGTGAAGAGGTTTCACATTACTAGGAATTTGTCTTGGTGATTGGTGCATACATAGAACGTAACAGTAACATATCATTGAAGAATAAAATAAGAATAAAAATAAAGTAGAATAAGGTAACACAAAATAAAATAAGTGAAATAAATAAATATTTAGTCCAAAGGTGAGGTAGTGCAGGGTGGAGTATAGCGCAAGTGGGTGAGGTAAACAGTGCAAATGAACAGCAGGTGGACAGTGAATGAGCAAAATCAATTGCTAAGGTGCAGGGCAGCATGTTGGTCAGTTGGTGTTCAACAGTCTAACAGCGATGGAAGGCTGCAGCCGATCACCTTCTCAGCAGAGCGCACAGCACGCTGCAGTCTGAGCTTGTCCCTGGCAGTGGCCCCGTCCGAGATGAGACCGATGAGGGTGGTGTCGTCTGCAAACTTAATCAGCTTGACAGACTGGTGGCCGGAGGTGCAGCAGTTGGTGTAGATGGAGAAGAGCAGAGGGGAAAGTACACAGCCCTGGGGGGTACCGGTGCTGATGGTCCGGGTGTCCGAGACATTCTTCCCCAGTCTCACATGCTGTTTCCTGTCTGTCTGTCTGTCAGGAAGTCAGTGATCCACCAGCAGATGGGGTCAGGCACGTTCAGCAGGGACAGCTTGTATTGGAGGAGAGCTGGGCGGATCGTATTGAAAGCAGAGCTGAAGTCCACAAACAAGATCCTAACGTAGGTTCCCGGGGAGTCAAGATGCCGCAGGATGAAGTGTGGAGTCAGGTTGACTGCATCGTCTACAGACCTGTTGGCTCTGTAGGCAAACTGCAAGGGATCCAGCAGGGGGGTTGTGATGGACTTGAGGTGGGACAGAACCAGGCACTCAAATGACTTCATGACTACAGATGTCAGTGCCACAGGTCTGTAGTCATTAAGTCCAGTGATCCTTGACTTCTTGGGGACTGGAACTATGGTGGAGGCTTTGAAGCAGACTGGCACATGGCATGACTCCAGAGAGGTGTTGAAAATGTCTGTGAAAACTGGAGTCAGCTCGTCCGCACAGTGTCTCAGGATGGAGGGGGACACACCATCTGGTCCAGGAACCTTGTGAGGGTTCAGTTTCCTAAACAGCTTGTTAACATCCTCCTCCTGGATAAAGAGGGCTGTGGTGGAGGAGGAGGGGTCCGAGGTGGATACTGGTGGAATGACTTCAGGGGTGTGGGGGGTGTGAATGGTCGTGTTGATGGGGTGAGTGGGGGTGTCAGGGCCGGCAGATAGTCCATCAAAGTGACAGTAGAACTTGTTAAGATTGTTGGCTAGTCGCAGGTTGTCAGTGGAGTGGGGGGCTTTGGGCTTGTAGTTGGTGATTTGCCTAAGCCCTTTCAACACAGAGGCCGAGTCATTAGCTGAGAATTGCTGTTGAATTTTCTCAGAGTACAGTGATTTAGCGCTTCTCACCTCCTTGCTAAACCTGTACTTGGCCTCTTTGTAGCTGTCTCTAGCCCCACTCCTGAAAGCAGACTCCTTCTCTAGCCTCAGCTGTCTGAGTTTAGCTGTGAACCAGGGTTTGTCATTGTTATAACTCACCCTGGTGCGTGTTGGCACAATAGTGTCCTCACAATACTGGATATACATGTTATACATGTTGCAACTATCCCCTGTTACAACTGTCCCCGGTCTCCCCTACCTTACAGATTGGGGATGGTGAACATAAAAGCCAGTAGATGGCAGTATAAGAAACATTTTAAACTTGTACAGATCATCTTTAAGCTCCAGTTCATGGGCAGAATGCACCGAGGAGGCAGTGCAGTACTTTGGTTACTTGTTAGCAGCTGCCGCTTTAATGTACACCAGCCATTAAGCTTGTACAGGTTTTAAATGCAAATACAGTCAAAGAGTGTATTTAACATAGACCTGCATAAATTTGGCAAACCTAACCATTTACAACACTTATATAGCAAAGAAGACAATCAGAGGAGTCATATTACTCATAATTAGTTGTACTGCCCCCTTCTGGCCACATTTGAATACACAACCATAATGCTGTCATGGGGAGGTGGACCATCCACATACAAAACATCCACCTCACTACACCTAAGAGATGCTGAAGATTTTGTTAAAACTGCTTTTCCAGGTCTCCCTCAGCCCCAGCAGTTTTCCTTGTGTTCACAGATCTAAACACACCATGTGTGTGAGTGTGCAGGCTGTGGGGGCAGTTTGACTGTGAGGTGTTGATACCCTATTCAGTGCTTGTATACGTGTATATAGATTAATTTAAATGTTAAATGTTAAAAAAACATGAGATCATGACATGAGATGTAGTGATATTAAAATCTAGAAGATTTTGTATGGTTGCAGAGGAAATAAAGTCTACTCGTGCCCTTTTCATAGAGTACCTCAGTGTTTGTGGACCACTGCAGCTTGCAGTCGAGGTTAACACCGAGGTGCTTGTACGATGTTACCTGCTCCACATCTGTTCTCGAGATTGAGATTGACGGCGGTGATGTCTTCGTACGGCTGAAATTGACCCCCATCTCCTTAGTCTTGTCGATGTTCAGCTGGAAGTGGTTTTCTCCACACCATCCACACAAAGTTATCCACCAGTTCTCTGTACTCTGTACGCTATTTTTCTGTACAATATCTCACTTAAGCTGTGGGGAATGATGAGGATGGAGCTTAGACTCCAAACTCATTTGAACATGAGTTGTATGAAACCAATATTGTTTTCTGGATTCTCTGTATTTGATGTCTCTGTTCATTTTTCCTGCTTCACTGTGGTGCTTCACATTTCATTAGTGAAATTGCTTACAATGTCTGTGAGGACGTGTGTCTGCTGTTTGCATGCCAGCCACTTCATGCCTGAATGCGGGCTGAAATGCAAATATGTGCAGTGAAAGATGAACCATTTTTCTTCGAAGAAGTTTATTTGTAGCTCTTACAGTTTCTACAAAGTGTCAAGGCTGCAGGTGTGGTCCCAGATGTGCAGAGTGAGGGGGGAAGTGTCTTTCTAAACATGATATGTTCAGAAACATCAGGAAACTGAAAAACGTTGAGAGCTTAACTGATAGCAGATGTTTATGCTGTTATTTTTGATGTTCTTAGATCCCCATCCTGTGACTCAAATGCAAGAAAATCCTCAAAAGCTTTTGATATTTATTAGAATCACACCAATACTCATGTTTATATTGCCTTTAATTTCCATGTGGCTGCACAAATCATATCTATTGTATCTGTTGAATTAATGAGGAAGCAAACACAAATGGCCAAAATGACCAAAAAGGAGCAAAGATTAATAGTCAAATTGCAAAATGAAAACCTGCATACAGGATATTGTTTATCAATGAAAAGCAAAGTAATCAACAACTTCTGTCATCGTTATGTAACAACAATACACACATTTATTAGGTAAACATTTAAGAAATACAGTAGCATTTTTGTTTTTTCTACAGGTTACAGAGACATTTTCAATCAGCTAGTTAATTATTATAGATGATGATCCACTTAGTAAAAAAAAGACAAAAAATAAATGAAGACCCTTTAGTCGTCTCTTCTGTGCATCCATCTCATCCTTTACTGTCTCCTCATCTGAAATAAAAATCAAAGAATAAAAAATTATACTTTTTTAAATGAACTTGTCATCCACATTGTTAAACAGTGCAAAGGTTTGATTGATTATTTCACTCTTGTGTTTCACCCAGCTAGAGAACTGACACCAAAATAATCTCTGTCTTCAATAAAGCAGATTTGCTGCAGGCCACACATGTTCTATAGTTATTATATTACCTGTTGGACCAGATGATTGGCCCACTTTTATAGCATTTTTTAAGTTGTAAAGCTTCATTTTCAAATGCCAGGAAACTATAACTACCCATAATTTGTTTCTTAAAGATGGTATCTGTGATGTGACTCATTCATTCAGTTGTTAACATTCATGTACGTGCTGTGGAGCATCACAAAACAACACATTTTCTATTGTTGGAGAAGGTCTTCAGTCTGTTGCTGCTAAAAGTTGTTCTGTCACACACGTTCCAGCTGGTCATGCCAATGAACTCAAATTCAGAACAGAGCTAGTGAATTAAACTGATGCAATTCACAACCTTTCAATTACAATCAATTATTTTTTGTCTTTTTTGTGCAATTTAATGAGGTAAGTGGAAGCCTTAACCTGCATCACAGAGATCCCAATTTCCCTGCACAAACTGGAGAAACCTGAAAAACTTTGTAGTCGATCACAAGCACAGACAGAAAATCACTAACTTTCACATTAATATCTCTTAACAGTTTTCTCCTGCACATTCCTGTCTGGGAAGAAAATGAATTCTTTATTATGTCCTCTACAATCTTTAGTCATCAGTACAGCAGAAATGCAGAAAAGGCCTGCATATTTACCTTGACTACGCTGAATATCATGCTATAGAGGAGAGAAGATATGAAGAGGAAAATGAAGGAGGAGGCTGTGGACCACAGACTGCTGAGCTCATCCTCTTCATTAAAATCATCTTTGCAGCTCAGAGCAAAATTCATTTTCGACTCTGGAGTAAAATCTAAGAAGAGGAAGGTATATATGGTTAGATAAAAGGTGTGTGTGTGTGTGTGTGTGTGTGTGTGTGTGTGTTAACAAAGATTTTTAAGATTTTTAAATTGACAGCTAATCATTGGTCATAAACTGCAATTGAGCATTATTCACTCATTGATCACATATCGTATGTGGAGCTTTCTACAGTTAAACAATGCAGTAGACCGTATACAGCACGCTTACTTTTCTGTTTGTTTTAAAATATTGAAGTCATTCATGAACATATAACAAGAGATTCTCCATGCAACATTTATTTGAAACAGTCAACACACTTCTCAAGATGTTAGACATGACAAAGACAGAGTGAAACACAGTGTGACGGCAAACAAGAACCAAACTGACCTGTTGACTCTCATTTTTACAATCACAAAGACTGATGACATGACAAAGTACACAGATTCCCATGGAAGATAATACACACAGAGACAGAACAACACATTTGCACAAAATACCACATTTAAAGCTGAATCTGCTATTTGTCACATTCAATTGAGTTACCCTGGGCCTTAGACACTTCTCGTAGTTTCATGGAGCTGTTGCTGCCAGCAGGCCACACGTTGCACCCAAACTTCTGCCTGTTATTCCATTTTGCCTTGGTGGTGGTGTAAACACTTGTAACTAAGTAGCCTTGTTGGGTCGTCTGTGGGGGGGAGGAGGTGATGCCATCCATATAGATGCCTGGATTTTTTTCTATATCTTCTGTCCAGGCAATGTAGAAATCCTGCCGCACAGGGCTGGAGACCAGACACACCAGAGTGACCTCATTTTTGCTTGGTTGGTTGATATCCTCTTCTGAGAGGACATGGATTGTCACTTCTGCCTTACTTCCATCTGAAAGAGACAAATCGTTTACCAGGGAACTTTATATATAAGCTTTATGTTTTGCCCAGACTTACAGATTACTTTTCTGCCAATCAGTCTCCATCACCCAGTAACATACCTCCTTTGTGGACAGTCAGCTCTTCAGAAATTAGAGTCACATCATCACTACTGGCAGAACAGCGAACTTTGTTGACTTTGTTCCACTGATCGCGAGAGAAGGACTTCGTGCTACTTCTACTGTGCTGACCACCTTCGGACGTTACTGGAGAAGTCGAAATGTTGTGTGCGTCACTTTGTCCATCAGTTTGCCAACTGAAATTAATTTGCTGCAAAATATTGCTGACTTGTCCTGTAATGATACACTCCAGCTTTGCCTGGTTGTTGCTGAAAATCTCTTTGGGACTGGGTTGCTTCAGTGTCATTGTAACCATGCCTACAAAAACGAGAGCAGCAGAGAAAACCTTTACTTGATATCTGTGTACAATTACATCAACACAACAGTTGGCTCAGAGTTACAGTACAGTCTCATGTAATAAATTTCTTAGCTCTATACCTTTGGAGGTCTTCTTTAAATATCATTATTGTTTGTGTGACTGCAAACAAGAACCAAACTGACCTGTTGTCTCTCATTTTTACAATCACAAAGACCGATGACATGACAAAGTACACAGATTCCCATGGAAGATAATACACACATTGGCACAAAATATCACATTTAAAGCTGAATCTACTATTTGTCACATTCAATTGAGTTACCCTGGGCCTTAGAGACTTCTCGTGGTTTCATGGAGTTGTTGCTGCCAGCAGGCCACACGTTGCACCCAAACTTCTGCCTGTTATTCCAATTTTCCTTGGTGGTGGTGTAAACACTTGTAAGTAAGTAGCCTTGTTGGGTCTTCTGTGGGGGGGAGGTGATGCCATCCATATAGGCGCCTGTCTTTTGTCCACTATCTTCTGTCCAGGCAATGTAGAAATCCTGCTGCACAGGGCTGTAGACCAGACACACCAGATTGACCTCATTTTTGCTTGGTTGGTTGATATCCTCTTCTGGGAGGACATGGACTGTCACTTCTGCCTTACTTCCGTCTGAAAGAGACAAATCGTTTACCAGGGAACTTTATATATAAGCTTTATGTTTTGCCCAGACTTACAGATTACTTTTCTGCCAATCAGTCTCCATCACCCAGTAACATACCTCCTTTGTGGACAGTCAGCTCTTCAGAAATTGGAGTCACATCATCACTACTGGCAGAACAGCGAACTTTGTTGACTTTGTTCCACTGATCGCGAGAGAAGGACTTCGTGCTACTTCTACTGTGCTGACCACCTTTGGACGTTACTGTAGAAGTCGAAATGTTGTGTGCGTCACTTTGTCCATCAGTTTGCCAACTGAAATTAATTTGCTGCAAAATGTTGCTGTCTTGTCCTGTAATGATACACTCCAGCTTTGCCTGGTTGTTGCTGAAAATCTCTTTGGGACTGGGTTGCTTCAGTGTCATTGTAACCATGGCTACAAAAACGAGAGCAGCAGAGAAAACCTTTACTTGATATCTGTGTACAATTACATCAACACAACAGTTGGCTCAGAGTTACAGTACAGTCTCATGTAATAAATGTCGTAGCTCTGTACCTTTGGAGGTCTTCTTTAAATATCATTATTGTTTGTGTGACTGCAAACAAGAACCAAACTGACCTGTTGACTCTCATTTTTACAATCACAAAGACCGATGACATGACAAAGTACACAGATTCCCATGGAAGATAATACACACAGAGACAGAACAACACATTTGCACAAAATACCACATTTAAAGCTGAATCTACTATTTGTCACATTCAATTGAGTTACCCTGGGCCTTAGACACTTCTTGTGGTTGCATGGAGTTGTCGCTGCCAGCAGGCCACACGTTGCACCCAAACTTCTGCCTGTTATTCCATTTTTCCTTGGTGGTGGTGTAAACACTTGTAACTAAGTAGCCTTGTTGGGTCGTCTGTGGGGGGGAGGTGATGCCATCCATATAGGCGCCTGTCTTTTGTCCCCTATATTCTGTCCAGGCAATGTAGAAATCCTGCTGCACAGGGCTGGAGACCAGACACACCAGAGTGACCTCATTTTTGCTTGGTTGGTTGATATCCTCTTCTGAGAGGACATGGACTGTCACTTCTGCGTTACTTCCGTCTGAAAGAGACAAATCGTTTACCAGGGAACTTTATATATAAGCTTTATGTTTTGCCCAGACTTACAGATTACTTTTCTGCCAATCAGTCTCCATCACCCAGTAACATACCTCCTTTGTGGACAGTCAGCTCTTCAGAAATTAGAGTCACATCATCACTACTGGCAGAACAGCGAACTTTGTTGACTTTGTTCCACTGATCGCGAGAGAAGGACTTCGTGCTACTTCTACTGTGCTGACCACCTTTGGACGTTACTGGAGAAGTCGAAATGTTGTGTGCGTCACTTTGTCCATCAGTTTGCCAACTGAAATTAATTTGCTGCAAAATGTTGCTGACTTGTCCTGTAATGATACACTCCAGCTTTGCCTGGTTGTTGCTGAAAATCTCTTTGGGACTGGGTTGCTTCAGTGTCATTGTAACCATGGCTACAAAGACGAGAGCAGCAGAGAAAACCTTTACTTGATATCTGTGTACAATTACATCAACACAACAGTTGGCTCAGAGTTACAGTACAGTCTCATGTAATAAATGTCGTAGCTCTGTACCTTTGGAGGTCTTCTTTGAATATCGGTTTTGTTTGTGCGTCACCTCACATGTGTAAACAGCTTGACTGTCCCAGTCTGTCGTCTTGACCGTCAGGACACTGACAGCTGAATATGTCTCTCCATTTAATTTGGGAGCGTAGTCAGTAAAGCCAGTTACATCAGCTGTATTCTTTTTCCATTTGACTGACAGCTTGTCCGGAAAAAAATCCTCGATTGTGCACACCAAGGACTGAGCATCTTCTCTTGTTACTGAAACCAGAGTTAACTTTGGAGGCCCTGCCCATGAGGAAGAAGGAGCAGAAAAAGATGTGCCTGTTTTAATCAGTCTGTAATTATTCATTTTAGAATTTTAAGAAAAGAAGACGTAATACGAGACAGATGAACATTTTAAAATCAAAACAAGATGAACAATGCGATGCATCTGAACTCGTAAGAGAGCCATCACAGTAAGTTAAAAAAAAAAAATCACATACTGTTTTGCAGTTTCACACTGTAGTCCCTTGTATTGTGAGTCACAGAACAAGTGAAAGACTTCCTTGAATCCCAGGCAGATTTTGATACTTCGACCAAACTGACTTCTGTATATTTGCTGTTTTTCACAGCTTGAGGATATTGTAAAGGAGTCAAACTGATCCCACTCTCATCGGTCCACCTGAAGGTGAGTTGCTTTGGGAAGAAATCTTGTGCGAGACAACCAACAGTGACTTTATCTCCGGTTCCAGGGGAGCACAGAATCAGAGGGAACACAGTTGGTGGTGCAGGTGGTGCTGTGAAAGAGGACACATAAAAGCCAATACAGGCATATTAAAGAACAGAAACGATCAATAGCATGTCCTAAATCTAATTACAAAATTAACCCATGTTCAATTCATATTTCTTGTCTTTATGATCATGTAATCATTGTAGCAATAATATTAACAGTACCAGCAACATTGTTCACGTTAAAATGCTGCTGCTGGTGAAACATAAAATTACCTTCATTCTTTCATAGCAGCCACAGCATGTTTATCAAAATCACATTCAAGGTACGTCTGATTTACTTCACAATAATAAATGTATTTAATACTACACTTGAAATATACTTATTAATCTGTTTGTCTTGCCTGCTAGAAAGTTCTGTTGGGGTAGAAGAAAGAAAACCAACAGTGATTTCTTTTCTCTCCAGTTGAGTTTCACTGAACCAAAGAGACCAGAGTCCACTTTTTAAAATTAAATTAAAATCTTTTAAATTTAAATTCAAATAAATTAATATGTGTTCAGTATTAATACAAAGAATATTATATAAGATATAACCATGAATATGTGAACTAATATAATAATGTTTAAAATCCATCTTAGTATTAAGGGTTTTGATAATTTTAAAATATAATTTAGTTATTATTCTGTTTATGTATTGTATTATATTTATTCATTTTATGTTCATTTTTATTTTACAGTAAATCTAAAAGAATTCACAAAAGCTGTTGAGAATAATCACAGATTACTTGATGTAAAATTGCTCCTCTAAAATGTAACTGAAACACACATGTCCCTTTTAAAGCCATTAATCCCTGTGGTACTTCAAACAATATTATACACTTTATATAATACATGTCATATAATTTATCTACTTATTTATGTCTATCCTCAGTGTTCAGTTGTTCAGTTGAAGCAGATGCTGATCCTTCAGTGAAATACACAAAATATATATGTATTCCTCTGCTCTTCTGTACTGCTCTTCTTATATGAAAGGCAGGTATGGCAACATGTATAATTAATATCCACAGTCATAAAAAATGTATTGAATAATAATGTAAAATGCAGACTTTCATCAGCAGCAATTACAGTCCAGCTGAATAAAATTTAAGGTAAAACAAATCACCTCCTGAATTTAATAATAACACAAAAGAACCTCTTTCAAACACTTTCCAAGAAGCAACCGCATTAAAAACATCTGTCTGCTGTATTTTGTACCTTGTCAGCATCAGTGCAAACTTAAAATCATTAGTTTAATTACCGTACCAAAAGAAGCATATTTTTAAAAAGTAAATTAAACTGGTAGCTAAAAGATATTCAGTTTAAATGTGACTTACCTGAAGATACGGTGACTTCAGTCCCTTTACCCCAGTAGTCGAAGTAATCACAGTGTTGCATCTCCACTCACTGCTTGAACAAAAACCTGCCACAAAAGAAAAATGTTTTAAAACTTCACAAAATGTTTTCCATACACAGAAATCCTGGTCAGTATTATTCCCTGGTGACACTATGTGAACATGTTTTACGCTGATTCTTAATCACTTCTAAAAGTTAAGATTTTCTGGAAGATAAAATTTACATTTGTGCACAAACTGTGACTTTAAACTTCTAATTAATCAGCTTTTAACGACTAATCTTCTTTTTAAAAACGATAAACACAGTAGTTACCTCATCTTCTGGGGAGAGATATTTCATCCTGTGCTTTTATTTAACTTCACATGATTGGAGATTGTAAAATTTTTAATCTAAGGTTTTTGTATGGGTCTGTATCTCAGTGGCCAAGTCTACTCGAATACCAGTTATCACCATGATGAACCCTAATACAAACCCAACACTGTTTCCTGCACTGAGCACTCAGGGGACCTGTGCTGCCAGCAGTTGGTAAAAATAAAACAAAACTTCAATTCTGATAAAGAAAAGGTAATTAAGCTTATAAGTAAAAGGGAAATTTGCATCATAATTATTTTTTGTGTGCGTTTATTGTTTCATTATTGTTTTTGAATCTTCATTCATCATAATCTGTCATCAGTAGCAAATAAAAAGTCTCATGGATAAAACAGCGACATCATTGTTCATAAAACAACAACAAAAATTAGTATTTTCAACGGAAAATATTTTAAATATCTTTTTAAAGATTTCTAAGAAAAACAAGAAGCTTTGAAACTTCAAGAGAAGTGATGAGTCCTGAACAAAACATCAAACAAATATCATAAACAGTTACAAATTAATTTTTGTGCTCTCACTCAGATGCATACTTATCACAGATGTGCACACATGTCCCCTCATAGCATCAGGATTCCAGGTTCGAATCCCAGTCTAGGTTCTTCTATGTGGAGTTTGCATGTTCTCCCTGTGCCTGCGTAGGTTTTCTCCGGGTTCTGGTCTCAGACTGTCTTCCTCCCACAATACCAAAAACATGCACATTAGGTTAATTGGCTGCTCTTTGCCCATTGGTGTGTGTGTGTGGTTGTCTGTCTTTGTGTGTTGGAAATGAATGTATGAATGTTTCTTTGATAGAAAACACAAACACATATACGCATACATAATTTTTACGAAAAACAAAATGGAAATGTTAAGTCTAATTATATCTGTTGTTTGCTACAGAATTTAATATTTAGTCTCCTCTTGCTGTCTCTCACTGAGTCTCTTCTGGCACAGAAATACACAGCAGAGTCTTCAGGCTGCACATTCTGTCCATTTAGAGTCACTGTGTTGCTGGAAGACCGTACTGAACATGTTCTTCAATGAGTCTTTGTAAATTGTTGTGTATCCAACACATGCAGCTCCAATCCACTCCAGTTCTTTCCCTGTAGGCTGTCTGATCCAGTGTGTGTGCTGATTGTTAACAGAATAAGAGACCTGACAGGTGATGGTCAGACGTTGACCTGGCTGCACAGTCACAGAGGCTGGCTGTGTCAACTGTTCACACTTCGCACCTGCGGAGGAAAATATTAAATCAGTTTAATATCAGCGAACAGTCAGTGTGTTGTGATCAGACTGTCAGTCTGTGTGCCTCAGTGATCACAGGATCCAGCAGCCAGTGATCTGATGGGAGCGTCTCTTCTTCTGCTGCAACTCTTTATAGTAGACTGTGAGTTCACTTTTTTTGTTTTTTGCAGTTGGCTACTCTGCACTGCCCCTAAGCCAAGGGTTTGTCCAGTGTTGCTGCCTTTTGTGTGACTGTGGCTCTCGAGCACAATAATAAACAGCAGAATCTTCAGTCTTCAGACTGTTCATCTGCAGATACACCTGCTGTCTGCTGTCGTCTCTAGAGATGGTAAACCGGCCTTGGACTGACTGAGAGTAGTAGATGCTGCTACTGCTTTCACTGATAGTAACAACCCGCTCCAGTCCTTTTCCAGCAGCCTGTTTGATTCAAGCATTCCAGCAATGACCACCAAACCCTGAATATGCGCAGGTCAGTCTGTAAGACTCTCCAGGCCTTTTATCAGCTGGTGCAGACTCAGTCAGTGTTTTGACCCTCAGTACAGCTCATTAGTTACTGTAATGCAGCGAACCAAATAAGGTGATGATCATTATAAAAGCAAGTTATCTCTGTCCAGTCTACAGTGTGTATTTCAGTGATTTAGTCTGTCTTTCGCTTTGCAATACATATGTAGACATGGAAGAGATCAGAGTACTGGACTGACTCCTCCTCTTCGCAGAGAAACACAACACATCTCACACATCTCTGGAGAACAGGTTTTATGTCATTGTTTCATGTTATGATTTAAATGTTTTGTCACAAACAAACAAAAGAGAGAGATGAACATAACCAAGCCATCCATCCATCCATTTTCTATACCGCTTATCCGTGAGGGTCGCGGGGGAGCTGGAGCCTATCCCAGCTGACTACGGGCGAGAGGCGGGGTACACCCTGGACTGGTCGCCAGTCAATCGCAGGGCCAACATACAAAGACAGACAACCACACACTCTCACACTCACACCTAGGGGCAATTTAGAGAAGCCAATTAACCTAATGTGCATGTTTTTGGTATTGTGGGAGGAAGCCGGAGTACCCGGAGAAAACCCACGCAGGCACAGGGAGAACATGCAAACTCCACATAGAAGGGCCCAGACCGGGATTCGAACCTGGAACCCTCTTGCTATGAGGCGACAGTGCTAACCACTGCACCACCGTGCCGCCCCATAACCAAGCCAATTAAATGTTAAATGTTAAACTGAGGCTTAATAAAACTGACACTTAAAGTTAAGTTTCAGCTAAGAGGAAATTTAAAAAAAAAAAGAAAAAAAAAGAAGGGTGGGGGGTCCCTGCTATGATTGTGTTTCCTTGTGTGTGATGACAGTGGCATCTTGATCCGACTGTGGTTTTTTTCAGGTTTCCTGCTGCCCCCTGGTGGTCTTTGCAAAATATATATTCTTCAAGGTTTTTGTGCAATATCTCTGTCCACTTTAACATTGTATGGATTTCGCAAAGTAATACACAGCAGAATCTTTGCTGTAAGTTGGAAATAAATAATAACATATAAATAAATAAATCAATAAATATATATATATAAATAAAGAAATAAATAAACCAGTGTTTTGTCTGACGGTTGTCTGATTCAGCCGAAAACACAGCAGCTAAATCTGAAGCCAGAACCCCTGCAACAAAAGTTGCAGTAAAAAATAAATGTTTTCCACCCTCTCTGCAGTCTGATTAATAAAGCTGGAAGACAACTACATTTTCCACTGCCTCATCCTCAGGGAGAGGACAGAGTTTGTTGGACTTGATAAACAATGTAGAAGCTGTTTAACCTGCCAAATGAATTTGATTCAAGCCAATCACTTGACACTTGACATTTCGAAATTTGTTTAAAGTAAACTTAAATATCCTCCAGCAAACAACATTCATCTGAAATGAATCATCTTGGTTTTTAACTGAATATTTCAGACCCACAAGGCAGATCACACACAACACAGAGGCACACAGAGATGTAAGAGATACAAAGTCTGTATTTCTACACAGGGGGAGTGAGGCAGATGTAGAGACTGGTGAGGTTTATATTGTGCAGAATCCACAGAGTGCAGCAGGGTGGTGAATGGAGTCAGTAATACGTTTCAAAGAAGGAGTCCAATTGGAGCGGAGGACTGAGATCCAGGTCGAGGCTGGAGGATTTCACCTCAGTCTGGAGGCACAGAAAGACACAGAGTCAGTCAAGAGGATGAATATTCCAGAAGGACAACTAGATAACTGGCCTGAAGCAGAGTACCAGGATGTGGAAGTGGACGATGTGGGAGAGAGCAGATGAATGAACAGGTCCTTATATACAACAGCCAGCTGGTGGAGTTGATGAGTGGAAAAGTTTCTGTTGTCACTCACAATCGAGCAAAATCTTGTTTGTTTGTTGTAATTCATTTTAATTATTATTATGATCGTTATTATTATAATTTATGGTATTTTATTCAAATTGGTCAAACTGAAAATTAAGAGAGGCTGAAGAGAACTGGTTCATTTATCAACAATGTCATGTGTCTTCTTTGGTGAGCTTTTAAAAGCACATTTGTGAACTGAAATAATGTTGTTATCACTTCACATAGTTATCGTGAGTCATATAGAAAAGTTTTTTTTTTAAATGCCTCCACTGTATATTTGATGGGATTTACACTGTATATGATAATAATCAATGTTATTTTATTTATACTTTCCCCCTGCTTTATCTGTCTCTATAACGGTGAACTGGTGTTGAAATCATTGGTGGTCTGAGGGCTCCTCCTCTGGTGGCTTCATGTTCCAAGTGTTCAGGCACTGAGGGGTTTTTGTTCAGCTCCACTGATGGTTTGTGTTACTGTGACTCTCTGGCACAGAAATACACAGCAGAGTCTTCAGGCTGCACATTCTGTCCATTTAGAGTCACTGTGTTGCTGGAAGAGTCTAAATCAATACTGAATTTGTTCTTCAGAGAATCTTTGTAGTATGAAGCTCCAGTATATTTAATTCCAATCCACTCCAGTCCTTTCCCTGCAGACTGTCTGATCCAAGCTGTGTAGTGGCTGCTCAGAGAATGAGACCTGACAGGTGATGGTCAGAGGTTGACCTGGCTGCACAGTCACAGAGGCTGGCTGTGTCAACTGTTCACACTTCACACCTGTTGAAAAGAGAAAATGTTTTGGAACAAATGATCAAGTTATTCTGCAAAAGAAGAACTGCTGACTTTGACAAATCCACAGAGACTCACATCCAGCTGCCAACAGCAGCAGCAGAGCTACAGAAAACATGGTTTAATGTGAAACTGACGTGCTGTGAACTCCACTGACAGCCTGATGTGAAGTTTTTATAGCTGAGGAACAAGGAAGCTCACTGAGTTTGCATACAATCAAACATCAATGTTGGTATGACTGGAGCCAATAGAAGAGTGTGTTGACTGTTATTATATCTGCCACGACTGCCTGGAAATATATGCAGGCAGTCGTGGATCAGCGGTGGGCAGTCGTGGATCAGCGGTTAGGGTGTTGGACCCGTAACTGGTGGATCACTGGTTCGATTCCCCGTCCCAGTGTCCATGGCTGAGGTACCCTTGAGCAAGGTACCTAACCCCCACTGCTCCCCGGGCGCTGCACGCGGTCGCCCACTGCCCCAGGTTTGCTGTGTGTGTGCACGTCACTTGGGTGGGTTAAATGCAGAGCACAAATGTCGTTGGAGTGAGTTCCCTCCAATGACAAAATATGTCACTTTCATCATCTTTCTTTCATCTTTTCATATGCAACACTGACTCCAAGTAAAAACACAAGCAGGAGTATCAGAAGAAAAATTAAATCACATACAACAGGAACAGTCTAAGTCCTACAGTGACTAAAAGTAAAAGTTAAAGTTCAGTTCAATGAAAAAACATGAAACTGTTTTGCATTTTAATGTAAAAAGAGCTCTAAAAAGACTTAGCATAGGTGAGAGTAAATGAGCATTTTTCAAAACATTTATAATATCTGAGTGTTTGAGTCTGAAGGAGAAAATATGTAAACTTTTGTCAGCTTCCACTGATGAGAAAAACAAATGCAGCAGCAACCTTTTCGATGTTTTTCCCTGGCAGGTATTCATGACCATCATTAAACCAACAAACACTGAGGTATCTTTATTTATGGTGCACTATGGTTTTCAATGCTTGTTGTGTATTACTTTCAAAAATTAATTAACCTAATTCATAAAACCTCTTGTGTGTGTGGTTGAGTCACATGATCTCTGGGTATTTGTGCAGGTCTGTTGGTGGTTTGTGTCACTGTGGGTTGACATACACAGTAATAAACAGCTGTGTCCTCAGGCTGCAGATTCTGTCCTGTTAGAGTCACTGTTCCAGCAGAAGTGTCTCTGCTGTAGCTGAACTTGTTCTTCAGAGCATCATTTTGATAAAAGGTGCCACCACCCCACATATGGAAAATCCAGTCCATTGGTTTTCCTTCACTGTGTCTGATCCAACCTGTTGCATAGCTGCTGTCAGTCACAGAATAACCAGACAGTCGACAGGTGATGGTCAAAGACTGTCCAGGCTGCACAACCATTGAGTCTGGCTGGATGAGATCAATACTGTTCACACCTGTGGAAACACAAATCAACATTATCTCCATCATTCATCTGACTGTTCAGTGTTTCTAATGTGTTTATTAGTGTGAATCCACTAAAGCTCCTCACAGGATCCAGCTGCCAGCAGCAGCATCAGAGCTACAGAGAACATGGCTGATGTTGAAGCTGAACTGATGTGAGCTCTTCTGTCCTCTCACTGACACACTCACACACACACTTCAGTTCCTTATGAGGAACATTTATTTGCATGTCGTTGAATAATCTGTCATTTAAATCAGTTGACACAGCAATCAGTGTGTCTGATTGACCGATCAGACCAGATAGAGAAATGTGCTTTTATTTAAAGAACATATTTCTATAAAATACATTATATGGATCTAACTGTCACTGTCAAGATTGTTAATTTAGCAAAATTGTCATGCTGCTAGTCTTTTATTTTTAAACAAAACAAAGAAAAAAGTTGATATGTAAAAAAAAAATTTGAATAATTGGATATTGCAGGACACAGAGCATTTTAATGCCACATTTTCACTATGGATAGATTAATGCTGTAACTACAGCAATGTTGTCTTCTCATAAGTGCAGAAATCACTGTGATGTCATGATAAACTGTCCCAACACAACGACAATGAAATGTGTTTCATTAATTCATTTCACTTAATTTGTCATCATCCAATGCAGTTTGATGTCCAAGTCCTGAAAGGCTTCAGAGCTTCTCAAACATGTTGATCCAGCACTTTCAATGTTCTGTCAGTGTTGTGAGCTCACAAAGGGTGTGAGTATAAAACTCAGTTAAGATCAATGAGAGGAGCACACATGAGATTCTCTTTAACGTGACAGAGGAGACAGAAACTTGACACTGACTGCCATCTAGTGTTTCTATAACAGGAACTGGAACATTATTTTTCACTCACATGTTTTGACTGAATTCAAATATCAAAAAAATATCAGCATTTATGTCACTGAAATATGCATATGTAGAATTTCATTTGTTATGTCAGTGATTTCAGCAGATTGGTCTGCTGCTATTGACTGTGAGGAAGTAATAACACTTTTTATTCGCTTGTATGTACAATTGTTATTGTTGTTGGTAAATGATGATTTTCCTCCAGGCAAATGATATTTTATACATGATATTTTAATAAACAATGAAAGATAAGGATATTCTAATCCTGTCCAGTAAAAATGAATCCTGTAGGATTTTCTGCAGCTGCTTAACCAACTCCAGTCACTGTGAGTCTCAAGCACAATAATAAACAGCAGAATCTTCAGTCTTCAGACTGTTCATCTGCAGATACACCTGCTGTCTGCTGTTGTCTCTGGAGATGGTAAACCGGCCTTGGACTGACTGAGAGTAGAAGATGTTGATACTCCTCTCACTGATATAAGCAACCCAATCCAGTCCTTTTCCAGGAGCCTGTCTGACCCAGACCATAGCGTATCTGCATTTTCATTAGTCATATTAAGCAGCAAACATGCTAAATAATCTACACTACTTTAGTATTGTCATATCTGCTGTTGTTTCATTGTCATCTCAATATATATAATATATGTTGTTTATGTTTTGTACTTGTTAATTTGATGTTGGAAATTTAGTATTAAATCATGCTTTGACAAATGAAGGAACTTTGTTGGTGAGAGTGATGCAACTCCACAAAGAGAATAAGTATGTAGTCATGAGTTTACAGTTAAATATATAGAAATCTAAAATGGATAAATCAAAGTGCTTTTGCAGGTAGTGAGAAAACCCAGATGTTGTGAAGATCACTTTTTGTTTGTCGTTTGTGGAGGTTTTTGTGCAGCTGCTCCACTGTCTTCAGTCACTGTGTCCATCGAGCACAGAAGTAAACAACAGAATCTTCTGCTATCAGGATCTTGACCTCGAGGTACTGAGTGCTGCTGGACACGTCTTCAGTCATGACGAAACCACTTTGAAAGGAGCTGGCATAGCAAACTTGAGTTTGAACCTGCATTCATCCTCCCAATCCACTCCAGAGCTCTCCCTGGTCTCTGTCTTATCCAGTGAATATAGTAGCTTGTCATGTCAAACCCAGATATGATACATGACATCTTCACTGTGTCTCCAGGTCTTTTCACCTCAGAGGGAGTCTGGTCCAGTCTGATCTCACTCCAAACTCCTGTGAAGCAAAGAAAATATGAACATTATCAACCAAAATTGTCAATCAGGTTTGTAAAAGAAGAAAGAAGAATTGATTTTCTCACCATGAACAGTAACTACAAATAATAAACTCCAGATAATTATATTTTCCATTCTGTGATAAACACAGCAGTTCACTGCTCTCTGAGCTGAGTGTTTCTGAAAATGTGTCAAAGTGTCACAGTGATGTGCCACAAGTTGCTGATGGTGTGTTTATAAGAGAGGAAGAGTTTGCATAAATGCCCTCTGCTAGTTTATTTTGCATATTTTATTTATGGACACACTTTCATCATATTAATACAGAAAGTTTAATAAGGACATTTGTATTATTAGACTGTTTTTTATATTAAGTCATTATATTTCTGTAGGTTGTAACTGTAGGGCAGTCGTGGATCAGCGGTTAGGGTGTCGGACCCGTAACCGGTGGATCGCTGGTTCGATTCCCCGTACCGGTGTCCATGGCTGAGGTACCCTTGAGCAAGGTACCTAACCCCCACTGCTCCCCGGGCGCTGCACGCGGTCGCCCACTGCCCCGGGTTTGCTGTGTGTGTATGCACGTCACTTGGGTGGGTTAAATGCAGAGCACGAATTTCGTTGGAGTGAGTTCCCTCCAATGACAAGATATGTCACTTTTTTTTTTTTTTTTTTTGTGCTTTTCCTATGATTCTTTCCACTCTATGGCCTTCCATAGTGGAACATAGGCGTAGGCTAGTTGGTATAAGCCTTTGTTGTCTGCATCTCAGATTAAACCGTAGGTGGTTTCTGTAATCTGCAATTTTCCGAGCCAACTTTTCATATTCCCGCACCATTTTCAGGGTTGCCAACCCAAATTGTTCTGCAATAAGCCTGTGAATATTCTCATTCATCCAGGTCATGGTTATCTCAAGGAAATTCAATCGAACGCAACTGGACTTTGAAAACGTTTCACCTCTCATCCAAGAGGCTTCATCAGTTCATGCTCGCTCGACTAGGCTGGGACTAGTCCAACTAGCTGGTGTGGAGACCCAGGTATTTAACCTCTGTGGAGGCGTTCACATGGCCAGTGGTGTCGTAGGCTCGTTAGTGCCCCATTATGCCAAACGACAGTCGTTGAGGGACAGTCGTTGGGGATGGTAAAGTTGGTTTCGACTTCGTTAATGCTCTATTATAGACATTTATAGGATATAGAGCATGATTATTATCATGCTCTATATCCAGAACATATATGCCAACTTCTGGATTTGTGCCTAAACACCACATATTTCCAGTTTAATGGCAAATTTTACAGACAGAAACATGACTGTGCCATTTTAACCATAGCGTAGCTGCTGAATGTGAATCCAGAGGCTGTACAGGTCAATCTGTGAGATTCTCCAGACCACTTTTAACAACTGGAAATCACTTCTGATTTACATATGATATTTTAACTTAACTTACACACTCAGTTGGAACATTTTGATAATGTCCCTACAGCTGTTATCTTTGCTTTTACTGTAAATCATTAATGCTTAAGTGAGTTGAATTCACAATAATTTGATATTAAAACATTATGCATGTTTATGTTTATATATATTTCAGTGTCAGCAGATCTTTGAAGCCGGAGAGAAAAAACTTGGAGCCTTTAAAGAATACACAGCTGGAACAGAAACTTATGACAAAAATCTGAAGATTGAATATTTAAGATCAGATGAAAACTATGGTCATAAGTTGTTTTTATTTTAAATGATCAGCATATTATATCTTTATGTGTGGTTTAATCAAAATTACAAACAGTCTTCAAGCAACGAAACATCATGATTTGTGGATTAGAATGTTTTTTTTATTTTTATTGTTTTTTCTAAGTAAATAAATAAAGAGATAAAATGTGGCAAAAAACGACAGAAATTGTAACACATGAAGCCAAAGCATTATTTCTTCCCTCCTTTTTGCTGCTGATGGTAAACAGCTTGTAGTCACACTTCATTATTCAAAATGTGCTGAGTAAAATTAATACAATTTTCAGCATCATGACTTATTTTAAATTTTAAAAAAATTATAGACATTATATTGTTTTAGAAAAAAATATTTTCAACAACTTCATTGTGATGCTGTCTGTGGCTCTTTATTCAACAAGTGATTGTTGTTGTGTTTTGTTTTGTTTTTGTCTTATTAAGCATTATTTACAAAATACATCCTGTAAGATAAAGGTAAAAAAATGTATAAATTACATGATTTTAAAAAAATCATGTACAAAATAAAAATATATAATATCAATGCCATGTAAGAGAAAAAAAAAACAGCCTGAGAGATCAGTACTGTAGGATTTTGTGCAGCTGCTCAACCATCTCCAGTCACTGTGAGTGTCGAGCACAATAATAAACAGCAGAATCTTCAGTCTTCAGACTGTTCATCTGCAGATACACCTGCTGTCTGCTGTTGTCTCTGGAGATGGTAAACCGGCCTTGGACTGCCTGAGAGTAGAGTTTGCTGCTACCACCACTGCTGATAGTAGCAACCCACTCCAGTCCTTTTCCAGGAGCCTGTCTGACCCAGACCATCCAGTGGCTGCTGAGTGTGAATCCAGAGGCTGTACAGGTCAATCTGTGAGATTCTCCAGGCATTTTAACCACTGGTTCAGATTCTGTCAGAGTCTGACCATCAACACCTGAATGTCAACAGCAAAACGCATTAAATGTCATAAGCAGGTGACAAATAAAAGACATCTAAAATCAAGATGAGTGAATATTTTCACCTGCCCAGCAGACAGTTAAAAGCAGCAGTCCTGTCCTATAGTCCATCATGTCAAACTGTGTGTCCACTGTTCTCTGTCCTCTCTGCAGTCACATAAGTAGAGATGGAAGACATCTGAGTTTTGCATTGACTCCTCCTCACAGTAAGGAGACTGTGTGGACTGGATTTGATGTGACTCAAGTGAAATGAAGTTAATTCACATATCTTAATTTAAAAGTGAAGTTTGAAGTTTTTGTTTTTAATTTCAGTTGTTTAAAATATGGCTTTTGGTTTTTATAATATTGTGCATAAGAAACAGTCACAAGAAAAATCCCAAAGAGTAGGAGCGACAAGGAAAAGCACACTGCACAATTAAGAAATCAATCCTGATATTTATAACTTTCTGTTTTTATCTGTAATCATTTGTTCTTTTACTGCTGTAACTACAGAATTTTTTAACAATCAAACAAACAGGTAAATGTTCATGTAAATGTTCTGTTAGGGAGACAGTCTCAGTACTGCTGTGTTGAAGAAATGATGCCGGACTTGGATGTCTTATGCTGA
This sequence comes from Scatophagus argus, assembly GCF_020382885.2. Classification (NCBI taxonomy): domain Eukaryota; kingdom Metazoa; phylum Chordata; class Actinopteri; family Scatophagidae; genus Scatophagus; species Scatophagus argus. Next base: position 10,277,802 of record NC_058508.1, on the reverse strand, counting down.
CAGATTTATTGAACTTGCGCACTCAAAGAGAATCAGATGTCATCAGTACAGCGGCGTGTGACGTCACCCAGGTCTGACCTGAGAAACCTCAACACTAGTCTTTCATACAGCTTAGAGAACGCTCCAGGTAGCTTCACCCATTCTTGGCAAAAACCCAAAATAGACGATAAGGAAGGGACTGAGCGTCTACTTCATGGGAGAAATGGCCACAACAGGACATTGTTATGCCCAGAGTCAAGTCCAATCATCTACCACTGTCACAGCCTTTGGATCAGCCGACTTTCCAGCTGTCTCCAGAGGAGACGCCTGGGTGTCTGTCATTGAGATTCAGTACAACGGTGATGACCAAGGTCAACCCCTAACCGAAAAGAGAATGATAGAGAAGTAAAAGAATTCTCTTCCAATCACTTGTTTTGAAAAGAGAAGCATGGACACTGAACAGATCGTTCCTGCTGGTTGCCATCAAACTTTCTCATCTTAGCTTTGTCACAGTATGGACAACAGTAAACTGGGAGGTTGTTGTGGTCTTTCTGGACTCGCTGGTACTTTCTCAGACCTCTTGTACTTAACAAAGACGTGGACATAGGTTTACCACACTAATATCGAAAATTTGTCCAGGATTTTGACCAGCATATAATTTAAGATCAATCAATAGCCCAATTCATTCGATATTGGTACATCTAAGTTAGGAAACTGCTTAATTTGATTTGTCTTGTGTGTGATTTGTCTTTCTGACACACACACACACACACACACACACACACAGTGACTTCATGTTCCAAGTGTTCAGGCACTGAGGGGTTTTTGTTCAGCTCCACTGATGGTTTGTGTTACTGTGACTCTCTGGCACAGAAATACACAGCAGAGTCTTCAGGCTGCACATTCTGTCCATTTAGAGTCACTGTGTTGCTGGAAGAGTCAACATCAATACTGAATTTGTTCTTCAGTGAATCTTTGTAGTATGAATCTCCAGTATGTTTCATTCCAATCCACTCCAGTCCTTTTCCTGCAGGCTGTCTGAACCAAGCTGTGAAGTAGCTGCTGACAGGTGATGGTCAGACGTTGACCTGGCTGCACAGTCACAGAGGCTGGCTGTGTCAACTGTTCACACTTCACACCTGTTGAAAAGAGAAAATGTTTTGGAACAAATGATCAAGTTATACTGCAAAATAAGAACTGCTGACTTTGACAAATCCACAGAGACTCACATCCAGCTGCCAACAGCAGCAGTTATTATTTGTAATAATAACAAAATAATTTCATGCATTTGTTTGGGGGGGAACTTGATTTTCTATTTATTCTTAATATTTACCCTCCATTATTATGGGAAATGTCTGTTCCCTCTCTAATAAGACCAACGAGCTTATGGCACTGACCCGGTTGTAGACTGTACAGGGAGTGCAGCCTTATGTGTTTTAGTGAGACCTGGCTGAATGGACTGATACAAGATTCCATGGCGTCTCTGGTTTTAAACTTGTGCGTATTAACCAGAGAGTGGAGGACTGTGGTAAGCGGAAAGGCTGGCGGTGTTTATTAATGAGAGATGGTGCAACCCGGGGCACGTCTAAAGGAACAAGTCTGCATTATAGATATCGAGTTACTTGCTGTTGGCATTCGGCCTTATTACATCCCAAGGGAATTTTCGCACATTATTGTGTTTAATGTTAATGTTTCATGCCTCTCTATCTTCCACCCTCCCCACATTCACACAGTATGTGAAATGCCACACCGGGGACAACAAGATACTGGACCTTTTGTATACTAATGTCAAGGATGTCAACATACACCTCCACCCCCTGCTCAGACGCTCTGATCACTGTCTCGTTCATCTGCTCCCCGAATACACACTCAGAGTGAGAAGAGAGCCTGCACAGAAGAAGTCTGTGAAAATGTGGACTGATGAGGCCAGTGAGAAACTGAGAGACTGTTTCCAAACTACAGACTGGGAGACACTTTACAGCTCTCATGGTGATGACATCAATGGCCTGACCAACTGCATCACAGACTACATTAACATTTAGCTGCTTGGATCATCAACTGCCTCACCATCAGGCCACAGCATGTGACACTGTATAACTGTGTGTCAGAGGTGGTGGTCTGCAGCAGGGGGGCACTATACTTACACTTTGGACTTTTCCTACAACACCAGCAGATGTCACCTCTAGAAGTTCCTTGATGACTCAGCCATTGTTGGCTGTGTGTCTGAGGGGAATGAGACGGAGTACAGGTCAGTCATCGTGGATTTTGTGGACTGGTGTGAGCGCAACCACCTGTGCTCAAACACCAGTAAAACGAAGGAGATGGTGACTGACTTCCCCCACCGAACGGGCAGGAAAAATTTGGGTGTGGTGGAGTGATTAATGCGAAAAAATGCCCCCCCCCTTCATTAGCTGGCTGATGTGCCCTTGAGCAAGGCACTTAACCCCCCAATATGCTCCCCGGGCGCTTGATGCTGCCCACTGCTCCTGTGTGTGTTTCATTGCATGTAGTTTGCCGGGTGTCGCATGTGTGTGTTCAACTAAGGATGGGATAAATGCAGTAGTCAAATTCAGTATGTGTATGTAAAAAATATATATGTACTGCCAATAAAGTTGATTCTTCTTCTTCTTCTTCCGGGGAAGCACATTACCACATACACGGATGAACATCCAGGGCTCGGACATTGAGATGGTGGACAGTTTTAAGTATCTGGGTGTCTACCTCAACCATAAATTGGATTGGTCACATAACACAGATGCCCTGTACAAGAAGGGCCAAAGTTGTCTTCACCTTCTGAGGAGACTGAGGTCCTTTGGAGTGTGCAGGCCCCTGCTATAGACATGTTATGACTCTGTGGTAGCCTCTGCTATTCACTATGCTGTGGTCTGTTGGGGACCCGGCAGCACGGACCGGGACAGGAAGAGAGTGAACAAGCTGGTCAGGAGGGCTGCTATGCATGCTCTACCTCGTGTTGTCCTTGTTGTCCTATGCATCCCCATCCCCACCCAAGGCGGCAGCCACCACAAATGGATCTTGAGTCTGTGGGAACAATTTTCTTTCAGTGACTGTCATGACATCTGCAGTAGTTTGTGAACAGCTCTGTGGCCTCCTGTGTCACTGTGGCTTCGAGCACAGTAATAAATAGCAGAGTCTTCAGTCGTCAGGCTGTTCATCTGCAGATACACCTGGTCCATGTTGTTGTTTCTGGAGATGGTGAAGCGATTCTGGACTGATGTGGAATAAAGTTTATTGCCTCCACTTGGAGCAGAAATGTAGGCAACCCACTGCAGCCCTTTTCCTTCAGCTTTTCTGATCCAGCTGATTTCAGCACTGTCATCTGATATTCCTGCATATGTACAGGTCAGTTTGTGAGATTCTCCAGGTCGCTTCACCGCTGATTCAGATTCAGTCAGAGTCTGACTGCACACACCTGGGAAGAAAGGCAGTTTGACCAGAACAGAGCAGAACAGAAACCTTGACACAGAAAGTGAAGAGTCCAGAAGTGTGCATTCACCAGAAATCAGTGACAGCATCAGAAACATTATACATGTAGCTAAAGTCATCATGAAAATTTTTTGGCTGTCTGGATGCTGGTTTGGTCTCTCTGCTTCAGCTTGCAGTGAGATAAATAAAGATTGGAGAAAATACCAACAGGAATGATCTAATTCCTACCTATGACTAAAGGTAAAAGTTGAGTTCAAAGAAAAACTATGAAACTGTTTCACATTCTCAAATAAAAATAGCTCTGAAAAGACTCAGTTATGGTGAGAGCAAATCATTCATTTTCCTATATTTTTTTTAAATCTAATATCTAAATGATTGAGTCTGAAGGAGAGAAGATGTGAATTTATAGCAGTTTATACTCATGAGAAAAATAATAGTGATAAACAGCTGTGTCCTCATGCTGCAGATTCTGTCCTGTTAGAGTCACTGTTCCAGCAGAAGTGTCTCTGCTGTAGCTGAACTTGTTCTTCAGGGCATCATTTTGAAAAAAGCTGCCACCACTTCCACCCCACTGATGAGAAATCCAGTCAACTGGTTTTCCTTCACAGTGTCTGATCCAACCTGTTGCATAGCTGTCATCAGTCACAGAATAACCAGACGGTCGACAGGTGATGGTCAAAGACTGTCCAGGCTGCACAACCATTGAGTCTGGCTGGATGAGATCAATACTGTTCACACCTGTGGAAACACAAATCAACATAAAAGCACAGAAATGTGCTTGTATTTAAAGAGCATATTTCTATAAAATGCCCTGTATGGACCTAAATGTCACTATCAGGATGATTAATTTAGCAAAATTAATTGCCATTCTGCTAGGTTTTAATTTGTAAAACAAATAAATAAATTTTAAATATTTTAAATCTTGGTGTGAGAACATTGTATTTTGCAGGACACAGAGCATTTTAAGACAGTGTTTTCAATCTGGTTAAAGTAATGATGTAACTATAGTAATGTTGTCTTCTCATAAGTGCAGACACACTGACAAATATTTTATTAATGAAATGTGTTTCATTGTTAATTTGTCATCATTCAGTGGGACGTTTGATTTCAAAGTCCTGAAAGGCTTCAGAGCTTCTCGAACATGTTGATCCAGCACTTCAAATGTTCTGTTAGTGTTGTGGTGCAGTGAGCTCACAAAGGGTGTGAGTACAAAACTCAGTTAAGCTGCTCCACCAACTCCAGTCACTGTGAGTCTCCAGCACAATAATAAACAGCAGAATCTTCAGTCTTCAGACTGTTCATCTGCAGATACACCTGCTGTCTGCTGTTGTCTCTGGAGATGGTAAACCGGCCTTGGACTGACTGAGAGTAGTATTTGTCGCTACCACTAAGCTGACTGATATAAGCAACCCACTCCAGTCCTTTTCCAGGAGCCTGTCTGACCCAGTGCATATAGAAGTCACTGAATGTGAATGTGAATGTGAATGTGAGATTGACCTGTACAGGCTCTGGGCCTGTACAGGTCAATCTGTGAGATTCTCCAGGCCTTTTAACCACTGGTTCAGATTCTGTCAGAGTCTGACCATCAACACCTGTCAAAGAGAAGATAACATCAATGTTATGGTTATGGTTGCAGACAAATCAAAGTATGTTAAAGTAAGAAATATGATTCACCTGCCCAGCAGGCAGTTGAAAGCAGCAGTCCTGTCCTATAGTCCATCATGTCAGCTCCACTGATGGTTTGTGTTACTGTGACTCTCTGGCACAGAAACACACAGCAGAGTCTTCAGGCTGCACATTCTGTCCATTTAGAGTCACTGTGTTGCTGGAAGAGTCTAAGCTGATGCTGAACTTGTTCTTCAGGGAATCTTTGTAATTTGTTGTGTATCCAACACGTGCAGCTCCAATCCACTCCAGTCCTTTCCCTGCAGGCTGTCTGATCCAGTTTGTGTCATAGCTGCTAACAAAATAAGAGACCTGACAGGTGATGGTCAGACGTTGACCTGGCTGCACAGTCACAGAGGCTGGCTGTGTCAACTGTACACACTTCACACCTGTAGAGGAAAACATGTGAAATATTAAATTAAATTAAAAACAGTAAACAGTCAGTGTGTTGCGATCAGACCGTCAGTGTCTCTGCCTCAGTGAGACTCACAGGATCCATCAGCCAGCAGCAGCAGCAGAGCTACAGAGAACATGTTGATATTGAAGGTGATCTGATGGGAGCTTCTCTTCTTCTGCTGATATCAAGTCTTTATAGCAGACTGTGAGGAAGTTCACTTTGCATAGAGAAGGACACTGACAGGTTATAAAAGAAGGATTGACTGTCCTGTCACATCGCTTAAATTGTATTATAAACATTTATTATGATGTATATGGAAGGAAATGTTTTTATTATTTCAACCAGAAACTACAGTAATGCTTTATTTTTCATTTTTTACAAAAGTTTTAACACAAGACAGATTTATGAATCAAAAACATTCACATTTATGTTTTCATGAACAATATGCAATTTACATGTGAAATTAATTTCTTTTTATTAAATTAATGTATTTAATCAGCCAGAGGTTCAACATTTACGGAAAGATTAACAAGATATTTAATGTTCTCAATCTCCCGGAGAACAACAGAGCTGCAAAAAAGTTTGTCTGAACGAAGCAGTTTAATTGACTTGATTTTTCTCTGAATGTGTTTATCACATTTAATAATTCTGTGAAAGGAAAAATCAGAAAGTAAAGTTTGGACTTGTTTTGACATGATGTCCAGTGTTGTTCCTTGTGTCACTGTGGGCATTCATGGTATTTTACAAGAACAACAAAAGATAAGGATAATCTAATTCTGTCCAGAAAAAACGAGTCCTGTAGGATTTTGTGCAGCTGCTCAACCAAATCTTCAGTCTTCAGACTGTTCATCTGCAGATACACCTGCTTTCTGCTGTTGTCTCTGGAGATGGTAAACCGGCCTTGGACTGACTGAGAGTAGTGAGTGCTGCCACCACCAGTGTCAATCCAGGCAACCCACTCCAGTCCTTTTCCAGGAGCCTGTCTGACCCAGTTCATCTCGTAGTGACTGAGTGTGAAACCAGAGGCTGTACAGGTCAATCTGTGAGATTCTCCAGGCCTTTTAACCACTGGTTCAGATTCTGTCAGAGTCTGACCATCAACACCTGGCAAAGAAAAAGGGAGCTCATGTGAACTGCTATCCTAAATTGAATTTCAGCAACAAATTATGATGAGTAAACATGTTCACCTGCCCAGCAGACAGTTAAAAGCAGCAGTCCTGTCCTATAGTCCATCATGTTAAACTGTGTGTCCACTGTTCTCTGTCCTCCTCTCTGCAGTCACATAAGTAGAGGTGGAAGACATCCGAATTTTGCATTGACTTCTCCTCACGGGAAGGAGACTGTGTGGACTGAATCACCTGCTGTTTCTTGAAAGATGTGACTCGGGTGAAATTAATTCAGTTCATGCATCTGAATTTGAAAATTAGATTAAACTTGAATTTTGTGCTCTGAATTTGTTTACAATTTCTTCTTTTGAACCAATAATATTATGCATGAGAAATAATCACAAGAAAAATCCCAGAGTAGAAGCAACAAGCAAAAGTACAGCACACAACTGAAAAATTACTATAATTAATAATTTTTTTTTTTAATAATTTTTAACTTTCTATATTTATCTGTAATTATTTCTCTATGTGCTTTAACAGCACAAGGAGAAATAATGATACAGTGTTGATTCTGATTCAATTTATATCATGACCATCATTTTAACAAGAAATAAACAGACGCTTTGCGGCAGCATTATTTGGGGTACGTATAATATATATAATTTTTGGAATTTCTGGCACAGATTGATACAAATTGTGACTTATAACTGCAAATTACTTTAAACTACTAATTTTTTTTAGTCATGCAGTGGTTAGCACTGTTTCCTTATAGCAAGAGGGTCCCAGCTTGGAATCCTGGTCTGGGCCTTTCTGTGTGGAGTTTTCCCTGCCTGTGTGTGTTTTCTCTGAGTAATTGGCTGCTCTACGTTGCCCATAGGTGCGCATGTGTGGTCGTCTGTCTTTGTGTGTCAGCCCTGCGATTGACTGGCAACCAGTCCAATGTGTGCCCCACCTCTCGCCCATAATCAGCTGGGATAGGCTCTAGCGGCTCTTTTGGATAAGCATTATAGAAAATGAATGAATGAATGAATTTTTAAAAATATGTCAAAATGTGCATTTAATGGTGCACTTCTTCATGTGTGTTCTTCAGTTTCAACATGGTTGAAAATCTGACCAGCACCATTGCAGGTTGCTACTGAATGTAATATAATTTACTCAAATGAGATAAATGATATCATAGTATGCAGTTTTCATCACAATTTCAAGTACTGCAAAAAAGTGGTGTCTGGCACAGAAATACACAGCAGAGTCTTCATGCTGCACATTCTATCCATTTAGAGTCACTGTTTTGCTGGAAGAGTCAGCACTGATACTGAACTTGTTCTTCAGAGAATCTTTGTAGTATGTGGAGGATCCAACACGTGCAGCTCCAATCCACTCCAGTTCTTTCCCTGCAGGCTGTCTGATCCAAGCTGTGTAGTAGCTGCCAACATCATAAGAGACCTGACAGGTGATGGTCAGACGTTGACCTGGCTGCACAGTCACAGAGGCTGGCTGTGTCAGCTGTTCACACTTCACACCTGTTGAAAAGAGAAAATGTTTTGGAACAAATGATCAAGTTATTCTGCAAAAGAAGAACTACTGACTTTGACAAATCCACAGAGACTCACATCCAGCTGCCAACAGCAGCAGCAGAGCTACAGAAAACATGGTTTATGTTGAAACTGATGTGCTGTGAACTCCACTGACAGCCTGATGTGAAGTTTTTATAGCTGAGCAACAAGGAAGCTCACTGAGTTTGCATACAATCAAACATCAATGTTGGTGTGACTGGAGCCAATAGAAGAGTGTGTTGACTGTTATTATATCTGCAGAGTGAAAACATGCCTGGAAATCACCTCTGATTTACAGGTGATATTTTATCTTCATTGCACACTCAGTTGGAACATTTTGAGAATGTCCCTACAACGGTTATCTTTGCTTTTTCTGTAAACTACTAATGCTTATGTGAGTTGAACTGATAATAATTTGATATTAAAACATTTTGTAAATTTTCATATAATGATACTATTGTTTATCATTGTAGTTCAGTCTTATGATGTAAATCTGCGTGTGATTGGGCACAAAGATAAGACTGACTGCAGGTTTCAGTGTTTGCACATGTTTGAAGCCGGACAGAAAAACTTAAGAAAAACAGCAGCTGGAATTGAAACTTTTATGACAAAATGTGAAAACTAAATCTTTAAGATTTGTCTTAATCGTCATAAGTTGCTTTTTTTAAATGATTGTCATATTTTATCTTTATGTGTGGTTTAATCAGAAATACAAACAGTCTTCAAGCAATCAAACATCATGCTTTGTGGATCAGAGTTTGTATGATTTTTATCGTTTTTTATCTTTGCTCCAAGTAAATAAATAAAAATAAATAAAGTGTGGAAAAAAGAATTTGCAACACATGAAGGCACAGGATTATTCCTGCGCTCCTTCTTACTGCTGATGGTAAACACCTTGTAGTCACACTTCCTAATTCAAAATGTGCTGAGTCAAGTTAATAAATGACTTTTGTTGAGGGTAGAAAAGTTTCAGCTCCAACATCCAGTGTACATGAGCAGCAGGAGGATTAAACTGAGTGTCTCCTTTTAGTGACAGAGGAGACAGAAACTTGACACTGACTGCCCTCTAGTGGTTTTATACAGGAAAGTAAAACATTGTTTTTCAGCATCATGAATCACTCTCATGGTGATGACATCAATGGCCTGACCACAAATCTATTTTTTATTAAATATATACATATTTAATATGATTATTGTCAGGTAAGGTAAACATTAGAATGATTTATTGTTGCACTGTACCAGAAGTCTGAGAAAGTACCAGCACATCTCAGGACTTAAGATGAGAAAGTTTGATGGCAACCAGCAGGAACGATCTCCTGTTCAGCCATTTCTCCCATGAAGTAAATGCTCAGTCCCTTCCTTATCATCTATTTTGGGTTTTTGCCAAGAATGGGTGAAGCTACCTGGAGCGTTCTCTAAGCTGTATGAAAGACTAGTGTTGAAGTTTCTCAGGTCAGACCTGGGTGACGTCACACGCTCAAGTTCAATAAATCTGTCAGCATAAGACATCCAAGTCTGGCATCATTTCTTCAACACAGCAGTACTGAGACTGTCTCCCTAACAGAACATTTACATGAACATTTACCTGTTTGTTTGATTGTTATAAAATTCTGTAGTTACAGCAGTAAAAGAACAAATGATTACAGATAAAAACAGAAAGTTATAAATATCAGGACTGATTTCTTAATTGTGCAGTGTGCTTTTCCTTGTCGCTCCTACTCTTTGGGATTTTTCTTGTGACTGTTTCTTATGCACAATATTATAAAAAACCAAAAGCCATATTTTAAACAACTCAAAAACAAAAACTTCAAACTCCACTTTTAACCCTAGAACACTAACGTCGGATGATTTTCACCCACACAATTTTGAAGTGATCGAATTTTACAACCAAATGAAGGGATGTGTTGAATCTTTCGACCAAATGTGTGCTCAGTACAGCTGTGAAAGAAAAACCAAGAGGTGGCCACTGTGTGTCCTATATGGCATGATGAACGCTGGTGTGATAAACTGTATTTTATCCGAGATATTATATCGGGTAAAATATACCCAACGTTAGTGATGGTGTTACTAATTTTAACGTTAGTGTTCTAGGGTTAAATTAAGATATGTGAATTAACTTCATTTCACTTGAGTCACATCAAATCCAGTCCACACAGTCTCCTTACTGTGAGGAGGAGTCAATGCAAAACTCAGATGTCTTCCACCTCTACTTATGTGACTGCAGAGAGGACAGAGAACAGTGGACACACAGTTTAACATGATGGACTATAGGACAGGACTGCTGCTTTCAACTGCCTGCTGGGCAGGTGAAAATATTCACTCATCTTGATTTTAGATGTCTTTTATTTGTCACCTGCTTATGTCATTTAATGCTTTTTGCTGTTGACGTTCAGGTGTTGATGGTCAGACTCTGACAGAATCTGAACCAGTGGTTAAAAGGCCTGGAGAATCTCACAGATTGACCTGTACAGCCTCTGGATTCACATTCAGTGGCTACTATATGCACTGGATCAGACAGGCTCCTGGAAAAGGACTGGAGTGGATTGCTTATATCAGTCAGCTTAGTGGTAGCGACAAATACTACTCTCAGTCAGTCCAAGGCCGGTTTACCATCTCCAGAGACGACAGCAGACAGCAGGTGTATCTGCAGATGAACAGTCTGAAGACTGAAGATTCTGCTGTTTATTATTGTGCTCAACACTCACTGGAGTTGGTTGAGCAGCTTAACTGGAATTAAATCTATTGAAAAACAGGTTTAATTCACTTGACCAGCGCTGATCGTCCCATTGGCTTGACTCAGTCCATGTCCTGAGATGGTCTTCAGGCCCTCCACACATCTTGCGTGTTGTTCTGCTCCAGTCGCTCCTCCAGCTTCTTCCTGTACTTGTTCTTGGCCCACCTGATTGTGTATTTGTGTTCACACTGAACTCTCTTCTGCTCCCCTCTGTCCCCAGAAAAGAAAGCTCTCTTTTTCTGGTTCAAGCTCAGGGCTTGTTGTTGGAGAAACACCGTACTCTCCGGGTTGGCAAAGTGTTCTCCACACAGAAGTTAATGTAGTCTGTGATGCAGTCGGTCAGGCCATTGATGTCATCACCATGAGAGCTGTAAAGTGTCTCCCAGTCTGTAGTTTGGAAACAGTCTCTCAGTCTCTCACTGGCCTCATCAGTCCACACTTTCACAGACTTCTTCTGTGCAGGCTCTCTTCTCACTCTGGGTGTGTATACATGGTGCAGATGAACGAGACAGTGATCAGAGCGTCTGAGCAGAGGGTGGAGGTGTATGTTGACATCCTTGACATGAAATGTAAACTTCAGTATCAGATGTATGATCTTCATGTATGTACTTAACAAAGACGTTGACACAGGTTTACCACACTAATATCGAAAATTTGTCCAGCATTTTGACCAGCATATAATTTAAGATCAATCAATAGCCCGATTCATTCAATACTGGTACATCTAAGTTAGGAAACTACTTAATTTGATTTGTCTTGTGTTCCAAGTCCATCATCCTCTAAGCAATATCAATAGTAACCTCAACTGAACCAACCTGACACAAAATATTAAACTTTGTCACAGATAATGAGGTGACAAGTTTGGTTTTTACTCTCATCTCCTTTCTGACACACACACACACACACACACACACACAGTGACTTCATGTTCCAAGTGTTCAGGCACTGAGGGGTTTTTGTTCAGCTCCACTGATGGTTTGTGTTACTGTGACTCTCTGGCACAGAAATACACAGCAGAGTCTTCAGGCTGCACATTCTGTCCAGTTAGAGTCACTGTGTTTCTGGAAGAGTCTAAGCTGATGCTGAACTTGTTCTTCAGTGAGTCCTTGTAATTTGTTGGGTATCCAACATGTGCAGCTCCAATCCACTCCAGTCCTTTCCCTGCAGGCTGTCTGATCCAGTGCGTGTGGTGGCTGCTGACAGAATAAGAGACCTGACAGGTGATGGTCAGATGTTGACCTGGCTGCACAGTCACAGAGGCTGGCTGTGTAAACTGTTCACACTTCACACCTGTGGAGGAAAACGTGTAAAATATTAAATCAGTTTAATAACAGTGAACAGTCAGTGTGTTGTGATCAGACTGTCAGTGTCTCTGCCTCAGTGAGACTCACAGGATCCAGCAGCCAGCAGCAGCAGCAGAGCTACAGAGAACATGTTGGTATTGAAGGTGATCTGATGGGAGCTTCTCTTCGTCTGCTGATATCAAGTCTTTATAGCACACTGTGAGGAAGTCCACTTTGCATAGAGAATTAAAATCTAGAAGATTTTGTAAAGTTGAACATGTTACTCTCAATGTGGAAAAAAAATATTTATCAAAATTCTTGTTGATGGTTCTGTACATATTGGATGATTTTTCAGTCAGTGCTGAAACACCTCCCAGCAGTTGCAGTCAGATTGAAGTTTTAAACTGTAGACAAAACATAGACAAAATTGTGAGGGTTAATGTTATGTGTTTCCTGCCCTTGGGGAAGATGTTGGGATACATTTTAGTCTCATTGCCATGACAGAGATTTTGTCGATAAGGTAAATGAATGCATGAATGAACAAATGATTGGAAAGGTTATTACTATGGAAGTGTAGAGATTTTTCTTTGGACTACAGTGATTTTTTAAAATTTGTCTAGCAAGTACCAAAAGTCTTTCATGAAAATAATGTTTTGTAATCTTTTGCATCTGTTTTTTCTAATGATGTGACCAATAAGTCAATCTTCCCAAAGCCTTTTACCACTAGATGGTAGTCTTTACTCTCTTTCCTGACTTCTTCACGAGCTGGAAAGTAAATGTCCAAAATGTCCCTCCAGTTCATGAATATTTTCTCATTTTTTGTATCACTTTGTAATGAAAATTGTTCATCTGGGAGCTTGTTATTAATCTTAAGAAAGTGTGTTGAGTCTAAAGGAAATGAAGTACACAGGTTCAATTAGTTTTCTGATTGAATCAATTGTAAAACCGTATGAAATTTGGAAATATCTGAAAAATAAACAAAAAGCTATTAGGAATGAATACATCTCAAATTAGTTTATAGGAATTAGGTCACCTACTGGCCCAGAGCAGTTTAGTGGTGCAAAGTTCATTTCACAAAAGTAACTTTTCATATATTGGTATAGTATGTATTTTTAGACAAACACAACAAGCCTTCAGAAATATTGCACTTAAAATGTCAAATGGCCTATCGGCTCAATTCAATTCAATGAAACTTTATTGATCCCTGAAGGGGGAAAATTAGTTTGTCTAAGCATTAAAGAAATAATAGGCAAAAGCAGTATATAAATAGATGGATACACGCACGTCACTCAGTAAAAATTAGGTCAATTAAGATGCACATATCTGGAGGTTACATGTGTTGTAAAGTCTGATAGCCTCAGGCAGACAGGACTTGCTGTAGCGCTCCCTTACGCATCTGGGCTGCAATAGTCTTGGGCTGTGGCTGCTCCTCAGGCTGTCCAGAGTGCTGTAAAGGGAGTGAGAGACATTGTTCATTATTGTTCTGATCTTCCCCAGCATCTGTCTCTCACCACCTCCTCCAATGGAGCCAGCCTCCCCACAACTGACTCAGCCTTTTTTATGAGTTTGTTCATACAGTTTGAATCCTTCCCTTTTAATCCCACACCCCAGCATGCTACTGAAAGGAAGATGGTACTGGCCACCACTGATGTGTAGGTGGTGAAGAGGAAGGGGGAGATCACTCCAAAGCATCAAAGTAACTCAATTACTATTACCTCCATAATCTGCTCAGGATGCTTTAAATCATCTTGTGAGGATCTTGAGGAGTTTTAACATCAGGAATCACATTTTAACTGTCGTCTACAAGTTCTGGGTACAGTTTGCATGCCAGCCACTTCATGCCTGAATGCGGGCTGAAATGCAAATACGTGCAGTGAAAGATGAACCATTTTTCTTCGAAGAAGTTTATTTGTAGCCCTTACAGTTTCTACAAAGTGTCAAGGCTGCAGGTGTGGTCCCAGATGTGCAGAGTGAGGGGGAAGTGTCTTTCTAAACATGATATGTTTAGAAACATCAGGAAACTGAAAAACGTTGAGAGCTTAACTGATAGCAGATGTTTATGCTGTTATTTTTGATGTTCTCAGATCCCCATCCTGTGACTCAAATGCAAGAAAATCCTCAAAAGCTTTTGATATTTATTAGAATCACACCAATACTCATGTTTATATCGCCTTTAATTTCCATGTGGCTGCACAAATCATATCTATTGTATGTGTTGAATTAATGAGGAAGCAAACACAAATGGCCAAAATGACCAAAGAAGAGCAAAGATTTATAGTTAAATTGCAAAATGAAAACCTGCATACAGGATATATTTCTATCTGTATGTCCACTGTGGTAGAATTATTATTTGTTTATCAATGAAAAGCAAAGTAATCAACAACTTCTGTCATCCTTATGTAACAACAATACACACATTTATTTAGATAAAAATTTAAGAAATACAGTAGCATTTTTGTTTTTTCTACAGGTTACAGAGACATTTTCAATCAGCTAGTTAATTATTATAGATGATGATCCACTTAGTAAAAAAAGACAAAAAATAAATGAAGACCCTTTAGTCGTCTCTTCTGTGCATCCATCTCATCCTTTACCGTCTCTTCATCTGAAATAAAAATCAAAGAATCAAAAAATTATACTTTTTGAAATGAACTTGTCATCCACATTGTTAAACAGTGCAAAGGTTTGATTGATTAGTTCACTCTTGTGTTTCACCCAGCTAGAGAACTGACACCAAAATAATCTCTGTCTTCAATAAAGCAGATTTGCTGCAGGCCACACATGTTCTATAGTTATTATATTACCTGTTGGACCAGATGATTGGCCCACTTTTATAATATTTTTTAAGTTGCTTGTAAAGCTTCATTCTCACATGCCAGGAAACTATAACTAACCATAATTTGTTTCTTAAAGATGGTATCTGTGATGTGACTCATTCATTCAGCTGTTAACATGTACGTGCTGTGGAGCATCACAAAACAGCACATTTTCTATTGTTGGAGAAGGTCTTCAGTCTGTTGCTGCTAAAAGTTGTTCTGTCACACACGTTCCAGCTGGTCATGCCAATGAACTCAAATTCAGAACAGATTTTACGACCCTTCAATTACAATCAATTATCTGATTTTTTTTTTTTTTTGTCTTTTTTGTACAATTTAATGAGGTAAGTGGAAGCCTTAATCTGCATCACAGAGATCTCAATTTCCCTGCACAAACTGGACAAACCTGAAAAACTTTGTAGTCAATCACAAGCACAGACAGAAAATCACTAACTTTCACATTAATATCTCTGAGCAGTTTTCTACTGCACATTCCTGTCTGGGAAGAAAATGAATTCTTTATTATGTCCTCTACAATCTTTGGTCATCAGTATAACAGAAATGCAGAAAAGGCCTGCATATTTACCTTGACTACGCTGAATATCATGCTATAGAGGAGAGAAGATATGAAGAGGAAAATGAAGGAGGAGGCTGTGGACCACAGACTGCTGAGCTCATCCTCTTCATTAAAATCATCTTTGCAGCTCAGAGCAAAATTCAGTTTCGACTCTGGAGTAAAATCTAAGAAGAGGAAGGTATATATGGTTAGATAAAAGGTGTGTGTGTGTGTGTTAACAAAGACTTTTAAGATTTTTAAATTGACAGCTAAGCATTGGTCATAAACGGTAATTGAGCATTATTCACTCATTGATCACATATCGTATGTGGAGCTTTCTACAGTTAAACAATGCAGTAGACCGTATGCAGCACGCTTACTTTTCTGTTTGTTTTAAAATATTGACGTCATTCATGAACATATAACAAGAGATTCTCCATGCAACATTTATTTGAAACAGTCAGCCCACTTCTCAAGATGTTAGACATGACAAAGACAGAGTGAAACACAGTGTGACGGCAAACAAGAACCAAACTGACCTGTTGACTCTCATTTTTACAATCACAAAGACTGATGACATGACAAAGTACACAGATTCCCAAGGCAGATAATACACACAGAGACAGAACAACACATTTGCACAAAATACCACATTTAAAGCTGAATCTACTATTTGTCACATTCAATTGAGTTACCCTGGGCGTTAGACACTTGTCGTAGTTTTATGGAGCTGTTGCTGCCAGCAGGCCACACGTTGCACCCAAACTTATACCCGTTATCCCATTTTTCCTTGGTGGTGGTGTAAACACTTGTAACTAAGTAGCCTTGTTTGGACTTCTGTGGGGGGAAGGTGATGCCATCTGTATAGACGCCATTCTTTCGTCCACTATCTTCTGTCCAGGATATTGTGAAATCCTGTTGCACAGGGCTGTAGACCAGACACACCAGAGTGACCTCATTTTTGCTTTGTTGTTTGATATCCTCTTCTGGGAGGACATGAATTGTCACTTCTGGCCCACTTTTATCTGAAGGAGACAAACTGTTTTCCAGGGGAGCTGAAAGAAAAGAAGACGTAATACCAAACAGATGAATCAAAACAAGATGAACAAAGCGATGCATCTTAACTTGTAAGAGAGCCATCACAGTAAGTTACAAAAAGTCACATACTCTTTTGCAGTTTCACACTGTGGTTACTTGTATTGTGAGTCACAGAACAAGTGAAAGACTTCCTTGAATCCCAGGCAGATTTTGGTACTTCGACCAAACTGACTTCTGTATATTTGTTGTTTTTCACAGCTTGAGGATATTGTAAAGGAGTCAAACTGGTCCCAATCTCATTAGTCCAACTGAAGGTGAGTTGCTTTGGGAAGAAATCTTGTGCGAGACAACCAACAGTGACTTTATCTCCGGTTCCAGGGGAGCACAGAATCAGAGGGAACACAGTTGGTGGTGCAGGTGGTGCTGTGAAAGAGGACACATAAAAGCCAATACAGCCAAATTAAAGAACACAAACGATCAATAGCATGTCCTAAATCTAATTACAAAATTAACCCATGTTCAATTCATATTTCTTGTCTTTATGATCATGTAATCATTGTAACAATAATATTAACAGTACCAGCAACATTGTTCATGTTAAAATGCTGCTGCTGGTGAAACATAAAATTACCTTCATTCTTTCATAGCAGCCACAGCATGTTTATCAAAATCACATTCAAGGTACTTCTGATTTATTTAACAATAATAAATGTATTTAATACTACACTTGAAATATACTTAGTAATCTGTTTGTCTTGCCTTCTAGAAAGTTCTGTTGGGGTAGAAGAAAGAAAACTAACAGTGATTTCATCTCCAGTTTCACTGAACCAAAGAGACCAGAGTCCACTTTTTAAAATTAAATTAAAATCTTTTAAATTTAAATTCAAATAAATTAATATGTGTTCAGTATTAATACAAAGAATATTATATAAGATATAACCATGAATATGTGAACTAATATAATAATGTTTAAAATCCATCTTAGTATTAAGGGTTTTGATCATTTTAAAATATAATTTAGTTATTATTCTGTTTATGTATTGCATTATATTTATTCATTTTATGTTCATTTTTATTTAACAGTAAATCTAAAAGAATTCACAAAAGCTGTTGAGAATAATCACAGATTACTTGATGTAAAATTGCTCCTCTAAAATGTAACTGAAACACACATGTCCCTTTTAAAGCCATTAATCCCTGTGGTAGTTCAAACAATACTATACACTTTATATAATACATGTCATATAATTTATCTACTTATTTACGTCTATTCTCAGTGTTCAGTTGTTCAGTTGAAGCAGATGCTGATCCTTCAGTGAAATACACAAAATATATATGTATTCCTCTGCTCTTCTGTACTGCTCTTCTTATATGAAAGGCAGGTATGGCAACATGTATAATTAATATCCACAGTCATAAAAAATGTATTGAATAATAATGTTCATGAAAATGCAGACTTTCATCAGCAGCAATTACAGTCCAGCTGAATAAAATTTAAGGTAAAACAAATCAACTCCTGAATTTGATAATAAAACCAAAGAACCTCTTTCAAACACTTTCCAAGAAGCAACTGCATTAAAAACATCTGTCTGCTGTATTTTGTACCTTGTCAGCATCAGTGCAAACTTAAAATCATTAGTTTAACTACCGTACCAAAAGAAGCATATTTTTAAAATGTAAAATAAACTGGTAGCTAAAAGATATTCAGTTTAAATGTGACTTACCTGAAGATACGGTGACTTCAGTCCCTTTACCCCAGTAGTCGAAGTAGCTGTAGTAGTATCACAGTGTTGCATCTCCACTCACTGCTTGAACAAAAACCTGCCACAACAGAAAAATGTCTTAAAATCACATAAAATGTTTTCCATACACAGAAATCCTGGTCAGTATTATCCCCTGGTGACACCACGTGAACATGTTTTATGTTGATTCTTAATCACTTCTAAAAGTTAAGATTTTCTGGAAGATAAAATTTACATTTGTGCACAAACTGTGGCTTTAAACATCTAATTAATCAGCTTTTAACAACTAATTTTTAAAATGATAAACACAGTAGTTACCTCATCTTCTGGGGAGAGATATTTCATCCTGTTCTTTTATTTAACATCACATGATTGGAGATTGTAAAATTTTTAATCTAAGGTTTTTGTATGGGTCTGTATCTCAGTGGCCAAGTATACCCAGATACCAACCATCACCATGATGAACCCTAATACAAAAACCCAACACTGTTTCCTGCACTGAGCACTCAGGGGACCTGTGCTGTCAGCAGCTGGTAAAAATAAAACAAAACTTCAATTCTGATAAAGAGAAAGTATTTAAGTGTATAAGTAAAAGGGGATTTTGCATCATAATTATTTTTTGCTTGTGTTTATTGTTTCATTATTGTTATTTAATCTTCATTCGTCATAATCTGTCATGAGTAGCAAATAAAAAGTCTAATGGATAAAACAGCGGCATCATTGTTTATAAAACAACAACAAAAAATAGCATTTTTAATGGAAAATATTTTAAATATCTTTTTAAAGATTTCTAAGAAAAACAAGATGCTTTGAAACTTCAAGAGAAGTGATGAGTCCTGAACAAAACATTAAACAAATATCATAAACAGTTACAAATTAATTTTTTGTGCTCTTACTCAGAGCAGAAATGTAAATTTTTGTAAATTTTAGTATCAGATGCATACTTATCACAGATGTGCACACATGTCCCCTCATAGCAAGAGGGTTCCAGGTTCGAATCCCAGTCTGGGTTCTTCTATGTGGAGTTTGCATGTTCTCCCTGTGCCTGCGTGGGTTTTCTCCGGGTACTGAAACTGAACTGAATGTTTCCAATGGTGTAAATAGAGGAACTAGTTTTTGTATGAGTCTCCTCTTGTCGTCTCTCACTGTGACTCTCTGGCACAGAAATACACAGCAGAGTCTTCAGGCTGCACATTCTGTCCTTTTAGAGTCACTGTGTTGCTGGAGGAGTCGAAGGTCATAATGAACTTGTTCTTTAGATAATCTTTGAAATAAGCGCTGCATCCAGCACAATCGCTTCCAATCCACTCCAGTCCTTTCCCTGCAGGCTGTCTGATCCAAGCTGTGTAGTAGCTGCTCAGAGAATAAGAGACCTGACAGGTGATGGTCAGACGTTGACCTGGCTGCACAGTCACAGAGGCTGGCTGTGTCAACTGTACACACTTCACACCTGTTGAAAAGAGAAAATGTTTTGGAACAAATGATCAAGTTATACTGCAAAAGAAGAACTGCTGACTTTGACAAATCCACAGAGACTCACATCCAGCTGCCAACAGCAGCAGCAGAGCTACAGAAAACATGGTTTATGTTGAAACTGACGTGCTGTGAACTCCACTGACAGCCTGATGTGAAGTTTTTATAGCTGAGGAACAAGGAAGCTCACTGAGTTTGCATGCAATCAAACATCAGTGTTGGTGTGACTGGAGCCAATAGAAGAGTGTGTTGACTGTTATTATATCTGCAGAGTGAAAACATGCCTGGAAATCACCTCTGATTTACATGTGATATTTTATCTTCATTGCACACTCAGTTGGAACATTTTGAGAATGTCCCTACAACTGTTATCTTTGCTTTTACTGTAAACTATTAATGCTTAAGTGAGTTGAACTGATAATTTGATATTAAAACATTGTGTAAATTTTCATATAATGATACTATTGATTATCATTGTAGTTCAGTCTTATGATGTAAATCTGTGAGTGATTGGGCACAAAGATAAGACTGACTGCAGGTTTCAGTGTTTGCACATGTTTGAAGGCGGACAGAAAAACTTAAGAAAAACAGCAGCTGGAATTGAACCTTTTATGACAAAATGTGAAAACTTAATCTTTAAGATTTGTCTTAATCGTCATAAGTTGCTTTTTTAATGATTGTCATATTTTATCTTTATGTGTGGTTTAATCAGAAATACAAACAGTCTTCAAGCAATCAAACATCATGCTTTGTGGATCAGAGTTTGTATGATTTTTTTTTCTCTTTGCTCCAAGTAAATAAATAAAAATAAATAAAGTGTGGAAAAAAGAATTTGCAACACAAGAAGGCACAGGATTATTCCCGCCCTCCTTCTTACTGCTGATGGTAAACACCTTGTAGTGTTCAAAATGTGCTGAGTCAAGTTAATAAATGACTTTTGTTGAAGGTAGAAAAGTTTCAGCTCCAACATCCAGTGTACACGAGCAGCAGGAGGATTAAACTGAGTGTCTCCTTTTAGTGACAGAGGAGACAGAAACTTGACACTGACTGCCCTCTAGTGGTTTTATACAAGAAAGTAAAACATTGTTTTTCAGAGTCATGAATCACTTTTGATTTCACAAAACTGACAGACTTTGTATTGTTTTAATTTGTAGTCTTGTTTAGGATAAGTTTATTTTCAACAGCTTCATTGTTATGCTGTCTGTGGCCCTTTCTACATCCTGTAAGATAAAGGTTAAAAAATTTATAAATTACATGATTTTAAAAAATCATGTACAAAATATAAATATATAAGATCAATGCCATGTAAAAAAACAACAAAAAAAAAAACAACCTGAGAGATCAGTCCTGTAGGATTTTGTACAGCTGCTCAACCAACTCCAGTCACTGTGAGTCTCCAGCACAATAATAAACAGCAGAATCTTCAGTCTTCAGACTGTTCATCTGCAGATACACCTGCTGTCTGCTGTTGTCTCTGGAGATGGTAAAGCGATTCTGGACTGATATGGAATAAAGTTTATTGCCTCCACTCCAATGAAGGCAACCCACTGCAGCCCTTTTCCTTCAGCTTGTCTGATCCAGCTGATTTCAGCATTGTCATCTGATATTCCTGCATATGTACACGTCAGTTTGTGAGATTCTCCAGGTCGCTTCATCGCTGGTTCAGATTCAGTCAGAGTCTGACTGCACACACCTGGGAAGAAAGGCAGTTTGATCAGAACAGAGCAGAACAGAAACCTTGACACAGAAAGTAAAGAGTCCAGAAGTGTGTATTCACCAGAAATCAGTGACAGCATCAGAAACATTATACATGTAGCTAAAGTCATCATGAAAATGTTTTGGATGTCTGGATGCTGGTTTGGTCTCTCTGCTTCAGCTTGCAGTGAGATAAATAAAGATTGGAGAAAATACTAACAGGAATGATCTAATTCCTACCATGACTAAAGGTAAAAGCTGAGTTCAATGTAAAACTATGAAACTGTTTCACATTCTCAAATAAAAATAGCTTTGAAAAGACTCAGTTATGGTGAGAGCAAATCATTCATTTTCCTAATTATTTTTAAAATCCAATATCTAAATGATTGAGTCTGAAGGAGAGAAGATGTGAATTTATAGCAGTTTATACTCATGAGAAAAACAAACGAAGCTGCAGCCCGTTTGAGTTTTTTCCTTGGCAGGTATTCATGACCAACATTAAACCAACAAACACTGATGTAAGACAAAGAAGGAACACACTGAAAGTAAAGGGAATAATTTCATGCAAAAGATAAATCATAGTTTCTTAATCTTTTTTGATGGCACACTATGGATTGCAGTACTTGTTGTGTATTACTTGAATGAATTGAAATGAAATAGATTAAACTAATTCATTAAACCTCTTGTGTGTGTGGTTGAGTCACATGGTCTCTGGGTATTTGTGCAGGTCTGTTGGTGGTTTGTGTCACTGTGGGTCGACGTACACAGTAATAAACAGCTGTGTCCTCAGGCTGCAGATTCTGTCCTGTTAGAGTCACTGTTCCAGCAGAAGTGTCTCTGCTGTAGCTGAACTTGTTCTTCAGGGCATCATTTTGAAAAAGGCTGCCACCACTTCCACCCCACTGATGAGAAATCCAGTCCATTGGTTTTCCTTCACAGTGTCTGATCCAACCTGTTGCATAGCTGCTATCAGTCACAGAATAACCAGACGGTCGACAGGTGATGGTCAAAGACTGTCCAGGCTGCACAACCATTGAGTCTGGCTGGATGAGATCAATACTGTTCACACCTATTGAAACACAAATCAACATAAAAGCACAGAAATGTGCTTGTATTTAAAGAGCATATTTCTATAAAATACCCTGTATGGACCTAAATGTCACTATCAGGATGATTAACTTAGCAAAATTAATTGCCATTCTGCTAGGTTTTAATTTGTAAAATAAATAAATACATTTTAAATATTTTAAATCTTGGTGTGAGAACATTGTATCTTGCTGGACACAGAGCATTTTAAGACAGTGTTTTCACTCTGGTTAAAGTAATGTTGTAACTACAGTAATGTTGTCTTCTCATAAGTGCAGACACACTGACACATATTGTATTAATGAAATGTGGTTCATTGTTAATTTGTCATCATTCAGTGGGAAGTTTGATTTCAAAGTCCTGAAAGGCTTCAGAGCTTCTCGAACATGTTGATCCAGCACTTCAAATGTTCTGTTAGTGTTGTGGTGCAGTGAGCTCACAAAGGGTGTGAGTACAAAACTCAGTTAAGCTGCTCCACCAACTCCAGTCACTGTGAGTCTCCAGCACAATAATAAACAGCAGAATCTTCAGTCTTCAGACTGTTCATCTGCAGATACACCTGCTGTCTGCTGTCGTCTCTGGAGATAGTAAACCGGCCTTGGACTGACTGAGAGTAGTATTTGTCGCTACCACTAAGCTGACTGATATAAGCAACCCACTCCAGTCCTTTTCCAGGAGCCTGTCTGATCCAGTGCATATAGAAGTCACTGAATGTGAATCCAGAGGCTGTACAGGTCAATCTGTGAGATTCTCCAGGCCTTTTAACCACTGGTTCAGATTCTGTCAGAGTCTGACCATCAACACCTGTCAAGAGAAACCAGATCTTCATGTGATCCAAGTTGACAACATAAGTTTATACTTATTGTCATAAGTGAATATTCTCACCTGCCCAGCAGACAGTTAAAAGCAACAGTGCTGTCCTATAGTCCATCATGTTAAACTGTGTGTCCACTGTTCTCTGTCCTCCTGTCTGCAGTCACATAAGTAGAGGTGGAAGACATCTGAGTTTTGCATAAAAATGTACAAACCAGATCAGACTGGTTGTTTTACTTTGTGGTTCTTGATCCTCACTGTTCCAGACTCCACAGTGTAAATTCATCATCAAAGCTGTGCTTTTTAGCATTTTCGCTTTTTCCTGAGTGATGATAAACTGATGCTGTTATTGTCCTTGTTTTAATTCATGTGTCTTTGGAACATTTGAAGACATGCATGTGTGTAATGAAATCATACAAAATTGTATTACTATGTGTAATAATAATAATAAAAGACTTTCATGCATTTGTTTGGGGGAAAACTTGATTTTCTATTTATTTTTAATATACTCATGCATCACCAGCCTACTGAATGGCTGCTGACATTGTTTATTCAGACCATCACTTGATACAAATATGATCAACTGCTCTTCCTAAACGATACTGCTTAAAAAACATAAAGAACAATAAAAGTATTTTCAATTAAAATATTTTTCACAACCTTTTAAAGACCTTTTCACCTTGTCAAGGTCACATCAAATGTTATGAGTTTGTAGTTTGTGAACAGCTCTGTGGCCTCCTGTGTTACTGTGGCTTTGAACACAATTATACACAGCAGAGTCTTCAGTCGTCAGGCTGTTCATCTGCAGATACACCTGGTCCACGTTGTTGTCTCTGGAGATGGTGAAGCGATTCTGGACTGATGTGGAATAAGCTTTAGTGTCTCCACTCGGAGCAGAAATGAAGGCAACCAACTGCAGCCCTTTTCTTTTAACTTGACTGATCCAGCTGATAGCAGCACTACCATCTGATATTCCTGCATATGTACAGGTCAGTTTGTGCGATTCTCCAGGTCGCTTCACCGCTGGTTCAGATTCAGTCAGAGTCTGACTGCACACACCTACTACTACCATATTTTGGTAATACAAGTGTGATCACTGGATACTTTTGGGGTTTTAAAAAGAAAATTAACCCTAAAATATCAGTTACATGTTATTTATATACCATACATTAGAATGTATATAATGTTATGTTATTTTTGGTATTGCTATTAAAGTGGAATTTAAAACAATGCCAGGTATAACATAATATTCATTCTAATCATCTGCCTTACATAATGATCATTCTGTCAGCATAAGAATAATAAACTGCATGGAGTTAACTGTTTCAGATGTATTATATTTTAAAATGAAATCACAACTCAGTTGTTTTTTTCTTTTTCACAAGTTCAATTACACGTTTGGTTAACCCCCCCTTCCAGTAATAACAGTGGTTATCCTTGAGATAATCTTTTAACAAATGTTAGAATTAAGCTTTTGTTTCAGTGTTATACCTTTCACTAAATGAAGCTCATTCTGTTTTCTTTAGTTGCATAGGTAGACACAGATTGGAGTTACATACATTACAGTTTAGAAAGATAGTCCTTCTTAGTCCTGAATGAATAAACTTCAAGTTCCCATGTCCCTACTAAACCAACAGGAAGGTCTCCATCGATGTCCTTGTGATTTCAATGAAGGTGAATGTGAGAAATATAAAAATCAAACAAACCGATAATGAAATGTTATTTTACCGTTAGTCAACATTGAAAAGACAGAGAACACCCTGTTCACCTCTCATTTGGACTGCTGCTGAGTGATGCTCTGAGATGTTTCCTGGACATACATCACTGTTTCAGATGTATTATATTAGTAGTAGTAGTTTAAGTTTTTGGTATTCATTTGGGGTCACTGGGTCATATTACTGTTGAATATCCAACTTAAAGCTAGCTTCACAGTAGTTTACTGGTCTATTTCACAGCAGACAGTTTGACTAAAAATAAAAGTATTTCTAAGAAAAAGAATGATAGCTCTGGAAGCTGTGACAGTGTAACAGTGTATCAGAGTCTATAATGCCAGAGCCCTTAAATCCAAAGCAGCTGAATGGAATCAGGCCTTTGATAGCTCTTATTTATGCTTTTCTGTTAACATGTAAAACGTTAGAAAGACCGACTGGTGACAGTAAGTTCTGGGTCAATATGATTAGGAGAATGTTGCCATCTGCTGGAAGTGTTGATAAATAAAACACACACACCACATCGTAGTTTTGTGTCGTGGTTTACTGACTGAAAAAGTCTATTTGCATGTGTGGCGGAGTAGCACAAAACATATGTCCTTATTTATGATTGTAATCATGATCATGGTTTAAGTATTTCAATACATTGTATAGCCCTATATATACAGACGATGAAAATAGTGTGTGTGACATTTGTTCAAGCTTTGAATCACTTTTGCCATGTAAGTGATGCTCTTACCACAAAGTGCAAGTCACTTAAACACATATTAGAATATGCTAGAAGGTGTTTTTGTAGAGAGTTTGCATGTTCTCTTCATGTCTGCCTGGATGCCCATCTGGCTTCACCCCACAGTGCAAAGACATATAGGTTAGGTTAACTGGTGACTGAAAATAGCTGAATGTGAGTGTAAATAGGTGTTTGTCTCTACGTCCCCCCCTGTGAGATGGCAATCCTTTTCCAGGGTGTCCCCCTTTTCTCCCCCAGGGTCAACTGAGATAGGCTCCAGGCCCCCTGTGACCCTGTTAAGGGTAAGCAGCAACAGCCAATAGATGAATAAGCATTGACATCCCACTCTATAAAATCATCAGTCTTCAGCATAAAAAGAACATCAGTGTCATTGTGTATCTCACTAATTATTCTCATAATGGCGTATTGTGATTATTTTGGTTGTTTCTTGTAACTATGGTGCTTTAAAACTTGACGTGTCTTGATTAAAGCCTACATCACTTCATCTGTTCTTTTGAAGCAATTGTAACAGAAAAAAGGACAAAGATGCATCAAGATGCTTCAGCCGGAGGTGGGGTGATGAGGTTTCTGCTATTGAATGCCTCTTTATTTTCCATCCATTTTCTATACCGCTTATCCGTCAGGGTCGCGGGGGAGCTATCTCAGCTATCTCAGCTGACTGGGCGAGAGGCAGGGTTCACCCTGGACTGGTCGCCAGTCAATCGCAGGGCCAACACACAAAGACAGACAACCACACACTCTCACCTAGGGGGAATTTAGAGTAGCCAATTAACCTAATGTGCATGTTTTTGGTATTGTGGGAGGAAGCTGGAGTACCCGGAGAAAACCCACGCAGGCACAGGGAGAACAAACTCCACAAACTCCACATAGAAGGGCCCAGACCGGGATTCGAACCTGGAACCCTCTTGCTATGAGGCGACAGTGCTAACCACTACACCACTGCACCGCCCTGCCTCTTTATTTTAATTTTGTAAACTAATTTAAGTGTATTTCAGCAAGTGTTTGTACATATGTCTTTAGAGTAGGTCAGATCATGTTTTTCAAAATATTAAAAAAAAACAACTCTTGAATTTATAGATAAATAGATAGATAGATACTTTATTGATCCCCACATTAAAGGAACTTTAAGGCATCCAGTAGCTATGTATGAGCTTGTGTGTGTGCATGCAATGAAGATGATGCTGATCATGACAGTGAAAAAAGAGGTAACACTTTAATGATCATTAGAATGACCATGACCATCTATTTACTGCCCTCTATTTTGATTTTTTTTCCTTTCTTTTTTGTAAAAGCAAAACTTATTTGGTCTAAAAGGAAATGTTATAGAAAGATCTGAATGCTCAACAGACAGCTTCTTTGTTGATAGCTCTAACATAAGATTAATCTCCTTTAAATAATGATAAATCTTTCTTTCTCAGGTAAAACTGACTGAGCATGTATGGATTTTTCAGCACATTCAGTGCAACATTTCTAAAATTTGGAGCTGCTGAGTGCAACGACAAACTTCTGCAGCTGGCCGCTGGGCAGTTTGTGGTTGAGTAGTTTGCTCAGTGGTGCCCCAGCAGTAGTTGCAAAGGGAGTATAGTCATCTTACATGTGTGAGGATGTTGGGTTGCTACTTATCCCTGTTTTAACACACTCAAAGGGTTAAGCAAAGACCCAGAAGAAGGGCGGAGCTCAGCATAAGAATACGGGAGTGTATGGAGGTGTTAGACAGTGAGACGCTCTCAAGCAGCCTGCTGGGCATGGTGCCCTGCTTCCCTGTTACCGGTCCCTTGGCACTTAAGACTGGCAGGAGCATGCTGCAGCTCCATCCCAGCAACAGCGTCACAGATTTGGGCTGGCTGCCATGCGCTCCACAGCCAATCAGGGCAAACACAGTGCCAGATCCCTCCAGAGGTATCCAATAGTAAGCCTGGATGTGCTATGTGTCATCCCTCCCAGATGTGGGTTCCTTAAAACCCACAAGGTATACAAATACAGACACAGACAGGCAGCTCTAACTTGAAAACAGTCTGCACACATTTACAGTGACTCTGTGTATGTGTATGTGTGTGTATGCATAGAAAGGTGAAGTTCTGTTTTCATGTGAATGTACCTCTGTATCATACCATTTACTGAATCCAGTTCAGACCTGTCAGCATCTTCAAATTCCTGCTCAACTGGTGTTTCTCAGAAGAGGGAGCAAATCACCACTGTCAAATGTGGAGCTTTGTCTCACTCTTGTGGACAATCTGGGTAACAAGAGCATGAGCATTGTGACATGGTATACTATGGTATTGAGCATATCCTGGAAGAATAAATATAAATTAAATAAATATTTTATTCTAATCAATTAAGCAAATCACGACAGCCTTGTTCAATACATTTTGTATATCTGAATCTGTATAATCTGAATGGAGGAATGAGTCCAGTGATATTATTTTTATTTATTCATTACATTCATGTTGAAATCTTAGTCAGTCAAGTCTGATCTGATACTTAAATGTTTCCATATTTATCTGATGCACTGAGCTAACCAGCTGTGGCTGTCTAAATTTGGCAAGTAACAAGTAAATAAATCTTTTTTCATTAAATACTGTGTCCAGATACTAAAAGCTCTACTTCAAAATAACAAACTTGATGACATTTCTGCTGTGGTTTTAAAGTTAGTGTATAAATAGTGTAAAATATGTTGAGTTGTTTTCTTCCTTTTCTTTTTCTTTTATTAAAATTCTATATAAATGCAGAAGGAACAAAAATGCAGCTAAAATACAACTCCAGTACTGAAATTCTAGCTTGACCTCTGTGAGTACTACCAACAGCTCAATCTTGGTACCCACTGGCTATCATTTGATGACGATTTAGCCTCTAGAAGAAGCAGCAAATGTTTCAGGGCTTCTGTTGTGGCTAGCAAATATCCAGAATAAAGATATCTGGGTCAAGACTACTTCTTCCACGAGGTGGTCATTGCTTACAGTTTGATTAGCAACTTGAGATGTGAGAGTGGAGTTGGAATCGAGAGATGATGTCTCTGACTCTGTCATGTCATGACATGACTCTGTCAATGCATGCAAACACAGCCAGCTCAAACATGATTTGCAAATACTATTGTAAATGGACTACAAACAGAAACCAGAAACCGGAAACCAGCTTTTGAGACCAAACTCTTCTATGTGTCCTCCTGCTGCGTCTTCTTGTGTTCTGGAGGAGTGGCTTTATCAAATGTGGCTTCATCAAAGCCACTCCTCTCATCAAAATTTGCCAATGTATTTTGATTTTAGAAGATTTGTTCATTACATTCATCGTGGAATCTCAAAGTCAGAAGCCTTTATTCACTTTGCAGTGGAAATTTGCATCATTAGAGAATGTATTATCTTAGGTAATTAACTTTCAAAATTCACCAGATTTTTATTTTGCATAATCCACTTATTTGAAGCATTCATGATCATCTCAACGAGAGGAATCATTGTTTAGCCTCACATTTTATTAATTTCAGTTGTTTCCACTGACTCAAGGTAGCCATCACAGTGCTTACTAAATGAGTTGTGTTTGAGGCCTTGTTCAATTTGTCACTGGATGGAAGTTTCACATTCATCAGCCAGTCACCTTGGCATCACATACAAAGGATACACATAATGCAGGCAATCCACCTTCACCTCAGATGCTACCATCAT
This sequence comes from Scatophagus argus, assembly GCF_020382885.2. Lineage (NCBI taxonomy): Eukaryota > Metazoa > Chordata > Actinopteri > Scatophagidae > Scatophagus > Scatophagus argus. The sequence continues at coordinate 10,248,309 of NC_058508.1, read as the reverse complement.
TACTGTCTTGAAGCTGGGAATCTCAACATGACTGTATGGGCGTCTGTTTACATTAACTGTAGAAAAAAATGCTTTTAGCTAGAAATGTTTGTTACAATATGAATTTGTTAATCTTAAAACATTCTTGATATATCAACGATTGTCATAATCGGGTGAGATAGTAGCTATACATGTTACCTGTTTTTACTTGCATCAATATAAACCTTGAATGTGAACATGTTTAAGATATGAACTGATTTCATCTCTTCATACCTTCAAAGTTTGGTCAGGTAACCAACTGTGCTGACTCAGTTCTAAGTGTAATGTTTTATATTTAGGCTAGATGGCAAAGTTGTGCTTTTACAGTATCTGTTGGAATCAGGTGAAGATTGGGCTTGAAGGTCTTTTGCACAGATGTTGAAGCATGACAGGGCAGAGTGATCAGAGCTAGCAGCAAGCGCAAACACTGAGTAACACCAAGGTCCAGAAAAAGTACGAAGATGCAGAACTGAAACAATGCAAAGAGCAACGGAGCATCACAAACTGCAGGTGTGAGATGCGGTCATGCCAGTAAGAGAAACAGAGTGCACATTTAAATGTTTCATATCAGTTTACATATGTTTTGCACATGGACTTTACATGGTTTCTCATGACTTGAAGGTTTTAGTTTTAGTTCTCGGTTTATAATAGACTCAAGGACTACCCGACTGTAAAATCTCTGAATTTACATATTGAGTTGAACATGGGCTGTTGATTCCAGGTGCTGTGGAGGTCCTGAACATAATATCACTTTACACAATATACATCCATCCATTTTCTATACCACTTATCTGTCAGGGTGGGAGTGGGGGTGGGGGGAGGCGGGGGGTTGGCTGGAGCCTATCCCAGCTGATTATGGGCAAGAGGTGGGGTTCACCCTGGACTGGTCGTCAGTCAATTGCAGGGTTGACACCCAAAGACAGACAACCACACACACACTTATGGACAATGTAGAGTAGCCAGTTAATGTGCATGTGTTTTTGGTATTGTGGGAGGAAGCCGGAGCACCCGGAGAAACCCCACGCAGGCACAGGGAGAACAAACTCCACATAGAAGGGCCCAGACCGGGATTCAAACCTGGAACCCTCTTGCTTTGAGGAGACAGTGCTAACCACTGCACCACCCCTTTACACAATATACATAATGGAAAACAAAAAATATAGAAAAGTAATCATGAATATTATGTCCTTAAATTTTGACAATGTATGCTGTATGAACATTTCAAAATCACAGAAGGAAAACGTTTGAAGATTATCTTCACTGAAACATTTATTTTCAAAAACATACAAAGAGCTTGTAATTAAATTGAAAAAAAGGCAAAAAAGGACAATTGGGATTACTTACATGATGCAATGAATTTTTAAGAAAAATGTGAAAATACTTATTTCAAATACTTTTTACAGACAGTTCGTCTTGTTTCATTTAATCTGAAAAGACAGAAAAAGAATAAAAATATAAGAATTAGTAATACTGCAGCAAAATGATCAAATGCTATTTCTCACCACTCACATGTGTGGTTATATTGCAAAAAATATTATTTGACCAATGAATGCACATTGCAGTTACAACATTGCTGTATAATAACATATCATAATACACACATGAAGCTGTGACAATTGCTTTCTGCCAATTTAGTCTGCTGTACCAATGTAAAAATAATTTATCTTAATTAGCTTCAAAAAAGGGATGTTACTGAACATACAATAGAGACAACAGCTCTAAAATTTAAAAGAATCATTGCTGTGTTCAAAAAGCTTAACATTTAACAATCACTATGCTTTACAGAGGTAATTTTTAACTGTATGTTTATCATGTCTCAAAGTATGAAACTGCACAAACATTCTGTTGATCATCACTGATACCTAAGCTTCTGTTGCAATAACTTAGAAGTATAAGCTCTAAAAAAACATGTAAAAACCTAGTGGCATAATGGATAAAGATAGTTTTTGTTCCAGTGTGGTTAATAAGATCCTCAAAAGAGTAACAAATTATGTTCAAACATTAATTTTTAATAATTGTCCCTATGCTATATTGAACCTGTTGTCATTTTACACCTCAGGTTAGGAGGAGTGAGTGCCTTTTTGCTCTTGCATCTTTGTAGTTTGAATACATAAAAGTGTTTACTCACTTGTCTGGTTGAATTAAATGCAAATCTGTGCACAACTTTACCTTGAAAGCAGTGGTTCCAATGGTGAACAGCAGAGTGATGAGGAAGAGAAGGATGAAGGTGATAGCTGTGTCTCCCATGTTATCTTCTTCTGCCTCCATGGTACTGTCCCACTTATAGTTAGGTTCAGTCAGGAGCTCTGGATATAGTGTACAGTTGGAAATGATTTGATACAACATCTATAGCATGCAAAATCCTCTACATATGACACACTGATTGATTTACTATATTTACTTTAATGGAGCGGTCTGTATTTACTGACTATATTTACTTTAACAGAGTGGTCATCAAAGGAATTGGCTCATTATACTCATGAGCTATTGTTTCAAACTTGGAGGACATATTTGTCCCAAAAATTAATTTATGTATTAGGAGAGAGACAGACAGACAGAGAGACAGGAAAAGATGATTGGTTCGTTTCAAGAAAAAGCAATGTGCTCATTTACTTTTACTCTCTTTGTAGGTCACAGATGATTTCAGGGTTGTATAATTTTTTTGATCTTTTCCCTCAAACTGACATGTAAACGTAGTGCCGGGACTCCACTCATCCGAGTGCACCGTCAGAAAACTTGCTGCACTGTACAGTACAGTTCCTGTCTCATTCTCTCTTTTCTTGAAAGTTTCAATCTCATATATTTTGTTGGTAATGTCCTTGCCATTTTTCAGCCACTTGATCGCAAAACAGTTTGGTGAAAAATCTTTGGTAAAGCAGGAGAAGGAGGCCTTATTTTTCTCATTCCAGGAGGCCAATACTTCAAGAGTTGGTGACACAAAAGTCACTGAAATACAAACACAAAATATTTGAAAATCAACCAGTTTGCCAGTTAATCAATCCAATTAAGGAATAAAATAAATTAATACATTTAAAAAAACTGTAAGGTATATGTTTTGTCTTGTTACTTATCACATTGTTATGGGTGTATCATAAGGCTAATAGGTTGATAAATAATACATTTCTCCTATAATGACCATGAATTGCTACTGAAAGACTCCATTGTTGATATGGAATATGTGACTTGGCTTGTGAATCAGCATATATTCATCATTTGACTGAGAGACCACAGAACTGGAGTTAGACCAGAAACAGTCATGTGTCTTGTGTTGGGGGTGCAAGACCCAGTAGAGGAAACACACATTTACAAAGACAAGTCACACAAACAGAGTAAATGTACTATGTACAAATAAAAACAAATTACTTTGTTTTTTGAAGTTTGGGTGCTGGGGATGTAGTTATTCTAACAATATGTGCAAAGTTGCTAATAATGTCACTGGGCTTTAAAACTCAAACATGCTACACATCATTTGTGTTGTATTAGGACAGCACTGTGACAGTAGACTTACAATGAACACATAGCTCAAAACTTTGGTTGAATAAAGACATGAACTGCATGCGACGTACATCAACAGAGTTGCAAAGTGCTTTTTTTTATTTTGATTTTGAATCTGCATTAAAAAGACAAACACAATGTCATATCACAAGCAACAAACATCAAACAACAAACAGCAGAAGACACAGCGACACAGAACAACATCTACTGGGCCTTGCACGATTCAGGGACGTTCATGTTGAGGTTGACCAGGTTGATTTTTTCAAATGTTTTGTACCCGACGGACCTGACAATAGCTTTAGTTCTGTTAGCCACTGACTCATGGTGAACTACACAGCTATACACCACGTCATCATTTTGCCACTGGTCAAGGCTGAGTGATAACTGGCCATAAGCAGAATAGGATCCATGGTGTCCTACAGGATTTGTGGTATGGAAGTGGTAATTTGGGCCTGCTTCCTCATCATCAACAAGCCAAGTCACAAGAACATCCTGAGGGAAAAAGTCTTTCACATAGCAAGTCAGGGTCACCATTTCTTTTTTAGTATGCTCTACTGGAGGCAGCATAAACACTGAAGGACGCAGAGTCTGTTCTCCTGCAAGCATGAGAGAATAATTAGGCCTCCTGTCACAGCGTTACTGAACAAAATGCACCAAGCAGTAACGCTCATAATGCATGAGTGACAAGAGAAATTAAACACAGACTTTTAGTGCACATCTGCAGAATAGTTTTCTTACCAGCATCCCTTTCATAGAGTTTCTTTATTGGCTCCATCCACTCTGTGTGTTCAACAAAGCAGTAGCGCTTTACCCCCTGGCTCCATTCATCATATGTGATATCAAGTGAAAGGTTGAATACCCCTGTAGTTATTTTAATGGCGTCCTGTGGGGAACTAACCAATTCCTTTCCAAACTCGTTCTCCCACCAAATCTTACTGAGAGATGGCTTGTATACATTGACCTGACACACTATCTGTCCAAGGCTATCCTTAAAGATATCCTCCATTCTTGGTCCTAAGATCGTTATGTCCACATCAGTTTGTTTACATTCGTCAGCTGTTGAGCAAAGATTTTAATATTTAATAGCAATGCCTGAAAAACTATGAGAATTGAAATTCAATTTTACACAATTTTTAAAGAAAAAACAATTACTCACGTGAATGGTCACTTGAAGTCACAGATGAATTCGTGACAGTTTCACCTTCCCCCTTAAACTGACATGTAAATGTTGTTCCTGAAGTCCACTCACTGGACGGCACTACGAGAAGGCTTGCTGCACTGTACACTACAGTTCCATTCTCATACTTTGTTTCTTTAGCAGGTGTTGTGAGCTCATATTTTTTGTTGGCGATGTCCTTGTCATTTTTCAGCCATTTGAACTCATAAGTGTTTGGTGAAAAATCTTTGGCAAAGCAGGAGAAGGAGGCTTCGTTTTCCTCATCAGAGGAGGCCAACACTTTAAGGCTTGGCTTAATGACGTCTTCCTCTAAAAAACAGACACATACAGATATATATACAGCATATATATATATGTGCAGAAGTAGGAAGAATATATGTATATGCAAAAGCAGAAAAGGTGAACAATATGCTACAGTGTTCAGATATTGAATATAGACTTAGAATATGACTATATACATATCAATGCATACTATTCAATTTGTGCATACATGTGCATATAATAATTGCACTTTTTAATTTAATGTTTAGTGTAGCTTGTTACTGAAGTGCATCAAAAGAATCAAAAGGAAAATAAGCTTGTCATATTACAATTACATATTTGAGCAGCAGAGCTTTAAGGCTCACTTCTGCATATACATTGACTCCTTTTTTCTTAATAATTAAGTAATTTTGAAATTTAATGAAAATTATTTAACCAAACCGTTTAAATATTCATCATGTTATCTAATTTGGTAACAGTTGTCTTATACTTTTGACAGACTACAGTATAATTGTTTCTAAAACTTTGAAGCAAATTGCTGCTGTCTTTCAAATTTACTTCACGTGTGTCAGTAGCAGCTCAAAATAAATCTACAAAGATGTCATAAGGTCTGTTTCTAATAATATTTCCCAGGAAAAACCACTATGACTATTTACTAGCAATATGACATTATTTATCAGTTATCATTATCATTTGCAAATCTTGCTCTGCATGTTTTTTTGTATTTCCATATTTAATTTAAAAACTTTTAATTTTTATTTTGTACAATAGTAAAATATGGTAACAGTTCCACCATGTAAAACTGCTAGATTTCAAATCAGTTGCTGAGCAGGTATTTATATGTGACTTACCAGGAGTATGTGGGCCTCCGTACACACCAACCTCAGCATTTCCTGCTGGATGTGTCACGGCACATTGTAAAGTCTTTATACTGTCCCAGTCCTGTCTCCTCACTCGGATTTGACTGACTCCTGTATACAGGTTGTTTTTCTGTACTGGAGGGTACTGAATGAAGTCTGTCAAGGCTACTCCATTTTTCCTCCATGCATAGGTCAGTGAGGAGGGTGTGAAGCCGGTGGCAAGACAGCCAACAGTGATCGTGTCTGCTGTTGCAGCATCACATTGCATCAGAGGAAACGCGGTTGGTGGTTGTGGAGTGGCTAAGAAAGGGACAAATAAATGTGTAAATAAAATACAAATATATAAATAACATTCAACAGGACATTTTTCACCAAGTCAATGTAAGTTTTTTGATCAGTGTGTAAAAAGGCAAAGCTCCGCAGCCTTACCATTTTGTTGAATGTGGAAACTGAATGTGGAAATTTCAAGTGTCCTGCATATACATATATTGTTTCCTTATCTCATTTATTTACATGTTGTTTATTGGATAAAAACTCGTTCAGTAATATTATTTTTGGTATTCTTGTTATTCTTAGAAATTATTTTAAATGGGCAATTTTAAGAAAAGTCAATAGGAATTTTTTAAACTGAAAGTTGGTAAACATCCATATAACTGAGCTGATGGCAGTCCTATTCTTAGAAAAAACGTATCAGCCTACTTTTGGTCAAATACAGCAATGATTTATGAAGTTAAAGGGTATTCTTACCTGATGAAACAGTCACCATTGTACCCTTTCCCCAGTAGTCAAAAGCACCGTAGTAGCACAGTGCTGAATCTACTCAGCTGTTAGTTTGAAAAGTCTACTGTCGAGTGCAAGAAGTCTACCTCAACCTTTAATTAATCCCCCTATGCTCTTAAAATCCATTTAAATGACCCAAAATATATTAGTCATGAATATCCACCAGCGAGTCCTACTGAGAATACTACTGTTTGAATTTTACAAATACAAACAGTATTAACAAACTTTGCTTTTGAAGTGACACTTGGCATGCTGAGAAGTTATGGAAGCCCTAACAACATGACACTTTACAGTCCGAAACACACGCTGGTGTAGATTTGAAATCGTACAAATCTTACCTGATGACACTGTTACCATAGTGCCTTTTCCCCAGTAGTCGAAAGCCCAGCCATCACAGTTAAGAGAGTCAATTCAACCTTCATACAAAATTCATTTCTGCAGTACCCCATTATGTAATGGCATACCCTTTGGTTCTGGCAACAGTTAAAACTACACTAATATGTACACATGTTGATAATATTCTTTTTCCACTGAACTCAAGAGCCAGGAGTTTAACATTTTCACAACTTTTTTGTCAGTCTACATTTTGCTGTTGGCTGTTTAATCACTGGCCAAAAGTTGTGACTGCATAAAAATAATAAAATCTATTTTAGTGATGCCATCAGAAAATGTATTCTCCAAACAGACATTAAAACTACATACCTGAGGTGACCGTGACCGTGGTGCCTTTTCCCCAGTAGTCAAAAGCGTAGTCACAGTTCAACAAATTATGAACCTCTGTGTACAAAAACCTGTTCCCACATATCTAAACCTTCCATGGTCAGTTCTATCTACACTCTGACACATTTTCCTTGTATTTTGAAGATAAGGATTCAGAGGATGGAATCGAATATGATTTTGAGTCTACTGGTTAGAACAAATTTAACGTTCAGCATTCCAGAAGTGAACCAACTAAGTCACAACTAAGATTTCCTAAAAAATACAAAAACTGTTTTAAATCAAAATGCATGCCTTATAAAAAAAAAAAAAAGATTGGCTTACCTGATTTAACTGTGACCATCGTGCCTTTTCCCCAAAAAGCATCATCACAGTGTAACAAGTCAACACACCCAACATACCAAAACAAGCACCTTAAAGATGCCGCTGATGCCACTGAGGTCTAAATATACTAAATTAAACATTGTAATTTTTCCATTTTCAAAATGAAGAAAAAATAATCTCTTTTTACCTGATGTGACGGTCACCATTGTTCCTTTTCCCCAGTAGTCAAAGTAGTAGTCACAGTGACAAGTTTCAATGGCACTTTCGTGCAAAAATATCTTACATCTGGTAGTATCTTATAAATCATTTTATTAATTCAGTAAAATATTGTATGCATAACATATAACTCAATCCTGGCTTTTGCTGTAAACTACATTGTAGTTTACATGCAATTTAAACCAACATAAATGTAAAAATAAACCAGAAAAATATTAAAAGTTCTTTGATGATGACTTACCAGAAGTTACTGTGACTTGAGTTCCTTTCCCCCAGTAGTCAAAGTAGCTGTCACAGTGATATATTACAGTCTGCTTCTAATACAAATACTATAAAGTGCTGTTTAAATCAAGAAAGGCAAATATGTTCCCCCTGACAAAGCAATTCCCACCATGCTATTTATGAACCACTTCCCCTGAGATATCATTTCCTATGGTCTGGGTTGCATAATATTAAGTGTGTTTGCTGGTGGTTGGTAAACACTTCTTCTTTATCATATCCCCCTGGCAGCTTGAAGTTCCTGCAGCACGGGGGTCCATGCAAGCCCGCTGATCTGACCAAAATTCCAGTAGTTATTTGTCGATGGCAAGTCATTGGCAGGCCATAAAAAAAGATTTTTTGACGCTAAAATTAAAACCAATATTCATTCATTGCTTCATTTTGAAATGTTTTTTTTTTAAATTACTCTTTTGTTTCTGCTTCCTTCTCTTTATGTTATTTGTTTCTTCTGTTGGTACAGTGCACAAGTCACTGACAATAAATGTATGTATGTAAAAAATAACACGACTGTTACCAGGCCTATACAGCACAATAACTCAGATCTCCCTATGTATTTCATTGTATTGCACTGTCTAGTGTACTTATTGTAATGTTGACAAGGACTTATTTCAAGGATAAACTAACTATTAGCCTGAAGACATGCAGTGAAGATGCCATTTCCCAAATTTCAGACAACTCGTTGTGTTACTGTGAGTGCAATAAAACCTTCCCAAAATAAATTGCTTAAATTTTTTTTTTTTAATTAAAATATTTTTTTTTCCTCTAAAGTCACAAAGATAAAAGGTTTTACAGTACAAGTACAATTGTTGTACACAACAATCAAAAATAAGAGCTTCTTCATTTGTGGATGGCTGTTTGTTTTGTCTTGTTTGTAAATTCAGTTTTCTATTGAGGTACCTGGAGTTCTTTCACCAGATTAAAGCTCGAGAACATCAGGGGAACAATTTGTTTCCCACCTTTCTCATGTTATACGTGGAAGTATTGGACATTCTGATCACAGGTGCCCTGACCTCACCTTTGTTCAATAAGTGATGGAAAAGAGGGAAATGGGCCACAGGGTTTATGTGTCTCTCCTGGAATATTCCTGGTGGAGGTAGATGAATGAACTTAAGCTACTGGCGCAGAAAACCCACTTCATCCTCCGTTTTATGTTTCGGATCAACAACAAGCCTGCCTCAGCTCAACACTCTATAGCTGCTTTATGTCACATGACGTGACATCCACTCATCACTCTGAACTGCTCTCTTCCTTGCCTGACTAGCAGTAGTGCAGTGAATGCATACGTATCCTCCATTTGTATTTGTGACACTGTATATGTTAACATTATGTCATTCATTGCCATACTATTTCTATAATTGCAGTAAATGTAATTTAACAGTCCCAATATATCCTTTGACAGAAATCTCATAATTCTCACTGGTCATTCATTTCGTCATCTATGTCTCATCATTATGTTAATGGTGTGAAAGACAAAAACCTACCACTCCTCTAAGATGCCATACAGTATTCGACCTTGTTCAATAAAACAATCAAGTTTTCTTTTGAACAGTTTTAGATGAAGAAGCGAGAGAGAGAGAGAGAGAGTGTTTCATACAGATCAATTCTTTGTAAGTTTTATGTCACGATATGATATGATTACATTTTTGGAGAATCCGAATGGAGCAGCTTCAAGCTAAAAAAATGAACACTAATTATACGCAAAATATCTGCACACTATGAAATTAAAGAGCAAACGAGGATGGTAATTAAAACTGTATTAGAACTGCAATTGTATTCAAGCAAATGGACTCTTCAGAAAATTCATCTAGAGGGAAGCATCTGGTTGCAGCCCACCTAATAAAGATAACAGAGCAGCCCCATCTCCAGAAAATTTCATTTACAGCTAATCTACAACAGCAGATATTTTTTAAGGGAAATGTAACCACTGTGTTACATTTTTATAAACCTAATGAGGAAAAGTTGTAATGTAAAAAAAAGTTTGATCTTGAACATATTAGTGAAATGTTTGCTGATAGGATCTGTCATTTGTTTTCCAAAATAGGTAACCATCTATACACTCCTTGTGACTACAGCTTAATTCTTTTCTATGGTCATTGCTTTTCTTGCCAAAACATAACCACTCTCTGAACTCTGAGTTCTCCATCCTACCTCCTCACCTGTGTTCATTCAAGGTGCTGTATGTAATAATATGTATGTTCAAATGCAGTGATGGGAAATCATTTTAAAAAAGTAATTGAATAAAATTACGAATTACTAATATAAATTATTTATCACACTGCTTTGCGCTTAAAAAAAGCAGAGGCAGAATATGACCTTAACCATCTTTTCTACACAGCCACAAATTAGTCAGTAGTTTGGGCAAAGGATCAGTAACATTAGCAATGGTCACACATACTTTAAACATTTAAAGATTCTTCAAAGCACCACAGTTCAGGCTTGTGATGAGTTTGTGCTTTTTAATGTCATTTTTACTGTTGTTTTACCAAAAGCAGAACAGTTGCAGAATCTTAACCTTAATGAATGTTTCTTTTGAATTTGTTTTTATTAATGTTTATTTAGTGTGCGTGTTCAGCAACAGTGAAATTGTAGTTCTTTTCTTGAACTCAGTAACCTTAGACAAATCCCACCATTCTTTTTAAAGATCAGGATTAAAGATCATCTGTCAGCCATGATAAAACCTCATGTGCTCGCTAAACAAGGTGACCTGATACATGCTAACCAATGTTAGCTAAAAGTTAACATATCACTTGTTTAAACCATATACGTTTGAGCTGAATCAAAAAAACAGTGACAACAATTTAACAAAATCAAAAGCTCAAGAAAAAAAAAAACACTTTCAAACGTCAAATACAGTTTTTTCCGATAAATCCTGGACCACCTCTTGCATCTGTTTGCGTTTTCTCTGCAAGGATGAGCATCCAACTGAGCATGTACAGTGTGAGTGTCATCACTCTAGCTTGTTTCTGATGGGAGACAAATCACAAGTTGCAACTATCCCCTGTTACAACTGTCCCCGGTCTCCCCTACCTTACAGTTTGGGGATGGTGAACATAAAAGCCAGTAGATGGCAGTATAAGAAACTTTTCACCTTGTGCAGATCATCTTTAAGCTCCAGTTCATGGGCAGAATGCACCGAGGAGGCAGTGCAGTACTGCATACATATCTGGAGTGTGAGAGTGTGTGGTTGTTTGTCTCTGTGTGTTGGCCCTGCGATTGAGTGCGACCAGTCCAGGGTGTACCCCGCCTCTCGCCCGTAGTCAGCTGGGATAGGCTCCAGCCCCCCTGCGACCCTGGCAGATAAGCGGTATAGAAAATGGATGGATGGTATAGTATGTATTTTTAGACAAACACAAAAAACCTTCAGAATTATTGCACTTAAAATGTCAAATGGCCTATCGGCTCATTTCAATTCAGTTAAACTTTATTGAAAATTAGTTTGTCTAAGCATTAAAGAAATAATAGGCAAAAGCAGTATATAAATAGACGGATAAAAGTCTCCTTGACACACGCAAGCCACTCAGTAAAAATTAGGTCAATTAAGATGCACATATCTGGAGGTTACATGTGTTGTAAAGTCCGATAGCCTCAGGCAGACAGGACTTGCTGTAGCGCTCCCTTACGCATCTGGGCTGCAGTAGTCTTTGGCTGTGGCTGCTCCTCAGGCTGTCCAGAGTGCTGTAAAGGGGGTGAGAGTCATTGTTCATTATTGTTCTGATCTTCCCCAGCATTCTGTCTCTCACCACCTCCTCAAATGGAGCCAGCCTCCCCACAACTGACGCAGCCTTTTTTATGAGTTTGTTCATACATTTTGAATCCTTGCCTTTTATTCCCACACCCCAGCATGCTGCTGAAAGGAAGATGGTACTGGCCACCACTGATTGGTTGACCATCTGGAGCAAGATGGTCCAGATGTTGTAGGAGCTTGCAGAGGAAATAAAGTCTACTCGTGCCCTTTTCATAGAGTACCTCAGTGTTTGTGGACCACTGCAGCTTGCAGTCGAGGTTAACACCGAGGTGCTTGTACGATGTTACCTGCTCCACATCTGTTCCCGAGATGGAGATTGGCGGCGATGATGTCTTCGTACGGCTGAAATTGATCCCCATCTCCTTAGTCTTGTCGATGTTCAGCTGGAGGTGGTTTTCCCCACAGTTATCCACCAGTTTTCTGTAGTCCTCCTCCTGTCCCCTCTCCACACACCCCACTACAGCCGTGTCATCTGAGTACTTTTGTAGGTGACGTGACTTGGAACAGTACTTGAAATACGCAGTGTAGGTGGTGAAGAGGAAGGGGGAGATCACCCCAAAGCATCAAAGTAACTCAATTACTATTACCTCCATAATCTGCTCAGGATGCTTTAAATCATCTTGTGAGGATGTTGAGGAGTTTTAACACCAGGAATCACATTTTAACTGTCGTCTACAAGTTCTGGGTACAGTCCCAGTCCTATATTATCTCAGTCACACAAGCAGTGCAGTGAGTGATACTCCCCACACATAGCTAAAAGGCGTGTTACAAAGTCAAACTCAGCCTTCTTTCAGCCCCACCACCACTCCATCATCCACCTGTAGACTCCGGCAGGGGGGTTCAAAATATTTTGTCATCGCTCCTTAGTATCTCACGTAAGCTGTGGTGAATGATGAGGCGGGAGCTAGACTCCAAACTCATTTGAACATGAGTTGTATGACACCAATATTGTTTTCTGGATTCTCTGTATTTGATGTCTCTGTTCATTTTTCCTGCTTCACTGGGGAGCCACTTCATGCCTGAATGCGGACTGAAATGCAAATATGTGCAGTGAAAGATGAACCGTTTTTCTTCGAAGAAGTTTATTTGTAGCCCTTACAGTTTCTACAAAGTGTCAAGGCTGCAGGTGTGGTCCCAGATGTGCAGAGTGAGGGGGGAAGTGTCTTTCTAAACATGATATGTTTAGAAACATCAGGAAACTGAAAAACGTTGAGAGGTTAACTGATAGCAGATGTTTATGCTGTTATTTTTGATGTTCTTAGATCCCCATCCTGTGACTCAAATGCAAGAAAATCCTCAAAAGCTTTTGATATTTATTAGAATCACACCAATACTCATGTTTATATGACCTTTAATTTCCATGTGGCCGCACAAATCATATTTATTGTATCCATTGAATTAATGAGGAAGCAAACACAAATGGCCAAAATGACCAAAGAAGAGCAAAGATTTATAGTCGAACTGCAAAATGAAAACCTGCATACAGGATATATTTCTATCTGTATGTCCACTGTGGTACAATTATTATTTGTTTATCAATGAAAAGCAAAGTAATCAACAACTTCTGTCATTGTTATGTAGCAACAATACACACATTTATTTAGATAAACATTTAAGAAATACAGGTTACAGAGACATTTTCAATCAGCTAGTTAATTATTGTAGATGATGATCCACTTAGTAAATGAGAACAATATCAAAGACAAAAAATAAATGAAGACCCTTTAGTCGTCTCTTCTGTGCATCCATCTCATCCTTTACCGTCTCTTCATCTGAAATAAAAATCAAAGAATCAAAAAATTATACTTTTTTAAATGAACTTGTCATCCACATTGTTAAACAGTGCAAAGGTTTGATTGATTATTTCACTCTTGTGTTTCACCCAGCGAGAGAACTGACACCAAAATAATCTCTGTCTTCAATAAAGCAGATTTGCTGCAGGCCACACATGTTCTATAGTTATTATATTACCTGTTGGACCAGATGATTGGCCCAATTTTATAACCTTTTTTAAGTTGCTTGTAAAGCTTCATTTTCAAATGCCAGGAAACTGTAACTACCCATAATTTGTTTCTTAAAGATGGTATCTGTGGTGTGACTCATTCATTCAGTTGTTAACATTCATGTACGTGCTGTGGAGCATCACAAAACAGCACATTTTCTATTGTTGGAGAAGGTCTTCAGTCTGTTGCTGCTAAAAGTTGATCTGTCACACACGTTCCAGCTGGTCATGCCAATGAACTCAAATTCAGAACAGAGCTAGTGAATTAAGCTGATGCAATTCACAACCCGTCATTTATCTGATTTTATTTTTTTTTTTTGTCTTTTTTGTACAATTTAATGAGGTAAGTGGAAGCCTTAACCTGCATCACAGACATCTCAATTTCCCTGCACAAACTGGACAAACCTGAAAAACTTTGTGGTCAATCACAAGCACAGACAGAAAATCACTAACTTTCACATTAATATCTCTTAGCAGTTTTCTCCTGCACATTCCTGTCTGGGAAGAAAATGAATTCTTTATTATGTCCTCTACAATCTTTGGTCATCAGTATAGCAGAAATGCAGAAAAGGCCTGCATATTTACCTTGACTACGCTGAATATCATGCTATAGAGGAGAGAAGATATGAAGAGGAAAATGAAGGAGGAGGCTGTGGACCACAGACTGCTGAGCTCATCCTCTTCATTAAAATCATCTTTGCAGCTCAGAGCAAAATTCAGTTTCGACTCTGGAGTAAAATCTAAGAAGAGGAAGGTATATATGGTTAGATAAAAGGTGTGTGTGTGTGTGTGTGTGTGTGTGTGTTAACAAAGATTTTTAAGATTTTTAAATTGACAGCTAAGCATTGGTCATAAACTGTAATTGAGCATTATTCACTCATTGATCACATATCGTATGTGGAGCTTTCTACAGTTAAACAATGCAGTAGACCGTATACAGCACGCTTACTTTTCTGTTTGTTTTAAAATATTGACGTCATTCATGAACATATAACAAGAGATTCTCCATGCAACATTTATTTGAAACAGTCAGCACACTTCTCAAGATGTTAGACATGACAAAGACAGAGTGAAACACAGTGTGACGGCAAACAAGAACCAAACTGACCTGTTGACTCTCATTTTTACAATCACAAAGACTGATGACATGACAAAGTACACAGATTCCCATGGCAGATAATACACACAGAGACAGAACAACACATTTGCACAAAATACCACATTTAAAGCTGAATCTACTATTTGTCACATTCAATTGAGTTACCCTGGGCCTTAGAGACTTCTCGTAGTTTCACGGAGTTGTTGCTGCCAGCAGGCCACACGTTGCACCCAAACGTATGCCTGTTATTCCATTTTGCCTTGGTGGTGGTGTAAACACTTGTAACTAAGTAGCCTTGTTGGGTCGTCTGTGGGGGGGAGGTGATGCCATCCATATAGATGCCTGAATTTTTGTCCCCTATCTTCTGTCCAGGCAATGTAGAAATCCTGCTGCACAGGGCTGGAGACCAGACACACCAGAGTGACCTCATTTTTGCTTGGTTGGTTGATATCCTCTTCTGAGAGGACATGGACTGTCACTTCTGCGTTACTTCCATCTGAAAGAGACAAATTGTTTACCAGGGAACTTTATATATAAGCTTTATGTTTTGCCCAGACTTACAGATTACTTTTCTGCCAATCAGTCTCCATCACCCAGTAACATACCTCCTTTGTGGACAGTCAGCTCTTCAGAAATTAGAGTCACATCATCACTACTGGCAGAACAGCGAACTTTGTTGACTTTGTTCCACTGATCGCGAGAGAAGGACTTCGTGCTACTTCTACTGTGCTGACCACCTTTGGACGTTACTGGAGAAGTCGAAATGTTGTGTGCGTCACTTTGTCCATCAGTTTGCCAACTGAAATTAATTTGCTGCAAAATGTTGCTGACTTGTCCTGTAATGATACACTCCAGCTTTGCCTGGTTGTTGCTGAAAATCTCTTTGGGACTGGGTTGCTTCAGTGTCATTGTAACCATGGCTACAAAAACGAGAGCAGCAGAGAAAACCTTTACTTGATATCTGTGTACAATTACGTCAACACAACAGTTGGCTCAGAGTTACAGTACAGTCTCATGTAATAAATGTCGTAGCTCTGTACCTTTGGAGGTCTTCTTTGAATATCGGTTTTGTTTGTGCGTCACCTCACATGTGTAAACAGCTTGACTGTCCCAGTCTGTCGTCTTGACCGTCAGGACACTGACAGCTGAATATGCCCCTCCATCTAATTTGGGAGCGTAGTCAGTAAAGCCAGTTACATCAGCTGTATTCTTTTTCCATTTGACTGACAGCTCTTCTGGAAAAAAATCCTCGATTGTGCACACCAAGGTCTGAGCGTCTTCTCTTGTTACTGAAACCAGAGTTAACTTTGGAGGTGATGGAGTCCCTGTCCATGAGGAAGAAGGAGCAGAAATAGATGTGCCTGTTTTAATCAGTCTGTAATTATTCATTTTAGAATTTTAAGAAAAGAAGATGTAATACGAGACAGATGAACATTTTAAAATCAAAACAAGATGAACAATGCAATGCATCTGAACTCGTAAGAGAGCCATCACAGTAAGTTAAAAAAAATAATAATCACATACTGTTTCGCAGTTTCACACTGTAGTCCCTTGTATTGTGAGTCACAGAACAATTGAAAGACTTCCTTGAATCCCAGGCAGATTTTGATACTTCGACCAAACTGACTTCTGTATATTTGCTGTTTTTCACAGCTTGAGGATATTGTAAAGGAGTCAAACTGGTCCCACTCTCATCGGTCCACCTGAAGGTGAGTTGCTTTGGGAAGAAATCTTGTGCGAGACAACCAACAGTGACTTTATCTCCGGTTCCAGGGGAGCACAGAATCAGAGGGAACACAGTTGGTGGTGCAGGTGGTGCTGTGAAAGAGGACACATAAAAGCCAATACAGCCATATTAAAGAACAGAAACGATCAATAGCATGTCCTAAATCTAATTACAATATTAACCCATGTTCAATTCATATTTCTTGTCTTTATGATCATGTAATCATTGTAGCAATAATATTAAAAGTACCAGCAACATTGTTCATGTTAAAATGCTGCTGCTGGTGAAACATAAAATTACCTTCATTCTTTCATAGCAGCCACAGCATGTTTATCAAAATCACATTCAAGGTACGTCTGATTTACTTCACAATAATAAATGTATTTAATACTACACTTGAAATATACTTATTAATCTGTTTGTCTTGCCTGCTAGAAAGTTCTGTTGGGGTAGAAGAAAGAAAACCAACAGTGATTTCATCTCCAGTTGAGTTTCACTGAACCAAAGAGACCAGAGTCCACTTTTTAAAATTAAATTAAAATCTTTTAAATTTAAATTCAAATAAATTAATATGTGTTCAGTATTAATACAAAGAATATTATATAAGATATAACCATGAATATGTGAACTAATATAATAATGTTTAAAATCCATCTTAGTATTAAGGGTTTTGATCATTTTAAAATATAATTTAGTTATTATTCTGTTTATGTATTGTATTATATTTATTCATTTTATGTTCATTTTTATTTTACAGTAAATCTAAAAGAATTCACAAAAGCTGTTGAGAATAATCACAGATTACTTGATGTAAAATTGCTCCTCTAAAATGTAACTGAAACACACATGTCCCTTTTAAAGCCATTAATCCCTGTGGTACTTCAAACAATACTATACACTTTATATAATACATGTCATATAATTTATCTACTTAATTACGTCTATCCTCAGTGTTCAGTTCGCTAAGTTGAAGCAGATGCTGATCCTTCAGTGAAATACACAAAATATATATGTATTCCTCTGCTCTTCTGTACTGCTCTTCTTATATGAAAGGCAGGTATGGCAACATGTATAATTAATATCCATAGTCATAAAAAATGTATTGAATAATAATCTTAATGTAAATGCAGACTTTCGTCAGCAGCAATTACAGTCCAGCTGAATAAAATTTAAGGTAAAACAAATCACCTCCTGAATTTAATAATAAAACCAAAGAACCTCTTTCAAACACTTTCCAAGAAGCAACCGCATTAAAAACATCTGTCTGCTGTATTTTGTACCTTGTCAGCATCAGTGCAAACTTAAAATCATTAGTTTAACTACCGTACCAAAAGAAGCATATTTTTAAAATGTAAAATAAACTGGTAGCTAAAAGATATTCAGTTTAAATGTGACTTACCTGAAGATACGGTGACTGCAGTCCCTTTACCCCAGTAGTCGAAGTAATCACAGTGTTGCATCTCCACTCACTGCTTGAACAAAAACCTGCCACAACAGAAAAATGTTTTAAAACCTCGTAAAATGTTTTCCATACACAGAAATCCTGGTCAGTATTATCCCCTGGTGACACCATGTGAACATGTTTCACGTTGATTCTTAATCACTTCTAAAAGTTAAGATTTTCTGGAAGATAAATTTTACATTTGTGCACAAACTGTGACTTTAAACTTCTAATTAATCAGCTTTTAACGACTAATCTTCTATTTAAAAATGATAAACACAGTAGTTACCTCATCTTCTGGGGAGAGATATTTCATCCTGTTCTTTTATTTAACATCACACGATTGGAGATTGTAAATTTTTAATCTAAGGTTTTTGTATGGGTCTGTATCTCAGTGGCCACCATAGCCATCACCATGATGAACCCTAATACAAAAACCCAACACTGTTTCCTGCACTGAGCACTCAGGGGACCTGTACTGTCAGCAGCTGGTAAAAATAAAACAAAACTTCAATTCTGATAAAGAAAAGGTAATTAAGCTTATAAGTAAAAGGGAATTTTGCATCATAATTATTTTTTATGTGTGTTAATTGTTTCATTATTGTTTTTCAATCTTCATTCGTCATAATCTGTCATCAGTAGCAAATAAAAAGTCTAATGGATAAAACAGCGGCATCATTGCTCATAAAACAGCAACAAAAATTAGTATTTTCAACTGAAAATATTTTTAAATATCTTTTTAAAGATTTCTAAGAAAAACAAGTAGCTTTGAAACTTGTCAAGAGAAGTGATAAGTCCTGAACAAAACATTAAACAAATATCATAAACAGTTACAAATTAATTTTAGTATCAAATGCATACTTATCACAGATGTGCACACATGTCCCCTCATAGCAAGAGGGTTCCAGGTTTGAATCCCGGTCTGGGCTCTTCTATGTGGAGTTTGCATGTTTTCCCTGTGCCTGCGTAGGTTTTCTCTGGGTACTCCGGCTTCCTCCCACAATACCAAAAACATGCACATTAGGTTAATTGGCTACTCTTTGCCCATTGGTGTGTGTGTGTGGTTGTCTGTCTTTGTGTGTTGGAAATGAATGAATGAATGTTTCTTTCATAGAAAACACAAACACATATACGCATACATAATTTTACGAAAAACAAAATGGAAATGTTAAGTCTAATTATATCTGTTGTTTGCTACAGAATTTAATATTTAGTCTCCTCTAGCTGTCTCTCACTGAGTCCCTTCTGGCACAGAAATACACAGCAGAGTCTTCAGGCTGCACATTCTGTCCATTTAGAGTCACTGTGTTGCTGGAAGACCGTACTGAACATGTTCTTCAATGAGTCTTTGTAAATTGTTGTGTATCCAACACGTGCAGCTCCAATCCACTCCAGTCCTTTCGCTGCAGGCTGTCTGATCCAGTGAGTGTGCTGATTGTTAACAGAATAAGAGACCTGACAGGTGATGGTCAGACGTTGACCTGGCTGCACAGTCACAGAGGCTGGCTGTGTCAACTGTTCACACTTCACACCTGCGGAGGAAAATATTAAATCAGTTTAATAACAGTGAACAGTCAGTGTGTTGTGATCAGACTGTCAGTGTGTGTGCCTCAGTGATCACAGGATCCAGCACACAGTGATCTGATGGGAGCGTCTCTTCTTCTGCTGCAAGTCTTTATAGTAGACTGTGAGTTCACTTTTTTTGTTTTTTGCAGTTGGCTACTCTGCATTGCCCCTAAGCTAAGTTTTTGTCCAGTGTTGCTCCCTTCTGTGTCACAGTGGGGATCTCGAGCACAATAATAAACAGCAGAATCTTCAGTCTTCAGACTGTTCATCTGCAGATACACCTGCTGTCTGCTGTCGTCTCTGGAGATGGTAAACCGGCCTTGGACTGACTGAGAGTAGTAGATGCTGCTACTGCCTTCACTGATAGTAACAACACACTCCAGTCCTTTTCCAGCAGCCTGTTTGATTCAAGCATTCCAGCAATGACCACCAAACCCTGAATATGCGCAGGTCTCCAGGCCTTTTATCAGCTGGTTCAGACTCAGTCAGTGTTTTGACCCTCAGTACAGCTCATTAGTTACTGTAATGCAGCCAACCAAATAAGGTGATGATCACTATAAAAGCAAGTTATCTCTGTCCAGTCTACATTGTATATTTCAGTGATTTAGTGTGTCTTTTGCTTTGCAGGTTAATTGGCTGCTCTTTGCCCATTGGTGTGTGTGTGTGGTTGTCTGTCTTTGTGTGTTGGAAATGAATGAATGAATGTTTCTTTCATAGAAAACACAAGCACATATACGCATACATAATTTTACGAAAAACAAAATGGAAATGTTAAGTCTAATTGTATCTGTTGTTTGCTACAGAATTTAATATTTAGTCTCCTCTTGCTGTCTCTCACTGAGTCTCTCTGGCACAGAAATACACAGCAGAGTCTTCAGGCTGCACATTCTGTCCATTTAGAGTCACTGTGTTACTGGAGTCAAAGAGTCAAGATCAATACTGAATTTGTTCTTCAGTGAATCTTTGTAGTCTGAACCTCTAGTATATTTCATTCCAATCCACTCCAGTCCTTTCCCTGCAGGCTATCTGATCCAAGCTGTGAAGTAGCTGCTCAGAGAATAAGAGACCTGACAGGTGATGGTCAGACGTTGACCTGGCTGCACAGTCACAGAGGCTGGCTGTGTCAACTGTTCACACTTCACACCTGTTGAAAAGAGAAAATGTTTTGGAACAAATGATCAAGTTATACTGCAAAAGAAGAACTGCTGACTTTGACAAATCCACAGAGACTCACATCCAGCTGCCAACAGCAGCAGCAGAGCTACAGAAAACATGGTTTATGTTGAAACTGACGTGCTGTGAACTCCACTGACAGCCTGATGTGAAGTTTTTATAGCTGAGGAACAAGGAAGCTCACTGAGTTTGCATACAATCAAACATCAATGTTGGTGTGACTGGAGCCAATAGAAGAGTTTGTTGACTGTTATTATATCTGCAGAGTGAAAACATGCCTGGAAATCACCTCTGATTTACATGTGATATTTTAACTTCATTACACACTCAGCTGGAACATTTTGATAATGTCATTATAACAGCAGCCCTGGCTTAGAGGTTGTAGAAGCGGCTTGAAAAAACAGCCCCTCCCCTCTAAGTGCCCTTGAGCAAGGCACTTAACCTCCCTGGGTGCTCAATGCAGCCCACTGCTTCTGTGTGTGTTTCACTGCATGTAATTTGCTGGGTGTTGCATGTGTGTTTAACTAAGGATGGATAAAATGCAAGACAAATTCAGTGTGTGTATGTAAAAATATATACTGCCAATAAAGTGATTCATAATTGTTCTTCTTAATTCTAAAATATCTGAAACACATTCATTAAAATCAGCATTGGATTAACAATGATGATGTGCACTGATGGAAACAGACAGAACAACCAAGAAGAATGTTTCCTTCTATAAGCCATGTTTACAGTGTACTTATCATGTTGTCAAATGATTAAACACTCATTAAACATGATGTGAGCTGCTTTCCTCAGATAATTTATTTACTCAGCATCTGTTCCATCACATTCATGATTTACCTCAAGTATATAAGCACAGCTAGAATAGGTCTGACTAACTGTTAATCTTTAAATCTCTATCTTAGCTAAGCTGCTATAGGCCTATGCTGCCGGGGGACACAAACATGATCCACCAAGCAGTTTCCCCTCCTCCTTTTCCTCTTCTATCCTCTCCCCTCGTCAGATTAACATGCAGTTCATTATTTTATGTCACTAACTGTGTGTCCAGTGCTCCTCGTAGTCTTGTGTCTCTCCCTCCCTCTCTCTCTCTCTCTCTCTCTCTCTCTCTCTCTCTCTCTCTCTGTATCTTTCCGCAGGTATCTCTCCATCCAGATCTTCAAGTTGAACTGTAGCCGGCTCTATGACCAACCCAATGTGTATTGTTGACATCTGCCTGTCATTCCTCTATGTACCGACTATGGGCGGGGTGGTTCTCCCTACGGGCCGAAATCGAACTGATAGGATAGTGATTCTCAACATCACATAAAAAAAGAATACATGAATGTTACAGCAGTTCATTATAATTTTCAATACTATAAATTTCCTATAGCTTGTGAAATGTTAAAATCATATTGAGGTGGTAGCAAAAAGTGAAACTAAACAGTTGAGATTTTGTTTTGCTTATCTTTTTAGTAATGTCATTTCTCATGTTGCAAATTGCTTTCCTGCCTGTACAACATCCATTGCACGTCTGCCCGTCCTGGGTGAGGGATCCCTCCTCTGTTGCTCACCCTGAGGTTTCTTCCATTTTTTCCTGTTAAAGGTTTTTCTGGGAGTTTTTCCTTAGTCGATGTGAGGGTCAAAGGGCAGAGGATGTTGCTGATGTTATGTTAAGCCCTTTGAGACAAACTGCTTGTAAAAATGGGCTATACAAATAAAGTTGACTTGACTTGACTTGACAGCTCATTGGATTCACTGCATTTAATTCATTTGTTTATTCACTTACTGCTGCAAACACAAATACAGTATTTTTCCGGCTTTTTCTCATGATTTGTTACTTTAAAGTCACCATAAGTAGTAATCAGGTGTTCAGTAATCATAATCAAGTAATCATCATCAAGTGTCTGTGTGTTGCACCATTTTAAATACCGTAACCTGAGGACATGAATTGACACGATTGGTCGCGTCGCTGACGCAGAAATTTACTGAACCCCGATGCAGAGTCAAAAGAGGCTGGCAGGCGAGGTGGAGGTCCAAAAACACTGGTCTTTTATTAAACAAAACTAAATACAAAAACACACTTACTGTGGCAAAAACTCCTGGGCAGATATGGCAAGGCGTAACAAGGTAAATCTAAACAACAGATCCTGGCATGGCATGGGGGAACAATGCAGATCCTGCCATGGCTGGGGGGGGGGGGGGGGGGGGGGGGGGGGGGGGGGGGGGGGGGGGATGGGGGTTAGGGGAAGCAGACGCTCTGACCATGGTGACTGGGAAGACAAGGACTAAATAGACAAGACAACGAGACACAGGTGACACACATCAGGAGGGAAAAAGCAATCAGGAAAACTAAAGCAAAGCTACATGAAAACAGGACACACAGGGGAAGAGACACTTTCAAAATAAAACAGGACATGACAAAAACCTTGAACATAATACATGGAAGCACAAGACAAACATGGAACATGGCACATAGACAGAAATCAAAAGACAAAGCATAACCAAAAAACACCAGGCATGACAGAAACAGCATTTAAAAAAGAATTCTGAAACTGTAGAATATAATATATGACATAAAAACTATAAAAATGGTTTGGCTCAGTCACCTATACAGGTGAGTCCTGTAGGATTTTGTGCAGCTGCTCCACCAACTCGAGTGACTGTGAGTGTCGAGCACAATAATAAACAGCAGAATCTTCAGTCTTCAGACTGTTCATCTGCAGATACACCTGCTGTCTGCTGTTGTCTCTGGAGATGGTAAACCGGCCTTGGACTGACCGGGAGTAGTAGATGCTGCCACTGTCATAGCTGATAGAAGCCACCCACTCCAGTCCTTTTCCAGGAGCCTGTCTGACCCAGGCCATCTCGTAGTCACTGAGTGTGAATCCAGAGGCTGTACAGGTCAATCTGTGAGATTCTCCAGGCCTTTTAACCACTGGTTCAGATTCTGTCAGAGTCTGACCATCAACACCTGTCAAAGCATAAAAGATATCATGTGAACTGCTTTCATACTTGAAATTCCATCAACAAATTATGATGAGTGAATGTTCTTCACCTGCCCAGCAGACAGTTAAAAGCAGCAGTCCTGTCCTATAGTCCATCATGTTAAACTGTGTGTCCACTTTTCTCTGTCCTCCTCTCTGCAGTCACATAAGTAGAGGTGGAAGACATCTGAGTTTTGCATTGACTCCTCCTCACAGGGAGGGGAGAACAACTTTGGACTTGGCTTTCAGTTTACTATTTACTGACACTGCAGAATCAATATAATATTTTTTGAGTATTAACTCCATAGCCACATTACCATAATTTCTTTCCATGATGAAATTTTCAGTTTAAAATTTTCCAAAATCAGATTTGTGTACATTTTTTATTTAAATGACTTCAAATAAAATGCATCCTCATATCTGCATTTTCATTAGTCATATTAAGCAGCAAACATGCTAAATAATCTACACTACTTTAGTATTGTCATATCTGCTGTTGTTTCATTGTCATCTCAATATATATAATATATGTTGTTTATGTTTTGTACTTGTTAATTTGATGTTGGAAATTTAGTATTAAATCATGCTTTGACAAATGAAGGAACTTTGTTGGTGAGAGTGATGCAACTCCACAAAGAGAATAAGTATGTAGTCATGAGCTTACAGTTAAATATATAGAAATCTAACATGAATAAATCAAAGTGCTTTTGCAGGTAGTGAGAAAACCCAGATGTTGTGAAGATCACTTTTTGTTTGTCGTTTGTGGAGGTTTTTGTGCAGCTGCTTCACTGTCTTCAGTCACTGTGTCCATCGAGCACAGAAGTAAACAGCAGAATCTTCTGCTGTCAGGCTCTTGACCTCGAGGTACTGAGTGCTGCTGGACACGTCTTCAGTCATGACGAAACCACTTTGAAAGGAGCTGGCATAGATAGCTGAGTTTGAACCTGTATCCATTCTCCCAATCCACTCCAGAGCTCTCCCTGGCCTCTGTCTTATCCAGTGAATATAGTAGCTTGTCATGTCAAACCCAGATATGATACATGACATCTTCACTGTGTCTCCAGGTCTTTTCACCTCAGAGGGAGTCTGGTCCAGTCTGATCTCACTCCAAACTCCTGTGAGCAAAGAAAATATGATCATTATCATTATCAATTGTCAATCAGGTTTATAAAAGAAGGAACGCAGAATTGATTTTCTCACCATGAACAGTAACTACAAATAATAAACTCCAGATAATTATATTTTCCATTCTGTGATAAACACAGCAGTTCACTGCTCTCTGAGCTGAGTGTTTCTGAAAATGTGTCAAAGTGTCACAGTGATGTGCCACAAGTTGCTGATGGTGTGTTTATAAGAGAGGAAGAGTTTGCATAAACGCCCTCTGCTGGTTTATTTAGCATATTTTATTTATGGACACACTTTCATCATATTAATACAGAAAGTTTAATAAGGACATTTGTATTATTAGACTGTTTTTTATATTAAGTCATTATATTTCTGTAGGTTGTAACTGTTTGTGCTTTTCCTATGATTCTTTTCACTCTATGGCCTTCCATAGTGGAACATAGGCGTAGGCTAGTTGGTATAAGCCCTTGTTGTCTGCATCTCAGATTAAACCGTAGGTGGTTTCTGTAATCTGCAATATTCCGAGCCAACTTTTCATATTCCCGCACCATTTTCAGGGTTGCCAACCCAAATTGTTCTGCAATAAGCCTGTGAATATTCTCATTCATCCAGGTCATGGTTATCTCAAGGAAATTCAATCGAACGCAACTGGACTTAGTTATTTGTCTTTGAAAACGTTTCACCTCTCATCCAAGAGGCTTCATCAGTTCATGCTCGCTCGAATAGGCTGGGACTAGTCCAACTAGCTGGTGTGGAGACCCAGGTATTTAACCTCTGCGGAGGCGTTCACATGGCCAGTGGTGTCGTAGGCTCGTTAGTGCCCCATTATGCCAAACGACAGTCGTTGAGAGACAGTCGTTGGGGATGGTAAAGTTGGTTTCGACTTCGTTAATGCTCTATTATAGACATTTATAGGATATATAGCATTATTATTATCATGCTCTATATCCAGAACACATATGCCAACTTCTGGATTTGTGCCTAAACACCACATATTTCCAGTTCAATGGCAAATTTTACAGACAGAAACATGGCTGTGCCATTTTAACCATAGCGTAACTGTACAGGTCAATCTGTGAGATTCTCCAGACCACTTTTAACCACTGGAAATCACTTCTGATCTACATATGATATTTTAACTTAACTTACACACTCACAACATTTTGATAATGTCCCTACAGCTGTTATCTTTGCTTTTACTGTAAATCATTAATGCTTAAGTGAGTTGAATTCACAATAATTTGATATTAAAACATTATGCAAATTTTATGTGATTATATTGTTAACACTGATTATCATGGTTGTGCAATCAACCATGATAATCAGTGTCTTATTTGTCTTATTGTGTACATGTAAATTTGTGTGTGATTGTGCACAAAGATCTTTGAAGCCGGAGAGAAAAAACTTGAAGCCTTTAAAGAAACACAGCAGCTGGAACAGAAACTTATGACAAAAACCTGAAGACTGAATATTTAAGATCAGATGAAAACTATGGTCATAAGTTGTTTTAATTTTAAATGATCAGCATATTTTATCTTTATGTGTGGTTTAATCAAAATTACAAACAGTCTTCAAGCAATGAAACATCATGATTTGTGGATTAGAATGTTTTTATTATTTTTATTGTTTTTTCTCTTTTTTCTAAGTAAATAACTAAAGAGATAAAATGTGGCAAAAAACGACAGAAATTGTAACACATGAAGGCAAAGCATTATTCCTGCCCTCCTTTTTGCTGCTGATGGTAAACAGCTTGTAGTCACACTTCATTATTCAAAATGTGATGAGTCAAGTTAATAAAAATTTCAGCACCATGACTTATTTTAAATTTTAAAAAAATTATAGACATTATATGGTTTTAGAAAAAAATATTTTCAACAACATTGTGATGCTGTCTGTGGCTCTTTATTCAACAAGTGATTGTTGTTGTGTTTTGTTTTGTTTTTGTCTTATTAAGCATTATTTACAAAATACATCTTGTAAGATAAAGGTTAAAAAATTATAAATTACATGATTTTAAAAAATCATGTACAAAATAAAAATATATAATATCAATGCCATGTAAGAGAAAAAAAAAACAGCCTGAGAGATCAGTGCTGTAGGATTTTGTGCAGCTGCTCAACCAACTCCAGTCACTGTGAGTGTCGAGCACAATAATAAACAGCAGAATCTTCAGTCTTCAGACTGTTCATCTGCAGATACACCTGCTGTCTGCTGTTGTCTCTGGAGATGGTAAACCGACCTTGGACTGACTGAGAGTAGAGTTGGTGACAAATAAAAGACATCTAAAATCAAGATTAGTGAATATGTTCTCCTTCCCAGCAGACAGTTAAAAGCAGCAGTCCTGTCCTATAGTCCATCATGTCAAACTGTGTGTCCACTGTTCTCTGTCCTCCTCTCTGCAGTCACATAAGTAGAGGTGGAAGACATCTGAGTTTTGCATTGACTCCTCCTCACAGTAAGGAGACTGTGTGGACTGGATTTGATGTGACTCAAGTGAAATGAAGTTAATTCACATATCTTAATTTAAAAGTGAGGTTTGAAGGTTTTGTTTTTAATCTCAGTTGTTTAAAATATGGCTTTTGGTTTTTATAATATTGTGCACAAGAAACAGTCACAAGAAAAATCCCAAAGAGTAGGAGCGACAAGGAAAAGCACACTGCACAATTAAGAAATCAATCCTGATATTTATAACTTTCTGTTTTTATCTGTAATCATTTGTTCTTTTACTGCTGTAACTACAGAATTTTATAACAATCAAACAAACAGGTAAATGTTCATGTAAATGTTCTGTTAGGGCAGTGCTTCTCAATTATTTTCTGTTGCGCCCCCCCCCAGCAAGTAGAAAACAATTCGCGCCCCCCCCCCCCCCCACTCTCCGCCGCGACTATAAATAATAGTAATAATAATATGTAATAATATTTAATAATATGTAATAATAGGATGCTAACAATTCTCGCTGGTTTACTGAAGTAGTATTCACAAAGCGGGATGATTGTTGGCAATATTCGGCACGTTTTGGCTGAAATAACTCCAGCGGCTTATCAGCATGATTGGGATGTAATGTCTTCAAGTGGCGCCTTAATTTATTTGGCTTCACGCTGTCCGCTGCCAGCATTTTTAGACAGTAAACACACCGGTCTGTCGTCTCCCACTGTAGTCACAGTGAAGCCAAGCGCTACATATGCTTCGTCATATTTCCTCGTCTTAGCTTTCGGGTGAGTTACTTTTGTCTCATTATCTTCGGCTCTCTCCGCCTTTCTTCTCATCCCTGTTAAAAATTTCTTCATGTTGTCTCTTAAGGGTTCGCTTACTGCACTTCATATCGCCTGCTCGGTGCAAAAAAGCCGCTACACCATAGAGCTAATACTCCCTGCGCACACTCTGACAATGAGAGTGCCACTGCCAACTACTGTAGTGGATGTGCAATTACACTTTATTCTAGTACGGCAAAAAAAGCATGTTCCCCAGGGTCACACGCGCCCCCCCTGGCATCGCACCGCGCCCCACTATTTGAGAAGCACTGTGTTAGGGAGACAGTCTCAGTACTGCTTTGTTGAAGAAATGATGCCGGACTTGGATGTCTTATGCTGACAGATTTATTGAACTTGCGCACTCAAAGAGAATCAGATGTCATCAGTACAGCAGGATGTGACGTCACCGAGGTCTGACCTGAGAAACCTCAACACTAGTCTTTCATACAGCTTAGAGAACACTCCAGGTAGCTTCACCCATTCTTGGCAAAAACCCAAAATAGACGATAAGGAAGGGACTGAGCGTCTACTTCATGGGAGAAATGGCCACAACAGGACATTGTTATGCCCAGAGTCAAGTCCAATCATCTACCACTGTCACAGCCTTTGGATCAGCCGACTTTCCAGCTGTCTCCAGAGGAGACGCCTGGGTGTCTGTCATTGAGATTCAGTACAACGGTGATGACCAAGGTCAACCCCTAACCGAAAAGAGAATGATAGAGAAGTAAAAGAATTCCCTTCCAATCACTTGTTTTGAAAAGTGAAGCATGGACACTGAACAGATCGTTCCTGCTGGTTGCCATCAAACTGTCTCATCTTAGCTTTGTCACAGTATGGACAGCAGTAAACTGGGAGGTTGTTGTGGTCTTTCTGGACTCGCTGGTACTTTCTCAGACTTCTGGTACAGTGCAACAATAAATCATTCTAATGTTTACTTCACCTGACAATAATCATATTAAATATTTATATATTTAATAAAAAATAGATTTGTGGTCAGGCCATTGATGTCATCACCATGAGAGCTGTAAAGTGTCTCCCAGTCTGTAGTTTGGAAACAGTCTCTCAGTTTCTCACTGGCCTCATCAGTCCACACTTTCACAGACTTCTTCTGTGCAGGCTCTCTTCTCACTCTGAGTGTGTATTCGGGGAGCAGATGAACGAGACAGTGATCAGAGCGTCTGAGCAGAGGGTGGAGGTGTATGTTGACATCCTTGACATTAAATGTAAACTTCAGCATCAGATGTATGATTTTCATGTATGTACTTAACAAAGACGTGGACATAGGTTTACCACACTAATATCGAAAATTTGTCCAGGATTTTGACCAGCATATAATTTAAGATCAATCATCAATCATCATTCATTTGATATTGGTACATCTAAGTTAGGAAACTGCTTAATTTGATTTGTCTTGTGTGTGATTTGTCTTTCTGACACACACACACACACACACACACACACACACACAGTGACTTCATGTACCAGGCACTGAGGGGTTTTTGTTCAGCTCCACTGATGGTTTGTGTTACTGTGACTCTCTGGCACAGAAATACACAGCAGAGTCTTCAGGCTGCACATTCTGTCCATTTAGAGTCACTGTGTTGCTGGAAGAGTCAACATCAATACTGAATTTGTTCTTCAGTGAATCTTTGTAGTATGAATCTCCAGTATGTTTCATTCCAATCCACTCCAGTCCTTTCCCTGCAGGCTGTCTGAACCAAGCTGTGAAGTAGCTGCTGACAGGTGATGGTCAGACGTTGACCTGGCTGCACAGTCACAGAGGCTGGCTGTGTCAACTGTTCACACTTCACACCTGTTGAAAAGAGAAAATGTTTTGGAACAAATGATCAAGTTATTCTGCAAAAGAACTGCTGACTTTGACAAATCCACAGAGACTCACATCCAGCTGCCAACAGCAGCAGTTATTATTTGTAATAAAAACAAAATAATTTCATGCATTTGTTTGGGGGGGAAACTTGATTTTCTATTTATTCTTAATATTTACCCTCCATTATTATGGGAAATGTCTGTTCCCTCTCTAATAAGACCAACGAGCTTACGGCACTGACCCGGTTGTAGACTGTACAGGGAGTGCAGCCTTATGTGTTTTAGTGAGACCTGGCTGAATGGACTGATACAAGATTCCATGGCGTCTCTGGTTTTAAACTTGTGCGTATTAACCAGAGAGTGGAGGACTGTGGTAAGCGGAAAGGCTGGCGGTGTTTATTAATGAGAGATGGTGAAACCGAGGCACGTCTAAAGGAACAAGTCTGCATTATAGATATCGAGTTACTTGCTGTTGGCATTCGGCCTTATTACATCCCAAGGGAGTTTTCGCACGTTATTGTGTTTAATGTTAATGTTTCATGCCTCTCTATCTTCCACCCTCCCCACATTCACACAGTATGTGAAATGCCACACTGGGGACAACAAGATACTGGACCTTTTGTATGCTAATGTCAAGGATGTCAACATACACCTCCACCCCCTGCTCAGACGCTCTGATCAATGTCTCGTTCATCTGCTCCCCGAATACACACCCAGAGTGAGAAGAGAGCCTGCACAGAAGAAGTCTGTGAAAGTGTGGACTGATGAGGCCAATGAGAGACTGAGAGACTGTTTCCAAACTACAGACTGGGAGACACTTTACAGCTCTCATGGTGATGACATCAATGGCCTGACCGACTGCATCACAGACTACATTAACTTCTGTGTGGAGAACACTTTGCCAACCCGGAGAATACGGTGTTTCTCCAACAACAAGCCCTGAGCTTGAACCAGAAAAAGAGAGCTTTCTTTTCTGGGGACAGAGGGGAGCAGAAGAGAGTTCAGTGTGAACACAAATACACAATCAGGTGGGCCAAGAACAAGTACAGGAAGAAGCTGGAGGAGCGACTGGAGCAGAACAACACGCAAGATGTGTGGAGGGCCTGAAGACCATCTCAGGACATGGACTGAGTCAAGCCAATGGGACGATCAGCGCTGGTCAAGTGAATTAAACCTGTTTTTCAATAGATTTAATTCCAACCCCACCCCCTCTGCTACCCTTCCTCTCCCCTCTTCACACATCTCCAGGCCAGCAGACCCATCCCAACTGATTAAAACCATGGAGAGGCTCATCCTCAGTCACCTTCGCGATGGACACAGTTTGTGCAGTTTGCCAAACATCGGGATGGATGACACTGTCATCTACCTGCTGCACTGGGCGCTGACTCACCTGGAGAGTGCTGGGAGCGCTGTGAGAATCATGTTTTTTGACTTCTCAAGCACATTCAACACAATTCAACCAGTGCTGCTGAGAGGGAAGCTGGAGAGAGCAGGAGTGGATGGACATTTAGCTGCTTGGATCATCAACTGCCTCACCATCAGGCCACAGCATGTGACACTGTATAACTGTGTGTCTGAGGTGGTGGTCTGCAGCAGGGGGGCACTATACTTACACTTTGGACTTTTCCTACAACACCAGCAGATGTCACCTCTAGAAGTTGTTTGATGACTCAGCAATTGTTGGCTGTGTGTCTGAGGGGAATGAGACGGAGTACAGGTCAGTCATCGTGGATTTTGTGGACTGGTGTGAGCGCAACCACCTGTGCTCAAACACCAGTAAAACGAAGGAGATGGTGACTGACTTCCCCCACCGAAGAAGGGCCAAAGTTGTCTTCACCTTCTGAGGAGACTGAGGTCCTTTGGAGTGTGCAGGCCCCTGCTATGGACATGTAATGACTCTGTGGTAGCCTCTGCTTTTCACTATGCTGTGGTCTGTTGGGGACCCGGCAGCACGGACCGGGACAGGAGGAGACTGAACAAGCTGGTCAGGAGGGCTGCTATGCATGCTCTACCTCGTGTTGTCCTTGTTGTCCTACGCATCCCCACCCCTACCCAAGGCGGCAGCCACCACAAATGGGTCTTGAGTCTGTGGGAACAATTTTCTTTCAGTAACTGCCATGACATCTGCAGTAGTTTGTGTACGGCTCTGTGGCCTCCTGTGTCACTGTGGCTTCAAGCACAGTAATAAATAGCAGAGTCTTCAGTTGTAAGGCTGTTCATCTGCAGATACACCTGGTCCACGTTGCTGTCTCTGGAGATGGTGAAGCGATTCTGGACTGATGTGGAATAAAGTTTATTGCCTCCACTCGGAGCAGAAATGAAGGCAACCCACTCCAGCCCTTTTCCTTCAGCTTGTCTGATCCAGCTGATTTCAGCACTGTCATCAGTTTGTGAGATTCTCCAGGTCACTTCACCGCTGGTTCAGATTCAGTCAGAGTCTGACTGCACACACCTGGGAAGAAAGGCAGTTTGACCAGAACAGAGCAGAACAGAAACCTTGACACAGAAAGTAAAGAGTCCAGAAGTGTGTATTCACCAGAAATCAGTGACAGCATCAGAAACAACAACAAACACTGATGTAAGACAAAGAAGGAACACACTGAAAGTTTCTTAATCTTTATTGATGACACACTATGGATTGCAGTACTTGTTGTGTATTACTTGAATGAATTGAAATGAAATAAATTAAACTAATTCATTAAACCTCTTGTGTGTGTGGTTGAGTCACATGATGTCTGGGTAGTTGTGTAGGTCTGTTGGTGGTTTGTGCGACTGTGGGTTGACATACACAGTAATAAACAGCTGTGTCCTCAGGCTGCAGATTCTGTCCTGTTAGAGTCACTGTTCCAACAGAAGTGTCTCTGCTGTAGCTGAACTTGTTCTTCAGAGCATCATTTTGAAAAAAGCTGCCACCACTTCCACCCCACTGATGAGAAATCCAGTCCATTGGTTTTCCTTCACAGTGTCTGATCCAACCTGTTGCATAGCTGTTATCAGTCACAGAATAACCAGACGGTCGACAGGTGATGGTCAAAGACTGTCCAGGCTGCACAACCATTGAGTCTGGCTGGATGAGATCAATACTGTTCACACCTGTGGAAACACAAATCAACATAAAAGCACAGAAATGTGCTTGTATTTAAAGAGCATATTTCTATAAAATACCCTGTATGGACCTAAATGTCACTATCAGGATGATTAATTTAGCAAAATTAATTGCCACGCTGCTAGGTTTTAATTTGTAACAATATATATATATATATATATATATATATATATATATATATATATATATATATATATATATATATATATATATATATATATATATATATATATATAAATATTGCTAAAGTAAAAATATTTTAAATCTTCGTGTGAGAACATTGTATCTTGCAGGACACAGAGCATTTTAAGGCAGTGTTTTCACTCTGGTTTAAGTAATACTGTAACTATAGTAATGTTGTCTTCTCATAAGTGCAGACACACTGACAAATATTTTATTAATGAAATGTGTTTCATTGTTAATTTGTCATCATTCAGTGGGACGTTTGATTGCAAAGTCCTGAAAGGCTTCAGAGCTTCTCGAACATGTTGATCCAGCACTTCAAATGTTCTGTTAGTGTTGTGGTGCAGTGAGCTCACAAAGGGTGTGAGTACAAAACTCAGTTAAGCTGCTCAACCAACTCCAGTCACTGTGAGTCTCGAGCACAATAATAAACAGCAGAATCTTCAGTCTTCAGACTGTTCATCTGCAGATACACCTGCTGTCTGCTGTTGTCTTTGGAGATGGTAAACCGGCCTTGGACTGACTGAGAGTAGTATTTGTCGCTACCACTAAGCTGACTGATATAAGCAACCCACTCCAGTCCTTTTCCAGGAGCCTGTCTGATCCAGTGCATATAGAAGTCACTGAATGTGAATCCAGAGGCTGTACAGGTCAATCTGTGAGATTCTCCAGGCCTTTTAACCACTGGTTCAGATTCTGTCAGAGTCTGACCATCAGCACCTGTCAAAGAGAAGATAGCATCAATGTTATGGTTATGGCTGCAGACAAATCAAAGTATGTTAAAGTAAGAAATATTCTTCACCTGCCCAGCAGACAGTTAAAAGCAGCAGTCCTGTCCTATAGTCCATCATGTCAAACTGTGTGTCCACTGTTCTCTGTCCTCCTCTCTGCAGTCACATAAGTAGAGGTGGAAGACATCTGAGTTTTGCATTGACTTCTCCTCACTGTGTGGTGCTCATAAGTCAGACCATTTTCAGGACATCAGAGGAAAGTAAACCATGAGATGAATAAAACTGAAGTCTCTCTAGAATATTAATTAAACTTAAATTCAAGAGAAACATAAAACCCTCAGTACATGGATGTCATGAATACAAATGTTTTTCTTTCAGCACAAATGAATCATTCATTCAGGTAAATAAATAATTTAAAACTCTTGTCCATTGCATAAAATAAGATTTGTGGGAAAAACTAAAAGTTTTTCATCCTCTCTGCATTTACGTTTGTAAAGGTGAAAGACAACGGCTTTTTGCACTGGTTTTGTTTGCTGGACTTTATAAACATTGTAGGAGCTGTGATATCAGCCAAACAAATTTGATTCAAACAAGTCTTAACTTGAAACTTGACAATTTTGAATGTCTTCAGATTTATCCAATTTGTCCCTAAACAAACAACAGTTTTCACCTCAACTGAATCCTCATGACACAAAGTATTAGTTTACCACAAATGTTTAGTTTTCACTCATCCAAATTTGTCATAAAGTAGAGACACTTTTTGAAATAAATCTCCACTATATGTTTAATTCATTTACATTGTTTATTATGATAATCAATGTTATATTCCTTTGTACTTTCCCCCTGCTTTATCTGTCTCTTCAACAGTGAACTGGTGTTGAAATCATTAGTGGTCTGAGGGCTCCTCCTCTGGTGGCTTCATGTTCCAAGTGTTCAGGCACTGAGGGGTTTTTGTTCAGCTCCACTGATGGTTTGTGTTACTGTGACTCTCTGGCACAGAAATACACAGCAGAGTCTTCAGGCTGCACATTCTGCCCATTTAGAGTCACTGTGTTGCTGGACGAGTCTAAGCTGATGCTGAACTTGTTCTTCAGTGAATCTTTGTAAATTGTTGTGTATCCAACACGTGCACCTCCAATCCACTCCAGTCCTTTCGCTGCAGGCTGTCTGATCCAGTGTGTGTGGTGTCTGCCAACAGAATAAGAGACCTGACAGGTGATGGTCAGACGTTGACCTGGCTGCACAGTCACAGAGGCTGGCTGTGTCAACTGTTCACACTTCACACCTGGAGAGGAAAACAAGTGAAATATTAAATTAAATTAAAAACAGTAAACAGTCAGTGTGTTGTGATCAGACTGTCAGTGTCTCTGCCTCAGTGAGACTCACAGGATCCAGCAGCCAGCAGCAGCAGCAGAGCTACAGAGAACATGTTGGTATTGAAGGTGATCTGATGGGAGCTTCTCTTCTTCTGCTGATATCAAGTCTTTATAGCACACTGTGAGGAAGTTCACTTTGCATAGAGAAGGACACTGACAGGTTATAAAAGAAGGATTGACTGTCCTGTCACATCGCTTAAATTGTATTATAAACATTTATTATGATGTATGTGGAAGGAAATGTTTTTATTATTTCAAACAGAAACTGCAGTAATGTTTTATTTTTCATTTTTCAAAAAAGTTTTAACACAACACAGATTTAATCAAAAACATTCACATTTATGTTTTCATGAACAATATGCAATTTACATGTGAAATTAATTTCTTTTTATTAAATTAATGTATTTAATCAGCCAGAAGTTCAACATTTACAGAAATCTAGTTCTGTCCAGAAAAAATGAGTCCTGTAGGATTTTGTGCAGCTGCTCAACCAAATCTTCAGTCTTCAGACTGTTCATCTGCAGATACACCTGCTGTCTGCTGTCGTCTTTGGAGATGGTAAACCGACCTTGGACTGACTGAGAGTAGTATGTGGTGCTACCACCACTCCAGTTAATAAAGGCAACCCACTCCAGTCCTTTTCCAGGAGCCTGTCTGACCCAGGCCATATGGTAGCTGCTCAGTGTGAATCCAGACGCTGTACAGGTCAATCTGTGAGATTCTCCAGACCTTTTAACCACTGGTTCAGATTCTGTCAGAGTCTGACCATCAACACCTGTCAAAGCAAACAAGATATCATGTGAACTGTTATCATAACTGAAATTCCATCAACAAATTATGATGAGTGAATATTCTTCACCTGCCCAGCAGACAGTTAAAAGCAGCAGTCCTGTCCTATAGTCCATCATGTTAAACTGTGTGTCCACTGTCCTCTGTCCTCCTCTCTGCAGTCACATAAGTAGAGGTGGAAGACATCCGAGTTTTGCATTGACTTCTCCTCACAGGAAGGAGACTGTGTGGACTGAATCACCTGCTGTTTCTTGAAAGATGTGACTCAGGTGAAATTAATTCAGTTCATGCATCTGAATTTGAAAATTAGATTGAACTTGAATTTTGTGCTCTGAATTTGTTTACAATTTCTTCTTTTGAACCAATAATATTATGAATGAGAAATAATCACAAGAAAAATCCCAGAGTAGAAGCAACAAGCAAAAATACAGCACAAAACTGAAAAATTACGATAATTAATAATAATTTTTAGCTTTCTATACTCTCTTTGTGCTTTAACAGCACAAGGAGAAATAATTACACAATGTTTATATCATGACCATTATTTTAACAAAAAATAAACAGACACTTTGATAGCAGCATTAGTTGGGGTACGTATGATATATATAATTTTTGGAATTTCTGGCACAGATTGTCACACATTGTGACTTACAACTTCAAATTACTTTAAACTACTAATTTTTAAACATTGGGTGGCATAGTCATGCAGTGGTTAGCACTGTTGCCTTATAGCAAGAGGGTCCCAGCTTGGAATCCTGGTCTGGGCCTTTCTGTGTGGAGTTTGCATGTTTTCCCTGTCTGTGTGGGTTTTCTCCAGGGAAACTGGCTACTCTACATTGCCCATAGGTGTGCATGTGTGGTCGTCTGTCTTTGTGTGTCAGCCCTGCGATTGACTGGCGACCAGTCTAATGTGAGCCCCACCTCTCGCCCGTAGTCAGCTGGGATAGGCTCCAGCGACTCTTTTGGATAAGCAGTATAGAAAATGAATGAATGAATGAATTTTTAAAAATATGTCAAAATGTCCATTTAATGGTGCACTTCTTCATGTGTGTTCTTCAGTTTCAACATGGTTGAAAATCTGACCAGCACCAATGCAGGTTGCTACTGAATGTAATATAATATACTCAAATGTGATAAATGATATCATAGTATGCAGTTTTCATCACAATTTCAAGTACTGCAAAAAAGTGGTGTCTGGCACAGAAATACACAGCAGAGTCTTCAGGCTGCACATTCTGTCCACTTAGAGTCACTGTGTTGCTGGAAGAGTCAGCGTCAATACTGAACTTGTTCTTCAGTGAATCTTTGTAGAATGAATACCAAGCAGACTTCATTCCAATCCACTCCAGTTCTTTCCCTGCAGGCTGTCTGATCCAAGCTGTGTAGTAGTCACTGACAGAATAAGAGACCTGACAGGTGATGGTCAGACGCTGACCTGGCTGCACAGTCACAGAGGCTGACTGTGTCAACTGTTCACACTTCACACCTGTTGAAAAGAGAAAATGTTTTGGAACAAATGATCAAGTTATACTGCAAAAGAAGAACTGCTGACTTTGACAAATCCACAGAGACTCACATCCAGCTGCCAACAGCAGCAGCAGAGCTACAGAAAACATGGTTTATGTTGAAACTGACGTGCTGTGAACTCCATTGACAGCCTGATGTGAAGTTTTTATAGCTGAGGAACAAGGAAGCTCACTGAGTTTGCATACAATCAAACATCAATGTTGGTGTGACTGGAGCCAATAGAAGAGTCTGTTGACTGTTATTATATCTGCAGAGTGAAAACATGCCTGGAAATCACCTCTGATTTACATGTGATGTTTTATCTTCATTACACACTCAGCTGGAACATTTTGATAATGTCCCTACAACTGTTATTTTTGATACTCTAAACTATTAATGCCTAAATGTGTTGTTTTCAATGTGTGTCAAATGTGTGACAAAAGGCAAAATGCTAAATCATTCAGCTTAGATGAAATGTAATTTAGTTCATCAGTACATGTTACCTTTATCTCTGTGTTTATGTGTCAAAGAGGTTATAGTTTGTTTTTTGTTTCTTTTGCACTTCGTTAGTTATGTTAACATTATTATCTCCAAATTCAATGGTAATATGACAAAAAGAAACAACACATGAAGGCCCAGATTGCTCATGGAGATGTGTAGAACTATATTTTCTGTTTAATTATGTGGAACTATTAATATTTCTCATGATTTGTTACTTTAAAGTCACCATAAGTAGTAATCAGGTGTTCAGTAATCATAATCAAGTAATCATCATCAAGTGTCTGTGTGTTGGACCATTTTAAATATCGTAACCTGAGGACATGAATCATGTGAAATGAATTCAGTGTTACAGCAGTTTGTGCCACTCAGCACAACTTTCAAACTGATGTGTTTCAGTCAGTAGTCTGTTGTGTTTGTTCCACTTAGACTTTTCTGTCATTTGTCTTGCTACATAACTGCTACATTGCTCAACATTCAGTCAGGAGACATTGTCGGGTTTTTAATTTCTTTTTTAAAATTTATATTAGTCTCATGATTATGTCTATTATGGTTTTAGTGATCATCTTTCTATTTTAATAAATCAATGTTTAAATTTAATGTTGCATTCAAATATTTGATCTTTATTGCATTTAATGTTTCGTAACACTTTTTTATTGGATCAATTTTCAGAATGTTTCAAGCTGTTGAAAGCTGTAGAATATAATATGTGACATAAAAATGGTTGGACTCAATCACCTTCAAGCATAATTACTGTAGGATTTTATGCAACTGCTCAACCAACTCCAGTCACTGTGAGTCTCCAGCACAATAATAAACAGCAGAATCTTCAGTCTTCAGACTGTTCATCTGCAGATACACCTGCTGTCTGCTGTCGTCTCTGGAGATGGTAAACCGGCCTTGGACTGACTGAGAGTAGTGGATGCTGCTACTGTCATAAATAGCAGCAATCCACTCCAGTCCTTTTCCAGGAGCCTGTCTGACCCAGACCATCCAGTAGTCACTGAATGTGAATCCAGAGGCTGTACAGGTCAATCTGTGAGATTCTCCAGGCCTTTTAACCACTGGTTCAGATTCTGTCAGAGTCTGACCATCAACACCTGTCAAGAGAAACCAGATCTTCATGTGATCCAAGTTGACAACATAAGTTTATACAACAATTGTCATAAGTGAATATTCTTCACCTGCCCAGCAGACAGTTAAAAGCAGCAGTCCTGTCCTATAGTCCATCATGTCAAACTGTGTGTCCACTGTTCTCTGTCCTCCTCTCTGCAGTCACATAAGTAGAGGTGGAAGACATCCGAGTTTTGCATTGATTCCTCCTCATAAAAATGTACAAACCAGGTCAGACTGGTTGTTTTACTTTGTGGTTCTTTATCCTCACTGTTCCAGACTCCACAGTGTAAATTCATCATCAAAGCTGTGCTTTTTAGCATTTTCGCTTTTTCCTGAGTGATGATAAACTGATGCTGTTATTGTCCTTGTTTTAATTCATGTGTCTTTGGAACATTTGAAGACATGCATGTGTGTAATGAAATCATATAAAATTGTATTACTATGTGTAATAATAATAATAATAAAAGACTTTCATGCATTTGTTTGGGGGAAAACTTGATTTTCTATTTATTTTTAATATACTCATGCATCACCAGCCTACTGAATGGCTGCTGACATTGTTTATTCAGACCATCACTTGATAAAAATATGATCAACTGCTCTTCCTAAACTATACTGCTTAAAAAACATAAAGAACAATAAAAGTATTTTCAATTAAAATATTGACCTTTTAAAGACCTTTTCACCTTGTCAAGGAAACTGAAGAACCCTGAAAAAATATGTCAAAATAAGCTAAGCAATTAGTGCTGTTATAACACTGGTAAATAAAAATTGAAACACTGAAGCAACGATGAATGTTTTAGTTGGTCCTTTTGGCAGCCATCATGAGGGGTTTTGTTATCGTTCTTACAGCTAAAGTGCTGCTCAGCCTCATAATGAGATAATCAACCTGATGATGTGTAAACTGAGGCCAAAATGTGACAGAAACTCAGTGTGGGAGGTCACATCAAATGTTATGAGTTTGTAGTTTCTGAACAGCTCTGTGGCCTCCTGTGTTACTGTGACTTTGAGCACAATTATAAACAGCAGAGTCTTCAGTTGTCAGGCTGTTCATCTGCAGATACACCTGGTCCACGTTGTTGTCTCTGGAGATGGTGAAGCGATTCTGGACTGATGTGGAATAAGCTTTAGTGTCTCCACTCAGAGCAGAAATGAAGGCAACCAACTGCAGCCCTTTTCTTTTAACTTGAGTGATCCAGCTGATAGGAGCACTACCATCTGATATTCCTGCATATGTACAGGTCAGTTTGTGAGATTCTCCAGGTCGCTTCACCGCTGGTTCAGATTCAGTCAGAGTCTGACTGCACACACCTACTACTACCATATTTTGGTAATACAAGTGTGATCACTAGATTCTTTTGGGGTTTTAAAAAGAAAATTAACCCTAAAATATCAGTTACATGTTATTTATATACTATACATTAGAATGTATATAATGTTATGTTATTGTCATGCCTGGGTTTTTGATATGCTTTGTCTTTTGATTTCTGTCCATGTTCCATGTTTGTCTCCCATGTGTTTTTTCATGCGTTAAGTTCAGGTCATGTTTCTTGTGTTTCCATGTTTTGTTTGAGTCCATGTGTCATGTTCCATGTGTGTCTTGTGCCTCCATGTATTTTGTTAAAGGTTTTTGTCATGTCCTGTTTTATTTTGAAAGTGTCTCTTCCCCTATGTGCCCTGTTTTCATGTAGCTTTGCTTTTAGTTTTCCTGATTGCTTTTTCCCTCCTGATGCGTGTCACCTGTGTCTCGTTGTCTTGTCTATTTAGTCCTTGTCTTCCCGGTCACCATTGTCAGTGCGTCTGTGTTTTACCCATGACATGCCAGGAACTTTTGCTATGCTTTTTGCCAAGAGTTTTTGCCACAGTTTTTTGTTGTTCTTCTGCCATGGTGAGAGTGTGCCTTTCTGAGTTGATTTTTGTTATTATTAAATAAAGACTGTTGCTTGGACCTCTGCCTTGCCTGCCTGCCAGCCTTTTTGATTCTGTATCGGGGTTCAGTGGATTTCTGCGTCAGCGACGACGCCGACCTATCTTGACAGTTATTTCTGGCATTGCTATTAAAGTGGAATTTAAAACAATGCCAGGTATAACATAATATTCATTCTAATCATCTGCCTTACATAATGATCATTCTGTCAGCATAAGAATAATAAACTGCATGGAGTTAACTGTTTCAGATGTGTTATATTTTAAAATGAAATCACAACTCAGTTGTTTTTTTCTTTTTCGCAAGTTGAATTACACGTTTGGTTGACACCCCTTTCCAGTAATAACAGTGGTTATCCTTGAGATAATCTTTTAACAAATGTTAGAATTAAGCTTTTGTTTCAGTATTATACCTTTCACAAAATGAAGCTCATTCTGTTTTCTTTAGTTGCATAGGTAGACACAGATTGGAGTTACATCCATTACAGTTTAGAAAGATAGTCCTTCTTAGTCCTGAATGAATAAACTTCAAGTTCCCATGTCCCTACTAAACCAACAGGAAGGTCTCATCAATGTCCTTGTGATTTGAATGAAGGCAAATGTGAGAAATATAAAAATAAAACCAAACACATAATGAAATGTCATTTTACTGTTAGACATAGAAAAGAAAGAGAACACCCAGTTCACCTCTCATTTGGACTGCTGCTGAGCGATGCTCTGAGATGTTTCCTGGATATACTTATCTTGGGAGTTTGTACCACCATCTAGAGAATGATAAAAAGGCAAATGAATGACACTCTGCAGCATTTAATACACTATTTCTGGAAGATATGTGCCTTTCTTTCCTTAGTATTTGAAGCTTTCATTTCATTGTTACTCTTTGCTTCGACACACATGCACCAAAACAACAAATCATAGATGGACTGTGCTCTGACTGCACCCCGATTTCCCACATCCACATGGACGAGTTACGTCAATGTGTATAAAGTGTATGTGTAAATGAATATATGATAGGTCACAATGTAGCATGGAGTTAACTGTTTCAAATGTATTACATGGTGTTTCTGAAGACTGGGGGAAAATAGTACAACATCACATAGTTGAGGAGTTATCTGCTCCCACTTCTCATACTAAAGTTCACCGTGAAGAGGTGGGTCCTGTGCAGCCTGTATAGGGTAGTTAAAGTTTTTGGTATTCATTTGGGGTCACTGGGTCATATTACTGTGGAATATCCAACTTAAAGCTAGCTTCAAAGTAGTTTACTGGTCTATTTCACAGCAGACAGTTTGACTAAAAATAAAAGTATTTCTAAGAAGAAGAATGATAGCTCTGGAAGCTGTGACAGTGTAATAGTGTGTCAGAGTCCATAATGCCAGAGCCCTTAAATCCAAAGCAGCTGAATGGAATCAGGCCTTTGATAGCTCTTTTTTATGTTTTTCTGTTAACATGTCAAAACGTGAGAAAGACCGACTGGTGACAGTAAGTTCTGGGTCAACATGATTAGGAGAATGTTGCCATCTGCTGGAAGTGTTGATAAATAAAACACACACACCACATCGTAGTTTTGTGTCGTGGTTTACTGATTGAAAAAGCCTATTTGCATGTGTTTAATGTAATTTAAATGTATTTTAGCAAGTGTCTATATATATGCCTTTAGAGCAGGATAATGTTTTTCAAAATATTAAAGAAAATCCTGAATTCATAGATAGATAGATAGATAGATAGTTTATTGATCCCCAAATTAAAAGGCAATTTAAGGCATCCAGTAGCTATGTATGAGCTTGTGTGTGTTGTGTGTGCATGTGATGAAAATGATGGTGATTTTGACAGTGAAAACAGAGTTAGGATGTGAGGATGGCTGTGTATGTGTAGCAGATGAACTTAAAAACAGGAGTCTTGAGGCAGAGTTTAGGTGCAGACCAACCCAGCGTTCATTTCACCCACAAAGAAGACACAACAGCAGAACAACAAACATACACTGTGGACCCCATGCAGCATGTGGTGCTGACAGCAGGCCCTCCTGCTAAATACTGGCAGCCTTTTGTAGTCTGCCACTGATTAAGACCTCAGCCACTACCAAACACAGGGACCTCTGTATCATACCATTTACTGAATCCAGTTCAGACCTGTCAGCATCTTCAAATTCCTACTCAACTGATGTTTCTCACAAGAGGGAGCAAATTACCACTGCCAAATGTGGAGCTTTGTCTCACTCTTGTGGACAATCTGGCTAACAAGAGTGTGAGCATTGTGACATGGTATACTATGGTATTGAGCATATTATTATTATTTTTCATTATATTCATATTGAAATGTCAGTCAGTCAAGCCCGATCTGATCCATCCATCCATTTTCTATACCGCTTATCCGTCAGGGTTGCGGGGGAGCTGGAGCCTATCCCAGCTGACTACGGGCGAAAGGCGGGGTGCACCCTGGACTGGTCGCCAGTCAATCGCAGGGCCAGCACACAAAGATAAACAACCACACTCTCACACCTAGGGGCAATTTGGAGTAGTCAATTAACCTAATGTGCATGTTTTTGGTATTGTGGGAGGAAGCCGGAGAACCCGGAGAAAATCCACGCAGGCACAGGGAGAACATGCAAACTCCACATAGAAGGGCCCAGACCGGGATTTGAACCTGGAACCCTCTTGCTATGAGGCAACAGTGCTAACCACTGCACCAGTTGTAGCAGTCTACAACTTTCTCTCTCCTCTTCTGTCCTTGTGAGTTGCCACAACAAGTGAATTTCCCCACTTGATTACATTTTGCAATGATATTAAAGTTAGTGTAGAAATAGTGAAAAATGTTTTTTCTGTTCTGTTAAAATTCTATATAAATGCAGAAGGAACAAAATTGCAGCTAAAATACAACTCCAGTACTGAAATGCTAGCTTGACCTCTGTGAGTACTACCAACAGCCCAATCTTGGTACCCACTGGCTATCATTTGATGACGATTTAGCCTCTAGAAGAAGCAGCAAATGTTTCAGGGCTTCTGTTGTGGCTAGCAAATATCTAGAATAAAGATATCTGTGTCAAGACTACTTCTTCCACGAGGTGGTCATTGCTTACAGTTTGATTAAAAACTTGAGATGTGAGAGTGGAGTTGGAATCGAGAGATGATGTCTCTAAAGACATCTCCATATGAATGCTGTTAAACATAGTATAACCTAATTTAAGCTAAATCGCCATCAGACAGTAGCAGATGTGTTCAGAGATTGCATTTTGCCCAGTTTGTTCTACTTCCTGTGTTCTTCACAAGGACTCTGTCAA
This sequence comes from Scatophagus argus, assembly GCF_020382885.2. NCBI lineage: Eukaryota > Metazoa > Chordata > Actinopteri > Scatophagidae > Scatophagus > Scatophagus argus. The sequence continues at coordinate 10,203,756 of NC_058508.1, read as the reverse complement.
TGCATGCAAACACAGCCAGCTCAAACATGATTTGCAAATACTATTGCAAATGGACTACAAACAGAAACCAGAAACCAACTTTTGAGACCAAACCCTTCTATGTGTCCTCCTGCTGCATGTTCTTGTTTTCTGGAGGAGTGTCTTTGATAAAGTACTGATATCTGATATAAAGTACTATCTCTTTTTCTGATTGTTTTATTATATTTATATAGTGTTGTTTATATTTATTTGCATTAGGTATTTTGTTAGGTAATTGGGCTTATACCGGGACCGGGGAAACTAATTTCGTTCCACCTCATGTTTCTACATGTGTGAAATGACAATAAAGCTCCTTGAATCCTTGAATCCTTGAATATACTTTACTTTGTTGCTTTACAGTTAAAATGACAAATTATTTGATGTACATAGACCAATACTGGTACAGTTAAGATTTTGAATTCCACAACAATCCAGTTTTGATGTCATCACAGTGCTTACTAAACGAGTTGGGTTTGAGGCCTTGTTCAATTTGTCACTGGATGGAAGTTTCACATCCATCAGCCAGTCACCTTGGCATCACATACAAAGGATAAAATGATAAAAAAGATACACATAATGCAGACTGACTACCTTCACCTCAGATGCTGTCATCATTAGTCTTGAAGCTGAGAATCTTAATGTGACTGCACATTTTTACCTATAAATGTTTGTTACAACATGCATTTTTTAATCTTAAAACATTCATGATATATCAACAGTTGTCATAGTCTGGTGAGATAGTGAGCTGATTTAATCTCTCCAGTCATACATAACTTCATATCTTCAACCAACTGTGTTGTCTCAGTTCTAAGTGTAATGTTTTATATTTAGGCTAGATGGCAGAGTTCTACTTTTACAGTATCTTTTGGAATCAGGCGGAGATTGGGCTGGAAGGTCTGTTGCACAGACGTTGAAGCATGACAGGGCAGAGTGATCAGAGCTAGCAGCAAGCGGAAGCATTGAGTAACACCAAGTTCCAGAAAAAGTACCAAAATGCAGAACTGAAACAATGCAAAGAGCAACGGAGCATCACAAACTGCAGGTGTGAGGTGTGGTTATGGCAGAAAAGAGAAACAAAGTGCACATTAAAATGTCTCATATCAGTTTACATATGTTTTGCACATGGACTTTACATGGTTTCTCATGACTTTGCTGAAGGTTTTAGTTTTAGTTCTCGGTTGATAATAGACTCAAGGACTAACCAACTGTAACTAAATACTCTGAATTTACATATTGAGTTGAACATGGGCTGTTGATTCCAGGTGCTCTGGAGGTCCTCAACATAATATCACTTTATACAATATACATAATGCAAAAAAAATAGAAAAGTAATCATGAATATTATGTCCTGAAGTTTTTATAGGTGACACTGTATGCTGTATGAACATTATCACAGAAGGAAAAAAGTTTGACTGAACTGAAACATTTAATTTCAAAAACATACAAAGATCTTGTAATTAAAGGCACAAAAAGACAATTGTGATTACTTACTTATGATGCAATGAATTTTTAAGAGAAAGTGTGAGAAAAAAACCTTTTACAGACAGTTCATCTTGTTTCATTTAATCTGAAAAGACAGAAAAAGTATAGCAGCAAAACGATCAAATGCTATTTCTTACATATGTGATTATATTGCAAAAAAAATGTCAGACTGGTTCTCCATCACCAGTTGTCCTACAGATTTTTAGCTTGTTTGTCAACTATCTCATTCTGAGCGTGAAACTTCCAGCCCAGACTCAGCACAGATGTTCCTGTACTTACGCCAGCCACTTGGTTTTGGTGTCTTATGTATGCAGTTTGTGAATGTGAATCCAGAGGCTGCACAGGACAACCTGCGGCGTTCTCCAGCCCTTTTAACATTAACTTTATTGCACCTATTTTATCGTGATCAGTACGAGACTCAAATTTGGTCAGTCTAGTGGTTTCAAAGACAAATGGCAATCATGAAAAGTTTATCATGCTTCAAAAGCATGTGCGTATATGTGACAAGTCACACTTGTTGGTGTGGTATGATAAAGAGAAAAAACATAAGTTAGGCTATTTCATTTTCATATTTTCATATTTCATGTGTACCTGATTGCAATAACCATCAAACACAGACTCTCTCAGGTATAGGAAATGATCACACTTCTATGTTGGTTTTACAAGGTAATACCAGCTTTACTTGCGGGCAGTTTTGGCTGCTCTACCCATCACTGCTCATGACATGCTTGTGTAGCTGCTCTGATTGTTTGAGAGCTTTTTCTAATCTAACTGCAGAGGTCAATTTCTGACCTGTCTCTTAATGAATTTAGGGCATGCATGTCATCGGCATCTGCATCTTCATCATCATGATAAAGCAGAAAGATGTACCTGTAACATAATTCTTCTAACCACCTGGTTGTATCAACTGTAATCAGTTGGGCAAATTAAGACAAATCCTGAATCTTTTCCTCAGTGTTTATTCATTTATTGTTTCCTTTTACACACATGCATTACATGCCACACCAAATACTACATGTAACTACAAAATAAAATGAATGAAATCAAATGAAAACTATGCAAGCCAATTATATAAAATACAGTAATAGAAATATTAAAAAAGAAAAAAAGCCATCAATACAGTTTTAAACTTGTTCGGCCATATGCCATCAGAACTCCCCAAAAGTTCACATTTGGATCACAAGATGGATTCTGGCCTGTGGTGATCGTAATCATTTTGTCTAAAAGGAGAAAACAAAGAGAAAGTGTCAGGATTATACATATATATATATATATATATATATATATATATATATATATATATATATATATATATATATATATATATATATATATGACATATATATGACAATATAAATCATAGCAGAGATAAGAGATGATGTACTACAATAACTGCTGCATCTTACCTTAATAATGGTAGCCAGGACACCATAGATGATGGCGATAAGGAAAAAAAGGAGAAAACTGAAAGCCATATACCAGCTTTCCACCCCTATGTGTTCATCCACATCACTTCCAATGACATTACTCGTGACAATACAGTCCTTCATGACGTCTGCAAAAGAATTGAAGCAGGATTTGTTAGTTTACTTTTACATCGTTTTGAAATCACTTTGTTACAGTGAAACATGGACTGCATAGACATAGCCAAAAAAGAAACAATTTAATTACCCAACTGACTCAGAAATGGTGAAAGAGATGTCTAACATGATATGTGCAAATTTTAATGTGATGATGTAATGATTTGGACTGAAGGACGAACCTGCATCTGGTTTAGATATATTCAGGGAGAGGGTGGTGCTGGCATGTGACACCCTGCAGGTGACAACCGACCCAGGTAACCACGTGACCTGGGATAGACGAAGGTGGCTTTGGATGCTGAACTTTCCTGTCTCCTGGCCTCTGTGAGGTTCACTAGTGTGGCAGTCCAACAGTTCCTTGGTGTTATTGAGAAACCACGTGATGTTAATGGATGCAGGGCTGAAGCCAAAGACCAGGCACACAAGTTCATCAGAGCCCTGGAGTAAGGTGGCTGAAGGTTTGGAGTGGGTGACTGAAGCTGTGGGAAATAGTCAAGAAAGATATTTTAATTCATTTTTATTGGAGAATTTTATGGATTGCATGTATGTTTGAAAAATTCCTCTTGGAAATTGAAAGCAAAATGCTTTCAACTGAGAGCAAATGTTCCTCAGAGTTCAATCTGATATTTGTATTTACTTAAACCTTCTTCAAGTATTTTTCCAATACATTACTACTACTACTACACAACTAACAGCTGCCTTCTAAATTTGGAACACATCAATAAATAAATGCATAAATATTTTTAAATTGTTATATTATATTTTTAAAATTATTTTCCTCAAATACTAAACGTCCTCCTTCAAAAACTTTAAAGCTTATAATTATTGAATTTTGAAATGAAAAATGAATGTTTTGGCTTGGGACATCTCTGACGCAATGTAATCAACAACATCAGTGAACTGCAATTTTACTAAATGCTAATTCTCAGCTTACCAAACACATCCTCAATAGTGCTTTCAAAAGGCATTTCAGATGACTCATGTTTAACAACGCAAGAATACGTAGACTCTTTGTCCTGAGTCTTGGATGCGTTCAGTCTGCTGCTCATTGAATAAGTGCTGCCCCCTGGGTATTTCCACACAGCACTATTGGTGTAGCGACTTGAGGGGAGTCTCTGGCCATTCTCTTCCCAGTAAACTATGAGGCTGGATGGGAAAAATCCAGAAACTAGGCAAAGCAGTGTGAGGACGTCTGACGTAGACAGCTCAGAGGCAGTTGGTTGCATTATCCTGACTGTTGGTGGATACACATCTTTAGGAACACAAAAAGAAAACAAAAGTAAATAAGGTGAACTTTGGCTACTTGAGTCTGATCACTGAGGCTCAACCAGCACAGACATCATGAAGAATATTACTGATTAATGTCAAGTTTCTGATGCAGTCTTCCCTTCTGAAAGAATTTTGGATACTTTACAAATCTAAAGCACTCACAGTCAGTAATAATAATCAAAAAAATGATCATTATGTATAACATTACCACTGCTTTTGCTAATGTGGTCCTTGTAGCCCTGGCTGGAACATCTGTGCTTCCCCTCACAAGACACTTGTTTATATGCATGCCAATCCTCTGCTGACACATTCAGGAAGCTCCTCAAAGTCTCTGACCCATTGCTATGACTCACTGGGTGCTCTGTATAGATATGGAGAGAATATTTTTTCACACCCACTCTCCAGGTGATGGAGAAATCATTTAAAGAAGGGCCGACCAGAAGACAGGTGATGGTCACCGGTCCCTTTTTTTGAAGCTCGTGGACCGGTGGTCCCTGAACATATACGGCAACCATCTGGGATGATGCTGGAGTTACTGAAAAAGGAAAAGACACTGAAAATGAGAGTAATGACCAGGGGAGAAGATGTCTCATACTGTGAATACATTAATTTTAATTCAAATAAATTAATAGGATTACGAACTATGGTTACATTTTACCTGAGCAGAGGCTCATGTCCTTTTTGACGTTTTTGTTCAAAGATGCATCAAAAACATCACAAGTGAACACTTTCCCTGTTTTCCACTCCGTCTGAGGGACATCCAGTTGACTGGTTACTGCCACACGTCCATCTGCACTCATGCTGATGTCACTGGATGAAGAAGTTATTTGCTGAGATCCAGAAATCCAATGAATTTGAGGGTTGAAGCCCCATCCAGAGCATAAGAGTCTCTGTGGTCCTGAACCTTCACTGGGGACCAGAAGGAGCTCTGCTGATGGGTCCTCTAAAAGAGACATGAATCAGTGCATCAGTAAAACGGTCAATTCCAGACTAATATACAACTTGAAACTTAAAAGAATTCAATGAGAGAAAAGTAACTCTTCTCACCAAAAATATTGCCAGTGGAGTTTGACTCAAAGGAGCTGGAAAAACCTTGATTGACTTTGCAGGTGAAAGTTGTGTCTTTATTCCAGTACTCTGAAGGGACAGGGAAGCGTCTGCTGATTGATTGGAGGCCTGTCCCTTCGGGAAGATCAACATACTGTTTCTCAGAAATATCAACTCCGTTGGCCTGAAAGGTGATGTACAGGTCAGCTGATGAGAGTTGTGTGACATCACACTCCAGCACAGCACTGTTTCCCTTCAGCAAATCTGGGAGAGATCTTCTGATCTCAACCACTGGAGCTGCACCTGCAGGTTCTGGATGACACAGAGAGAAAACAAAGCAGATGTGTCTCTCATCTTACACTCTCACAAGACACTCAGTTTTAACATATGCGTTTGTCTTACCTGCAACACTCACAGTCCTCTCAGTAGATGGGAAGCACCTATGGACAGCTCTGCATGTTATGAACTTGAGTTGTTTCCACTGGCTTGATGAAACGGTCACTTCACTGAGAATATGAGTTTCATTTGCAGTTTTCATTACTTTGCCACTTGCTGTGACTGTCCTGTCCATCAGCCAGGTCACTGTGGCATCAAAACCAGTGTGAATCAAACATGTTGCCTTCACCTCAGATGCTGCCATCATTACTGTCTTGAAGCTGGGAATCTCCACATGAATGGAAGGAGGGGCGCTTGAATGAACTGTGAGTGAACAGAACGAGGAAGAACAATTATGAAGCAACATGAAATCCTGAGTAAACTATGTCTTTATGAAATGCACTTTCTTCTGCATTATTAGATCACAATGATATTATGTTTTAAACCTGCAAAGCTGTGTTTTTCTGAATGAAATTACTATTTAATGTAAAAGTGTCACATGACAGCAAATTTTGCTTTTCTGCCAAACATTTTGGTCTTGAACAACTTCACATTTTGGTGGCCTGTGGTGGACATTGTAGCCAAGTGGCTGGGAACAGAAGAGTACCAAGCAAAATAATCAGATAATTCTCTATCTCATGAGGACAAAGAAAAATGAATGTAAGATTTACATCCACCAGCTGCTCAGACACACAATTCCAAATGGATGTTAATGCTGCGTTTTTTTTCTGCTCTCTGGTGCAGTTGGTTATTTTTTGTAATCATGTAAGCAAAACCATGCTATGCATAGACGTAAGGTGGTGTGTGTGCATCTGCCAGGTAATTGGGTTGCCATTTGTGCTCTCGTTCACGCAAATTAATTAATTAATTAATGTGTACTTACATTCATGATGTGGACATAAATTAATAAATGTGGTTTTAAATTCAGACACAGTAGATTCACTGATGATTGCTTCATTTCCATTAAAGATTTGGACACATTTCTTACATTTTTTATGTTTTAAATTTACCTGAGCAGAGGCTGATGTCCTTTCTGACATTTTTGTTCAGAGACCTGTCAGATACTTCACATGTGAACACTTTCCCTGTTTTCCACTCTGTCTGAGGGACATTCAGTTGGCTGCTTACTGCCACACGTCCATCTGCACTCATGCTGATGTCACTGGATGAAGAAGATCTTTGCTGAGATCCAGAAATCCAATGAATTTGAGGGTTGAAGCCCCATCCAGAGCATAAGAGTCTCTGTGGTCCTGAACCTTCACCGGGGACCAGAAGGAGCTCTGCTGATGGGTCCCCTAAAAGAGACATGAATCAGTGCATCAGTAAAACAGTCAATTCCAGACTAATATAGTTTAAACCTAAAAAAAATTCAAGGAGGCAAAAGTAACTCTTCTCACCAAAAATATTGCCAGTGGAGTTTGACTCAAAGGAGCTGGAAAAGCCTTGATTGACTTTGCAGGTGAAAGTTGTGTCTTTATTCCAGTACTCTGAAGGGACAGGGAAGCGTCTGCTGATTGATTGGAGGCCTGGCCCTTCGAGAAGATCAACATACTGTTTCTCAGAAATATCAACTCTGTTGGCCTGAAAGGTGATGTACAGGTCAGCTGATGAGAGTTGTGTGACGTCACACTCCAGCACAGCACTGTTTCCCTTTAGCAAATCTGGGAGAGATCTTCTGATCTCAACCACTGGAGCTGCACCTGCAGGTTCTGGATGACACGGAGAGAAAACAAAGCAGAATATATTTTTTGTCTTTTGCTGTAACAAGAAAAAAACATTTAATGATATACTGTCATCTTACCTTTAACATTCACAGTTCTCTCTGAGGATGAGAAGCACTCATGTTCAGCTCTGCATGTTATAAATTTAAGTTGTTTCCACTGACTTGAAGAAATCGTCACATTGCTTATTATATGAGTTGTGTTTGTGCCACGGCTCACAGTGTTGCTTGGTGTGACTGTCCCGTCCATCAACCAGGTCACTGTGGCATCAAAACCAGTGTGAACCAAACATGTTGCCTTCACCTCAAGTGCTGCAATCATTACTGTCTTGAATTTGGGAATCTCCACATGAATGGAAGGAGGGGCGCTTGAATGAACTGTGAGTTAAAAAGAGCAAAGAAGAAAAAACATGAATTAAATTTTACTACAAAATTGAAATTAAAATTTTTAGAACCTTTGAGATTGAACCTAATTTCAATAAGGATGCAATGCACAAGAGTCATTCATGCTGATGAGGTGGTGTGTGTGCATCTATTAAGGTTTGTGGATTGTTTATCTGCCCCCCGGTAAATGTGGACTGATTAATGTTGCTTTCAAATCAAGCAGATTATATTCTATGATGGTTGTAAAATTCTCATTTCGATGTTTTTGTTACTCTCTCTATGTGTCCAAATTTACCTGAGCAGAGGCTGACGTCCTTTCTGACATTTTTGTTCAGAGACCTGTCAGACACTTCACATGTGAACACTTTCCCTGTTTTCCACTCTGTCTGAGGGACATCCAGTTGACTGGTTACTGCCACACGTCCATCTGCACTCATGCTGATGTCACTGGATGAAGATGGTCTTTGCTGAGATCCAGAAAACCAATGAATTTGAGGGTTGAAGCCCCATCCAGAGCATAAGAGTCTCTGTGGTCCTGAACCTTCACCGGGGACCAGAAGGAGCTCTGCTGATGGGTCCCCTAAAAGAGACATGAATCAGTGCATCCGTAAAACAGTCAATTCCAGAATAATATAGTTTAAACCTAAAAAAATTCAAGGAGGCAAAAGTAACTCTTCTCACCAAAAATATTGTCAGTGGAGTTTGACTCAAAGGAGCCGGAAAAACCTTGTTTCACTTTGCAGGTGAAAGTTGTGTCTTTATTCCAGTACTTTGAAGGGACAGGGAAGCGTCTGCTGACTGATTGGAGGCCTGGCCCTTCGGGAAGATCAACATACTGTTTCTCAGAAATATCAACTCCGTTGGCCTGAAAGGTGATGTACAGGTCAGCTGATGAGAGTTGTGTGACATCACACTCCAACACAGCACTGTTTCCCTTTAGCAAATCTGGGAGAGATCTTCTGATCTCAACCACTGGAGCTGCACCTGCAGGTTCTGGAGGACACACAGTGAAAACAAAGCAGATGTGTCTCTCATCTTATACTCAGACAAGACATTCAGTTTTAACATATGGTTTTGTCTTACCTGCAACACTCACAGTCCTCTCAGTAGATGGGAAGCACCTATGGACAGCTCTGCATGTTATGAACTTGAGTTGTTTCCACCGGCTTGATGAAACGGTCACTTCACTGAGAATATGAGTTTCATTTGCAGTTTGCTTTTCTTCGCCACTTGCTGTGACTGTCCCGTCCATCAGCCAGGTCACTGTGGCATCAAAACCAGTGTGAACCAAACATGTTGCCTTCACCTCAGATGCTGCCATCATTACTGTCTTGAAGCTGGGAATCTCCACATGAATGGAAGGAGGGGCGCTTGAATGAACTGTGAGTGAACAAAACGAGGAAGAACAATTATGAAGCAACATGAAATCCTGAGTAAACTATGTCTTTATGAAATGCACTTTCTTCTGCATTATTAGATCACAATGATATTATGTTTTAAACCTGCAAAGCTGTGTTTTTCTGAATGAAATTACTATTTAGTGTAAAAGTGTCACATGACAGCAAATTTTGCTTTTCTGCCAAACATTTTGGTCTTGAATAACTTCACATTTTGGTGGCCTGTGGTGGACATTGTAGCCAAGTGGCTGGGAACAGAAGAGTACCAAGCAAAATAATCAAATAATTCTCTATCTCATGAGGACAAAGAAAAATGAATGTAAGATTTACATCCACCAGCTGCTCAGACACACAATTCCAAATGGATGTTAATGCTGCGTTTTTTTTCTGCTCTCTGGTGCAGTTGGTTATTTTTTGTAATCATGTAAGCAAAACCATGCTATGCATAGACGTAAGGTGGTGTGTGTGCATCTGCCGGGTAATTGGGTTGCCATTTGTGTTCTCGTTCACGCAAATTAATTAATTAATGTGTACTTACATTCATGATGTGGACATAAATTAATAAATGTGGTTTTAAATTCAGACACAGTTGATTCACTGATGATTGTTTCATTTCTATTAAAGATTTGGAAACATTTGTTACATTTCTTTAAATTTACCTGAGCAGAGGCTGATGTCCTTTCTGACATTTTTGTTCAGATACCTGTCAGACACTTCACATGTGAACACTTTCCCTGTTTTCCACTCTGTCTGAGGGACATCCAGTTGACTGGTTACCGCCACACGTCCATCTGCACTCATGCTGATGTCACTGGATGAAGACGGTATTTGCTGAGATCCAGAAATCCAATGAATTTGAGGGTTGAAGCCCCATCCAGAGCATAAGAGTCTCTGTGGTCCTGAACCTTCACTGGGGACCAGAAGGAGCTCTGCTGATGGGTCCCCTAAAAGAGACATGAATCAGTGCATCAGTAAAACAGTCAATTCCACACTAATATAGTTTAAACCTAAAAAAATTCAAGGAGGCAAAAGTAACTCTTCTCACCAAAAATATTGCCAGTGGAGTTTGACTCAAAGGAGCTGGAAAAACCTTGATTGACTTTGCAGGTGAAAGTTGTGTCTTTATTCCAGTACTTTGAAGGGACAGGAAAGCGTCTGCTGATTGACTGGAGGCCTGGCCCTTCGGGAAGATCAACATACTGTTTCTCAGAAATATCAACTCTGTTGGCCTGAAAGGTGATGTACAGGTCAGCTGATGAGAGTTGTGTGACATCACACTCCAGCACAGCTCTGTTTCCCTTTAGCAAATCTGGGAGAGATCTTCTGATCTCAACCACTGGAGCTGCACCTGCAGGTTCTGGATGACACGGAGAGAAAACAAAGCAGATGTGTCTCTCATCTTATACTCTGACAAGACACTCAGTTTTAACATATGTGTTTGTCTTACCTGCAACACTCACAGTCCTCTCAGTAGATGGGAAGCACCTATGGACAGCTCTGCATGTTATGAACTTGAGTTGTTTCCACCGGCTTGATGAAACGGTCACTTCACTGAGAATATGAGTTTCATTTGCAGTTTTCTTTTCTTCGCCACTTGCTGTGACTGTCCCGTCCATCAGCCAGGTCACTGTGGCATCAAAACCAGTGTGAACCAAACATGTTGCCTTCACCTCAGATGCTGCCATCATTACTGTCTTGAAGCTGGGAATCTCTACATGAATGGAAGGAGGGGCGCTTGAATGAACTGTGAGTGAACAGAACGAGGAAGAACAATTATGAAGCAACATGAAATCCTGAGTAAAATATGTCTTGATGAAATGCACTTTCTTCTGCATTATTAGATCACAATGATATTATGTTTTAAACCTGCAAAGCTGTGTTTTTCTGAATGAAATTACTATTTAATGTAAAAGTGTCACATGACAGCAAATTTTGCTTTTCTGCCAAACATTTCGGTCTTGAACAACTTCACATTTTGGTGGCCTGTGGTGGAGGAACAGAAGAGTACCAAGCAAAATAATCAGATAATTCTCTATTTCTTGGGAACAAAGAAAAACGAGTGTAAGATTTACATCCACCAGCTGCCCAGACACACAGTTCCAAATGGATGCTAACGCTATGCTAATGTATAGATATAAAGTGGTCTGTGTGCATCTGCCAGGTAATTGGATTGCCTTTTATATTCTCGTTCACATAAATTAATTAATTTATGTGTACTTACAGTCATGATGTGGACATAAATTAATAAATGTGGTTTTAAATTCAGACACAGTAGATTCACTGATGATTGCTTCGTTTCCATTAAAGATTTGGAAACATTTGTTACATTTCTTATGTTTTAAATTTACCTGAGCAGAGGCTGATGTCCTTTCTGACATTTTTGTTCAGAGACCTGTCAGACACTTCACATGTGAACACTTTCCCTGTTTTCCACTCTGTCTGAGGAACATCCAGTTGACTGGTTACTGCCACACGTCCATCTGCACTCATGCTGATGTCACTGGATGAAGAAGATCTTTGCTGAGATCCAGAAAACCAATGAATTTGAGGGTTGAAGCCCCATCCAAAGCATAAGAGTCTCTGTGGTCCTGAACCTTCACTGGGGACCAGAAGGAGCTCTGCTGATGGGTCCTCTAAAAGAGACATGAATCAGTGCATCAGTAAAACAGTCAATTCCAGACTAATATACAACTTGAAACTTAAAAGAATTCAAGGAAGGAAGAGTAACTCTTCTCACCAAAAATATTGCCAGTGGAGTTTGACTCAAAGGAGCTGGAAAAACCTTGATTGACTTTGCAGGTGAAAGTTGTGTCTTTATTCCAGTACTCTGAAGGGACAGGGAAGCGTCTGCTGACTGATTGGAGGCCTGGCCCTTCGGGAAGATCAACATACTGTTTCTCAGAAATATCAACTCCGTTGGCCTGAAAGGTGATGTACAGGTCAGCTGATGAGAGTTGTGTGACGTCACACTCCAGCACAGCACTGTTTTCTTTTAGCAAATCTGGGAGAGATCTTCTGATCTCAACCACTGGAGCTGCACCTGCAGGTTCTGGAGGACACACAGTGAAAACAAAGCAGATGTGTCTCTCATCTTATACTCAGACAAGACATTCAGTTTTAACATATGGTTTTGTCTTACCTGCAACACTCACAGTCCTCTCAGTAGATGGGAAGCACCTATGGACAGCTCTGCATGTTATGAACTTGAGTTGTTTCCACCGGCTTGATGAAACGGTCACTTCACTGAGAATATGAGTTTCATTTGCAGTTTGCTTTTCTTCGCCACTTGCTGTGACTGTCCCGTCCATCAGCCAGGTCACTGTGGCATCAAAACCAGTGTGAACCAAACATGTTGCCTTCACCTCAGATGCTGCCATCATTACTGTCTTGAAGCTGGGAATCTCCACATGAATGGAAGGAGGGGCGCTTGAATGAACTGTGAGTGAACAAAACGAGGAAGAACAATTATGAAGCAACATGAAATCCTGAGTAAACTATGTCTTTATGAAATGCACTTTCTTCTGCATTATTAGATCACAATGATATTATGTTTTAAACCTGCAAAGCTGTGTTTTTCTGAATGAAATTACTATTTAGTGTAAAAGTGTCACATGACAGCAAATTTTGCTTTTCTGACAAACATTTTGGTCTTGAATAACTTCACATTTTGGTGGCCTGTGGTGGACATTGTAGCCAAGTGGCTGGGAACAGAAGAGTACCAAGCAAAATAATCAAATAATTCTCTATCTCATGAGGACAAAGAAAAATGAATGTAAGATTTACATCCACCAGCTGCTCAGACACACAATTCCAAATGGATGTTAATGCTGCGTTTTTTTTCTGCTCTCTGGTGCAGTTGGTTATTTTTTGTAATCATGTAAGCAAAACCATGCTATGCATAGACGTAAGGTGGTGTGTGTGCATCTGCCGGGTAATTGGGTTGCCATTTGTGTTCTCATTCACGCAAATTAATTAATTAATGTGTACTTACATTCATGATGTGGACATAAATTAATAAATGTGGTTTTAAATTCAGACACAGTTGATTCACTGATGATTGTTTCATTTCTATTAAAGATTTGGAAACATTTGTTACATTTCTTTAAATTTACCTGAGCAGAGGCTGATGTCCTTTCTGACATTTTTGTTCAGATACCTGTCAGACACTTCACATGTGAACACTTTCCCTGTTTTCCACTCTGTCTGAGGGACATCCAGTTGACTGGTTACCGCCACACGTCCATCTGCACTCATGCTGATGTCACTGGATGAAGACGGTATTTGCTGAGATCCAGAAATCCAATGAATTTGAGGGTTGAAGCCCCATCCAGAGCATAAGAGTCTCTGTGGTCCTGAACCTTCACCGGGGACCAGAAGGAGCTCTGCTGATGGGTCCCCTAAAAGAGACATGAATCAGTGCATCAGTAAAACAGTCAATTCCACACTAATATAGTTTAAACCTAAAAAAATTCAAGGAGGCAAGAGTAACTCTTCTCACCAAAAATATTGCCAGTGGAGTTTGACTCAAAGGAGCTGGAAAAACCTTGATTGACTTCGCAGGTGAAAGTTGTGTCTTTATTCCAGTACTTTGAAGGGACAGGGAAGCGTCTGCTGATTGATTGGAGGCCTGGCCCTTCGGGAAGATCAACATACTGTTTCTCAGAAATATCAACTCTGTTGGCCTGAAAGGTGATGTACAGGTCAGCTGATGAGAGTTGTGTGACATCACACTCCAGCACAGCTCTGTTTCCCTTTAGCAAATCTGGGAGAGATCTTCTGATCTCAACCACTGGAGCTGCACCTGCAGGTTCTGGATGACACGGAGAGAAAACAAAGCAGATGTGTCTCTCATCTTACACTCTGACAAGACACTCAGTTTTAACATATGCGTTTGTCTTACCTGCAACACTCACAGTCCTCTCAGTAGATGGGAAGCACCTATGGACAGCTCTGCATGTTATGAACTTGAGTTGTTTCCACCGGCTTGATGAAACGGTCACTTCACTGAGAATATGAGTTTCATTTGCAGTTTTCTTTACTTTGCCACTTGCTGTGACTGTCCTGTCCATCAGCCAGGTCACTGTGGCATCAAAACCAGTGTGAACCAAACATGTTGCCTTCACCTCAGATGCTGCCATCATTACTGTCTTGAAGCTGGGAATCTCTACATGAATGGAAGGAGGGGCGCTTGAATGAACTGTGAGTGAACAGAACGAGGAAGAACAATTATGAAGCAACATGAAATCCTGAGTAAAATATGTCTTGATGAAATGCACTTTCTTCTGCATTATTAGATCACAATGATATTATGTTTTAAACCTGCAAAGCTGTGTTTTTCTGAATGAAATTACTATTTAATGTAAAAGTGTCACATGACAGCAAATTTTGCTTTTCTGCCAAACATTTCGGTCTTGAACAACTTCACATTTTGGTGGCCTGTGGTGGAGGAACAGAAGAGTACCAAGCAAAATAATCAGATAATTCTCTATTTCTTGGGAACAAAGAAAAACGAGTGTAAGATTTACATCCACCAGCTGCCCAGACACACAGTTCCAAATGGATGCTAACGCTATGCTAATGTATAGATATAAAGTGGTCTGTGTGCATCTGCCAGGTAATTGGGTTGTCTTTTATATTCTCGTTCACATAAATTAATTAATTTATGTGTACTTACAGTCATGATGTGGACATAAATTAATAAATGTGGTTTTAAATTCAGACACAGTAGATTCACTGATGATTGCTTCGTTTCCATTAAAGATTTGGAAACATTTGTTACATTTCTTATGTTTTAAATTTACCTGAGCAGAGGCTGATGTCCTTTCTGACATTTTTGTTCAGAGACCTGTCAGACACTTCACATGTGAACACTTTCCCTGTTTTCCACTCTGTCTGAGGAACATCCAGTTGACTGGTTACTGCCACACGTCCATCTGCACTCATGCTGATGTCATTGGATGAAGAAGATCTTTGCTGAGATCCAGAAAACCAATGAATTTGAGGGTTGAAGCCCCATCCAGAGCATAAGAGTCTCTGTGGTCCTGAACCTTCACTGGGGACCAGAAGGAGCTCTGCTGATGGGTCCTCTAAAAGAGACATGAATCAGTGCATCAATAAAACAGTCAATTCCAGACTAATATACAACTTGAAACTTAAAAGAATTCAAGGAAGGAAGAGTAACTCTTCTCACCAAAAATATTGCCAGTGGAGTTTGACTCAAAGGAGCTGGAAAAACCTTGATTGACTTTGCAGGTGAAAGTTGTGTCTTTATTCCAGTACTCTGAAGGGACAGGGAAGCGTCTGCTGACTGATTGGAGGCCTGGCCCTTCGGGAAGATCAACATACTGTTTCTCAGAAATATCAACTCCGTTGGCCTGAAAGGTGATGTACAGGTCAGCTGATGAGAGTTGTGTGACGTCACACTCCAGCACAGCACTGTTTTCTTTTAGCAAATCTGGGAGAGATCTTCTGATCTCAACCACTGGAGCTGCACCTGCAGGTTCTGGATGACACAGAGAGAAAACAAAGCAGATGTGTCTCTCATCTTACACTCTGACAAGACACTCAGTTTTAACATATGTGTTTGTCTTACCTGCAACACTCACAGTCCTCTCAGTAGATGGGAAGCACCTATGGACAGCTCTGCATGTTATGAACTTGAGTTGTTTCCACCGGCTTGATGAAACGGTCACTTCACTGAGAACATGAGTTTCATTTGCAGTTTTCTTTACTTTGCCACTTGCTGTGACTGTCCCATCCATCAGCCAGGTCACCGTGGCATCAAGAACTATGTGAACCAAACATGTTGCCTTCACCTCAGATGCTGCCATCATTACTGTCTTGAAGCTGGGAATCTCCACATGAATGTATGGAATGGTGTTTGCATGGACTGCAGAAACAATTAGAGACAAATTACCTTTTGTTTTTGTGTTCGAACTGTCATGATATATTAGCAGTTGTTCCATTGTGCCGTGACACAGTAGTTATACATACTTACTTTGACAAATACTTATTGTTTTCATAAATTCATTGTTGTTGTGAGTGGCCTTGCATGTAAAATTTGAGCCATCTTCCCACTCTGTCATATTTGGCTCAATTTCACTGATTTGACTGAAGGTTTTCTCCATTCCCTCCACACTCTGCAGCTTCCTTTGGATATGTGCAATTTGTAGAGAATGGTTGTTTTGTTGCCATGTCACACTCATGTTATCTGGAAAGAAGCCACTGAGGGTGCAGATTAGTTTGACTGGTGAGCCAAATTCTCCTTCCCAGACAGGATGTAATGTGATGTTTGGAGACACAGTATGCTGTTCTGAGATAGAAAAGAGATTATTTTGATTTTACTTGCCTTATAGTAAACCTTTGGCGTGAACATGTTTAAGTAATGAGCTGATTTCATCTCTTCAGTTATACATACCTTTAAAGTTTGGTCAGGTAACCAACTGTGTTGTCTCAGTTCTAAGTGTAATGTTTTATATTTAGGCTACACGGCACAGTTATACGTTTACAGTGTCTGGTGGAATCAGGTGGAAGGGCTGGAAGTCTGTTGCACAGACGTTGAAGCATGACAGGGCAGAGTGATCAGAGCTAGCAGCAAGCGGAAGCATTGAGTAACACCAAGGTCCAGAAAAAGTACCAAAATGCAGAACTGAAACAATGCAAAGAGCAACGGAGCATCACAAACTGCAGGTGTGAGATGTGGTTATGGCAGTCAGAGAAACAGGGTGCACATTAAAATGTCTCATATCAGTTTACATGTGTTTTGCACATGGACTTTACATGGTTTCTCATGACTTTGCTGAAGGTTTTAGTTTTAGTTCTCGGTTGATAATAGACTCAAGGACTAACCAACTGTAAAATCTCTGAATTTACATATTGAATTGAACATGGGCTGTTGATTCCAGGTGCTCTGGAGGTCCTCAACATAATATCACTTTATACAATGTATATCATGAAAAAAAATAGAAAAGTAAACATGAATATTATGTCCTGAAGTTTTTATAGGTGGCACTGTATGCTGTATGAACATTTCAAAATCACAGAAGGAAAAACATTATTAAAAACACTCATTATATTTACTGTAACATTTATTTTCAAAAACATACAAAGATCTTGTAATTAAAGGCATAAAAAGACAATTGTGATTACTTACTTATGCAATGAATTTTTAAGAGAAAATGTGAGAAAAAAACTTTTTACAGACAGTTCATCTTGTTTCATTTAATCTGAAAAGACAGAGAAAGAATAAAAATATAAGAATTAGTAATACTGCAGCAAAATGATCAAATGCTATTTCTCACCACTTGTGAGTGTGTGGTTATATTACAAAAAATATTATTTGACCAATGAATGCACATTGCAGTTACAACATTGCTGTATAATAACATATCATAATACACACATGAAGCCTGAATGCTGACCTGATCTCTGTGTAAGGATGCGTTTCATGGTTTAAGTAAAAGTCGAACTTAAATATTTGTTTTGGAGCCATAATGACAGTGTTCAATAGTTAACTGGAAAATGTTGTAATGCTCCTTTTTGGGTTGATAGTTTGTGATATCTCAGCCATTTGTCAGTTATGATTAAGCAGCTTAAGGAGCAACATAGTTTTTGACGGTCCGTTCATGATTGAATCTTGTAACTTTGTTTTTGCTTATAAAAGTGAAGCTTTTTGAATATAGTTGCGTGGTCAGAAGATTCATTACCACCAGTCAAGCTTATTGCTGAAGGTTTGCTTAATAGTGGCGGTAAAGAAGATTATTGGACAGATTGCCGCTATAAATCACTATGCTTTACAGAGGTATTTTTAACTGTATGTTTGTCATGTTCCAAAGTATGAAACTGCACAAACTTTGCTGTTGATCATCACTGATACCTAAGCTTCTGTTGCAATAACTTAGAAGTATAAGCTATAAAAAAAAAAAATGTAAAAACCTAGTGGCATAATGGATAAAGATAGTTTTTGTTCCAGTGTGGTTAATAAGATCTTCAAAAGAGTAACAAATTATGATCAAACATTAATTTTTAATAATTGTCCCTATGCTATATTGAACCTGTTGTCATTTTACACCTCAGGTTAGGAGGAGTCAGTGCCTGTTTGCTCTTGCATCTTTGTAGTTTGAATACATAAAAGTGTTTACTCACTTGTCTGGTTGAATTAAATACAAATCTGTGCACAACTTTACCTTGAAAGCAGTCGTTCCAATGGTGAACAGCAGAGTGATGAGGAAGAGAAGGATGAAGGTGATAGCTGTGTCTCCCATGTTATCTTCTTCTGCCTCCATGGTACTGTCCCACTTATAGTTAGGTTCAGTCAGGAGCTCTGGATATAGTGTACAGTTGTAAATGATTTGATACAACATCTATAGCATGCAAAATCCTCTACATATGACACACTGATTGATTTACTATATTTACTTTAATGGAGCGGTCTGTATTTACTGACTATATTTACTTTAACAGAGTGGTCATCAAAAGAATTGGCTCATTATACTCATGAGCTATTGTTTCAAACTTGGAGGACATATTTGTCCCAAAAATTAACTTAAGTATTAGGAGAGAGACAGATAAACAGACAGAGAGACAGGAAAAGATGATTGGTTAGTTTCAAGAAAAAGCAACTTGCTCATTTACTTTTACTCTCTTTGTAGGTCACAGATGATTTCAGGGTTGTATTTTTTTTTTCATCTTTTCCCTCAAACTGACATGTAAACGTAGTGCCGGGACTCCACTCGTCCGAGTGCACCGTCAGAAAACTTGCTGCACTGTACAGTACAGTTCCAGTCTCATTCTCTCTTTTCTTGAAAGTTTCAATCTCATATATTTTGTTGGTAATGTCCTTGTCATTTTTCAGCCACTTGATCACAAAATAGTTTGGTGAAAAATCTTTGGCAAAGCAGGAGAAGGAGGCCTCATTTTTCTCATCCGAGGAGGCCAATACTTCAAGAGTTGGTGACACAAAAGTCACTGAAATACAAACACAAAATATTTGAAAATCAACCAGTTTGCCAGTTAATCAGTCCAATTAAGGAATAAAATAAATTAATAAATTAAAAAAAACCTGTACGCGATATATTTTGTCTTGTTACTTATCACATTGTTGTAGGTGTATCATAAGGCTAATAGGCTGATAAATAATACATTTCTCCTATAATGACCATGAATTGCTATTGAAAGACCCCATTGTTGGTATGGAATATGTGACTTGGCTTGTGAATCAGCATATATTCATCATTTGACTGAGAGACCACAGAACTGGAGTTAGACCAGAAACAGTAATGTGTCTTGTGTTGGGGGTGCAAGACCCAGTAGAGGAAACACACATTTACAAAGACAAGTCACACAAACAGAGTAAATGTACTATGTACAAATAAAAACAAATTACTTTGTTTTTTGAAGTTTGGGTGCTGGGGATGGAGTTATTCTAACAATATGTGCAAAGTTGCTAATAATGTCACTGGGCTTTAAAACTCAAACATGCTATACATAATTTGTGTTGTATTAGGACAGCACTGTGACAGTAGACTTACAGTGAACACATAGCTCAAAACTTTGGTTGAATAAAGACATGAACTGCATGCGACGTACATCAACAGAGTTGCAAAGTGCTTTTTTTTTATTTTGATTTTGAATCTGCATTAAAAAGACAAACACAATGTCATATCACAAGCAACAAACATCAAACAACAACAAACAGCAGAAGACACAGCGACACAGAACAACATCTACTGGGCCTTGCACGATTCAGGGACGTTCATGTTGAGGTTGACCAGGTTGGTTTTTTCAAATGTTCTGTACCCAACGGACCTGACAATAGCTTTAGTTCTGTTAGCCACAGACTCGTGGTGAACTACACAGCTATACACCACGTCATCCTTTTGCCACTGGTCACGGCTAAGTGATAACTGGCCATAAGCAGAATAGGATCCATTGTCCTCTGCAGGGTTTGTGGTATGGAAGTGGTAATCTGGGCCTGCTTCCTCATCATCAACAAGCCAAGTCACAAAAACATCTTGAGGGAAAAAGTCTTTCACAAAGCAAGTCAGGGTCACCATTTCTTTTTTAGTATGCTCTACTGGAGGCAGCATAAACACTGAAGGACGCAGAGTCTGTTCTCCTGCAAGCATGAGAGAATAATTAGGCCTCCTGCCACAGCGTTACTGAACAAAATGCACCAAGCAGTAACACTCATAATGCATTTAATGACCTGACAAGAGAAAATAAACACAGACTTTTAGTGCACATCTGCAGAATAGTTTTCTTACCAGCATTCCTTTCATAGAGTCTCTTTGTTGGCTCCATCCACTCTGTGTGTTCAACAAAGCAGTAGCGCTTTACCCCCTGGCTCCATTCATCATACGTGATCTCAAGTGAAAGGTTGAATACGCCTGCAGTTATTTTAATGGCGTCCTGTGGGGAACTAACCAGTTCCTTTCCAAACTCGTTCTCCCACCAAATCTTACTGACAGATGGCTTGTTTACGTTGACCTGACACACTATCTGTCCAAGGTCATTCTTAAACATATCCTCCATTCTTGGTCCTAAGATTGTTATGTCCACATCAGCTGTTTTACATTCGCCACCTGTAAGATTTAATTATTTAATAGAAATGCCTGAAAAAATTTTGAGAACTGAAATTTAATTTTACACAGTTTTTAAAGAAACAGCAATTTACTCACATGGAGGTTTATCGTTGTGAGTCAGAGATGAATTTGTGAAAGTTCCACCTTTCCCCTTAAACTGACATGTAAATGTTGTTCCTGAAGTCCACTCACTGGATGGCACTACGAGAAGGCTTGCTGCACTGTACACTACAGTGCCATTGTCAAACTTTGTTTCTTGAGCAGGTGTTGTGACCTCATATTTTTTGTTGGCGATGTCCTTGTCATTTTTCAGCCATTTGAACTCAAAAGTTTTTGGTGAAAAATCTTTGGCAAAGCAGGAGAAGGAGGCTTCGTTTTCCTCATCAGAGGAGGCCAACACTTTAAGAGTTGGTGGTCGTGGGGGATCATCTATAACTGAAAAACAAACACACAGACAAATATATATGTGCAGAAGCCGGGAATTATATATATATATATGCAGGAGCAGAATGATGTGCTACAGTTGACACTATCTCTAGACTTACAATATGATGATATAAATACAAATTCAATTTGCACACATGAGTGCATATAATGATTGCACTCTTCTATTCAATTTAGCACTTTGTGTAGCTGTAATGAATAAAGTGTGCAGAACAAATCAAAAGAAAATACAGATTATACATTATACATATTACAATTACTTATTTGCTTTAAGACTCACTACTGCATATACATTGACTGCTTGGGCAAGCAAACAGATGTTTTTCTTTGCATGAATGTTAATTATCAACATACAGTTTCCATCTGTCTGTAAAATTAGGATTATACAGATAGATGGAAAGAAGCAGAACACATTGCAATAATCTGTTCTTAGACATGTGCAGAGAACTAGAGTATATTAGTAAAGAAGAAACAAGATGTAGTCAGCAGCAAATATACATAAGACTTATTCCACCACACTGTTTGGGTTGCCAGCTGTGCCTGCTAATTTTGAAATTTAATTATAATTATTTAATCAAAAGCGTTTAAATATTGATCATGTTATCTAATTTGATAGCAGTTGTCTTTGAAATTTACTTCACGTGTCAGTAGCAGCTCAAGATAAATCTACAAAGATGTCATAAGATCTGTTTCCAATAATATTTCCCAGGAAAACCCACTATGACTATTTACTCGCAAAAACCAGCTAATTAAGAATGACATTATTTATCAATTGTCATTATCGGTTCCCAAACTTGCTCTGCATGTTTTTTTGTGTTTGCATATTCAATTTAAAAACTTTTAAAACTGTTGTACAATTATAAACTATGGTAGCAGTTCCTCCATGTAAACCTGCTAGATTTCAAATCAGTTGTTGAACAGGTATTTATATGTGACTTACCAAGCGGTGGAAAGCTGATATTAAACTCAGCATTTCCTGCTGTATGTGTCACAGCACATTGTAAAGTCCCTTGACTGGCCCAGTCCTGTCTCCTCACTCGGATTTGACTGACTCCTGTATACAGGTTGTTTTTCTGTACTGGAGGGTACTGAATGAAGTCTGTCAAGGCTACTCCATTTTTGCTCCATGCATAGGTCAGTGAGGAGGGTGTGAAGCCGGTGGCAAGACAGCCAACAGTGATCGTGTCTGCCGTCACAGCATCACATTGCATCAGAGGAAACACGGTTGGTCGTTGTGAAGTGGCTAAGAAAGGGAAAAATAAATGTGTAAATAAAATACAAATATATAAATAAAATTCAACAAGACATATTTTCACCAAGTCAATGTAATTTTTTTTGATCAGTGTGTAAAAAGGCAAAGCTCCGCAGCCTTACCATTTTGTTGAATGTGGAAACTGAATGTGGAAATTTCAAGTGTCCTCCATATACATATGTTTTTTCCTTATCTCATTTACTAAGATGTTGTTTGTTGGATAAAAGCTCACTCAGTAATATTATTTTTGGTATTCTTGTTATTCTTAGAAATTATTTTAAATGGGCAATTTTAAGAAAAGTCAATAGGAATTTTTTATACTGAAGGAACCAAAATGTAAAGTTGGTAAACATCCATATAACTGAGCTGATGGCAGTCCTATTCTTAGAAAAATGTATCAGCCTACTTTTGGTCAAATACAGCAATGATTTATGAAGTTAAAGGCTATTCTTACCTGATGAAACAGTCACCGTTGTACCCTTCCCCCAGTAGTCAAAAGCACCGTAGTAGCACAGTGCTGAATCTACTCAGCTGTTAATTTGAAAAGTCTACTGTCGAGTGCAAGAAGTCTACCTCAACCTTTAATTAATCCCCCTATGTTCTTAAAATCCATTTCAATGGCTCAAAATATACTAGTCATGAATATCCACCAGCGAGTCCTACTGAGAACACTACTGTTAAAATTTTTAAAGTACAAATGGTATTAACAAACTTTGCTTTTGAAGTGACACTTGGCATGCTGAGAAGTTATGGAAGCCCTAACAACATGACACTTTACAGTCCGAAACACACGCTGGTGTAGATTTGAAATCGTACAAATCTTACCTGATGACACTGTTACCATAGTGCCTTTTCCCCAGTAGTCGAAAGCCCAGCCATCACAGTTAAGAGAGTCAATTCAAGCTTCATACAAAATTCATTTCTGCAGTACCCCATTATGTAATGGCATACCCTTTGGTTCTGGCAACAGTTAAAACTATACTAATATGTACACATGTTGATAATATTCTTTTTCCACTGAACTCAAGAGCCAGGAGTTTAAAGCTTTTCACATTTTGTTTTTTGTCAGGCTACGTTATACTGTTGGCTGTTTAATCACTGGCCAAAAGTTGTGACTGCATGGAAATAATAAAATCTATTTTAGTAATGCCATCAGACATTTTCTCTGATCAGACATATTAAAATTACATACCCGAGGTGACCGTGACCGTGGTGCCTTTTCCCCAGTAGTCAAAAGCCCAGTAGTCACAGTTAAGAGAGTCAATTTCAGCTTCCGACAAAAACCCATTTCTGTAGTATCCCATAATTTAATGGCATAGACTTTGGTTTTGGCAGCAGGTAAAATTAAACTAATACATACACCTGTTAATGGAATTCTTTTTCAACTGAACTCAAGAGCCAGGAGTTTAACATTTTCACAACTTTTTTGTCAGTCTACATTTTACTGTTGGCTGTTTAATCAATGGCCAAAAGTTGTGACTGCATAAAAATAATAAAATCTATTTTAGTAATGCCATCAGAAAATGTATTCTCCAAACAGACATTAAAACTACATACCTGAGGTGACCGTGACCGTGGTGCCTTTTCCCCAGTAGTCAAAACCATAGTCACAGTTCAACAAATTATGAGCCTCTGTGTACAAAAACCTGTTCCCACATATCTAAACCTTCAGTGGTCAGTTCTATCTACACTTTTTTCATTTTCATTTCATTTTGAAGATAAGGATTCAGAGGATGGAATCGAATATGATTTTGAGTCTACTGGTTAGAACAAATTTAACGTTCAGCATTCCAGAACTGAACCAATTAAGTCACAACTAAGATTTCCCAAAAAATACAAAAACTGTTTTAAATCAAAATGGATACGTTAGAAAAAAATAAAAAGATTGGCTTACCTGATGTAACTGTAACCATTGTGCCTTTTCCCCAGTAGTCAAAAGCATCATCACAGTGCAACAGGTCAACACACCCAACATACTAAAACAAGCACCTTAAAGATGCCGCTGACGCCACTGAGGTCTGAATATACTAAATTAAACATTGTAATTATTCCATTTTCAAAATGAAGAAAAAATAATCTCTTTTTACCTGATGTGACGGTCACCATTGTTCCTTTTCCCCAGTAGTCAAAGTAGTAGTCACAGTGACAAGTTTCAATGGCACTTTCGTGCAAAAATATCTTACATCTGGTATTATCTTATAATCATTTTATTAATTCGGTAAAATATTGTATGCATAACATATAACTCAATCTTGGCTTTTTCTGTAAACTGCATTGTAGTTTACATGCAGCTTAAACCAACATAAATGTAAAAATAAACCAGAAAAATATTGAATTTTTTTACACTAAAAGTTTTTTGATTATTACTTACCAGATGTTACTGTGACTTGAGTTCCTTTCCCCCAGTAGTCAAAGTAGCCGTCACAGTGATATATTACAGTCTGCTTCTAATACAAATACTATAAAGTGCTGTTTAAATCAAGAAAGGCAAATATGTTCCCCCTGACAAAGCAATTCCCACCATACTATTTCTGAACCACTTCCCCTGAGATATCATTTCCTATGATCTGGGTTGCATAATATTAAGTGTGTTTTCTGGCGGTTGGTGAACACTTCTTCTTTATCAGGCCCCCCTGGCAGCTTGGAGTTACTGCAGCACGAGGTTCACAACCACACTTGATTTGACCTTGACTTGACTCTTCACCGAAGGCCACGTCAACGTAATGGTTGGCCTCAAAGGGCCAGATTAACAGTATTAATGTAACAAAATGCAATTTAATTAAAATAAATGACATTACACCTTATTATATTGTTAGATAACCGTTTCTGTATTTATTATGTATTCCACTATGGCAGAACCAACATACGACAGAAGCATCATTTTACAACACAATAAAGTAATGCTGCCTGTCCTTGAACACACCCAAGTAGATCCCTCCAGACACCATCTCACACATCTTCATTCATAGATCGTGTTCTGGAAATAATACAAAAAACACAAAACAAAATGCAAGCACAATCACTTAATTGTACACATATTCTATTGTTCTTAGTCTTGGTAAATAAAACTCATTTATTAAATAAAAGTTAAAGTTAAAAGTTAAAATCAAGTGGAAAAAAGGATTTTTGTAAATGCTTACCTATTTTTTCTGGCTGGATGTTTGACACCGTTTTCCCTTGAAAGTGTGACGTAGCAGAGTGGGAAAATCGCAATGCATCGTGGGCTTTGCGGACAAAAGGTGTGTTTACGCCGGCTGCAAGCGTGAAGCTGCTCCTGTGTTCTGTTCTTTTGTTTAAACAAGTTAAAACATGGTGCAAACGTGCTGTGTCGCTAACTGCCACAGTTGTTCAAGTGATCGCTTTCAATGATGTGTTAAGCATAAACAGAAATCAGCAGAGGAAAATTAACAGCCACCACCAGTCTGAAAATGCTGTGAACACACCAACATGCGATAAAAGCGGTGTTTGGTCGTCTCATGGCTGCTATTCAGTAGTGATGTTCAGTATGAACTAAACTTCTATATGACTTGGGAGTAATAAGTCCTCTGAGTGAGCGATTCGTTCATTTTCATGCAGTACCTTCTCTCGCTACATGACAGGCAGCTGCATAAGCTCAATCAGCAGGACAGGAAACAGAAATGATTAGTTCACAACTCACTCAACTGTGCGCCGTCCTCAGGCTGTGTGGCGAGTAGCAAGCACTACAGTTCGTTCACGGATTGTTCATATGGATCGTTCTTTCGTTCATTTGTCAAGTGACAGCTGTAGCTCCACTACAGGGCTGTGACACCCGACATACATTATTTATTCATCAAATCATAATTAATTAGTGGTCTTCTGTTCTTGTAGATGTGTATAGTGTATATAATGTTAAGTGTGTTTATAAATAAATACTTTTGAAAATTATATCAACATATTGATTGTTATAATCTGCCATAAAATAATAAAATACAACAATAATAATAATAACAATAATAATAATAATAATAATGTCACGTTTTGGACACAATAAATGCACCATGTAAACAATTTGGAGAACTTATTGTTAATTTTATTGTCTCACTTGTCCTCTACCAGCTGTAACGTGACGTGCAAGCTGTGTAAGAAGCAATTCGTTCTCGTTCATCATTCACAGCTCAGGCTGTGTGGCGAGCAGTACTTTTGTTCATCGTTCTCGTTCATCGTTCGTGAATGACGCTGTAAGTTCGAACAGTACGTTTGTTCTCGGATCGGTCTCTCGTTTAGTTGTTACGTGACAGATACCTAGTCACTGTCGCGCTGTTAAACAACAATGGCAGGGAGGATGCAGGACACAAGTCACTTTATTGTGGTGTGTATTTACTTTCCCAGGTTTTCACATAGTTTGATTTGCTTTGACATTTTGTGTATTATACTTTGTCAGCTGAAGCAAACCATGTTGCCTTCTGTATTTAGTGTTTGTGAACCTGTGGATTAAAAAAATGTTTAACATGCCTTATTCTGTTTTATGCTATATGTTTTATGCTATATTATTAATGGTATAATTAATAATGTTATAATCATGTAGAACTAGTTGTTTGTCTCAGTACTGCACACTCTGAGGGAGATAGAGGTATCATGCATAGTAGGAGAAGGACACCATATCTCAAGTCACTCTGACCGACAGGAGAAGACACTGATACACCACCCCTCCCCTCTCGCTTGAGTGTAAAGGTGTTGAGACTAGCAACCGGTGTTATCTTAAAGTATATATAATGAAGTACTTCCTTGAGTGCTTTAGATCCCACTTGGCGTTTGGCTGAAGCAGACTTGTGTTCTGAGGTGGGATCTCCAAAGATCTTTGTTTCTAAAATAAATAACTCTGTTTTAAGGCTATTTCAACGACTCTGTTTTAACTCTCTCGCATCAACCTACTCGGGGAAGCAAGTGGGCTTCAACAAACCGCGGCCTTTTTTACAACGGCGACAAGAGGGCTACAGCGCTACCTGCTGTAAAAATGAACAAAATGAACAAAATGACTCAAAAAAAAGATTTGTTCAATTTACTGTTCAAGAATGAATGATTTGATTCAGTAAAAAGAGTCGAACTTGCCACCACTACTATCCAGGCCATTCGGCATCTCCTTGTTAGCTCACAGATCCAAGGAAAAATCTCACCCCATCGATTTTTTTTACCGAAACAATCGCGAAACAATTGTGGCATTTAACGACACAGCACGTTTGCACCATGTTTTAACTTGTTAAAACAACAGAGCACAAGAGCAGCGTCATGCACTTTTCAGTTGTCCGCAAACCCCACAATGCATTGCGGTTTTCCACTCCACTACGTCACACTTTCGAGCCCGACTAATCAGTGTCTCTATTGTCATGGGAAATGTGAGGTCACTCGGAAATAAGATGGACGAACTGACGGCACTGTCGCAAAGTCAGAGGGAATACCGGGAGTGCAGTTTGATGTGCTTTACGGAGACATGGCTGCACCAGGACATACCCGACGACAATGTGACAGTAACGGGCTTCCATACGGTCCGTGCGGACAGAGACTGCGCTACCAGCGGTAAGCACAAAGGGGGGGGCTTGCCGTGCTCGTTAACAACCAGTGGTGTAATCCAGCTCACATCACGGTGAAGGAGCGCATCTGCAGCCCGGATGTGGAACTGTGTGCCGTTGGACTACGTCCATATTACTTGCCCAGGGAGTTTTCACATGTTGTCATGGTGACTGTTTATGTTCCCCCCTCTGCAAACCCCAGCAGGACATGTGACACTATTCACTCTGCAATAGCCCGGATACAGACTCAGCACCCGAGTGCATTCATTGCAATCTCGGGTGATTTCAACCATACTAACCTGGACAAAACACTTCCCACTTTCACTCAGTTTGTGAACTGTCCTACCAGAGCAGGAAGAACAATAGATCTGCTGTATGCTAATGCAAAGGACTGTTACAGCTCTTCCCCCCTCCCCCCACCAGGCAGGTCAGATCACAACCTGATCCACCTCTCCCCCTGCTATGTGCCTCTTGTAAAGCGTCTGCCCGCAACTTCAAGGACTGTGAGGAGATGGACAGATGAGGCGAATGAGACACTCCAGGGCTGTTTTGAGGTGACAGACTGGCAGGCACTCTGTGAGCCCCACGGCCAGGACATTGATGGGCTCACTGAGTGCATCACTGCCTACATAAACTTCTCTGTGGACACCATTGTCCCAACCACAACGGTAAAGTGTTACCCCAACAACAAGCCGTGGGTAACCAAGGACATCAAAGCCATCCTCAATGACAAGAAGAGGGCTTTCAGAGCAGGCAATAGGGAGGAGGTGAGAGCTATTAAAGTTTTTGATTAAAGTGACAACTTTGTCACATGGAGCGGAAAAAACCACCTACAGTTCAATGTGACAAAGACCAAGGAACTGGTGGTGGACCTGAGGAGGACTAAGGCTCCAGTGACCCCTATCAACATCAAAGGGGCCACTGTGGAGGTGGTGGAGGAGTACAAATACCTGGGGGTGTACTTAGACCACAAACTGGACTGGTGCAAGAACGTGGACATGGTCTACAGAAAGGGCCAGAGCCGCCTCTACTTTCTGAGGCGGCTGAGGTCCTTCAACATCTGCAGGACGATGCTGAGGATGTTCTATGAGTCGGTGGTGTCCAGTGCCATCACATATGCCGTTGCCTGCTGGGGCAGCTGCCTGAGGGTGAGGGACACTAACGGACTCAATAGAGTCATCAAGAAGGCCAGTCATGTTGTGGGAGAGGAACTGGACTCTCTGACAGTGGTGTCCGAGAGGAGGATGTTGTCCAAAATAAGGACTATACTGGACTTTCCCTCTCACCTTCTCCACAATGTGCTGATCGGCTACAGGAGCTCGTTCAGCAAAAGACTCTAAATACTGCCACGATGCCCCACAGAGCGACACAGGAAATCATTCCTGCCTGTCGCCATCAAACTGTTAAACTCAGCACTGTGACGGACACACTCACTTATATATACAATGTATATATTGGTTTTCTACACATGTACATACCTACATTTTAAATTTTCTTAAAAAAATTGAATACAGTATTTGTAAATACCTGTACTTTGAGATTTTAGTTTTTGTTTATCCTGTCTTTATTGTTTATCCTATTTTTTATTCTCCACACTTTTCTCCTTTCTTGGTCGGGAATACTGCATGTGCAATGTCTGTAAAAACAAGAATTTCCCTCCAGGGATAAATAAAGGAATTCTGATTCTGATTCTGATTCAGATACTGTTACCTGGCTGATAACAATCGAAATGCATTGTGGGAGATGTAGTTTATGGTCAACATGCGCTTTTAAGCAGCATACAGTAAACTTATTTAAAGACAATCATGCACAAACCCTCGCAGGCCACATAAAATGATGTAGCGGGCCACATTTGGCCCGTGGGCCTTGAGTTTGACATGTGATATAGTGTATCTGCTTATTCTCTAGCTATCTCTGGCACTTCTCATGTCCCACGCTTGAGCTGCACATCATGGCGCTGTCCGTGTCTGCAGTTGGACTGATTCCGTGCTGTTGTCCTGCTCGATTATGAGATTCACTGTGTTTGTAATTACTGAGTGTGTAAATATCCTTAGATTTGTGTAGTTTGCCATTTCAGTTTAAAGTTCGCTGAGTGTGCAAATATTGTAAAAAGCTTTAACCAAACAAGCAGTCCCAGTATTTGTAGGCAGCCACACACGCAAACACTCACACCTAGGGGCAATGTAGAGTAGCCAATTAACCTAATGTGCATGTCTTTGGGATTATAGGAGGAAGCTGGAGTACCCAGAGAAAACCCACACAGGCACAGGGAGAACATGCAAACTCCACACACAAGGGCCCAGACCAGGATTTGAACCTGGAACCCTCGTCCTTCATGAGACCAATAAATTTACTTTATTTTAGACTGCATCCTGCTGTAGTACAGGTCATCCTGGGCCTATGTTCACTTGCAGGAAGGGGAAATGAGGTTAAAAAAAAAAAAACTGTCTTTCTGCTGACCACACCCTCCACGCCATGGCTCTTCCTTTATCACCTTGGTACAGCCTACATTCACACTCAAAAAAACAATTTTAATTTTCTATAAATCAACCTTTGGTTCCTACAGAGCCTTTGCTTCCAGCCTGAAGTTTCAGTTTGATAACTGGATGAGGAAGCACCTGTTGTGGTGAAGACTGTTTCCTCTGGGTTACATAAATATTAACCAGCAAGGATGTTGACAACCACAAGTCCAACATGTAGACATTTTCATTTCTCTTGTGACAGTATTTTAGTTAATACTATGTGTGTTAATATGAAAAGTACATTTAACTTTATGGGCACTCTATACAAATATGATAAGTGAATATTTATTGGACCCTTAATTTGTGACCATTAGTTGACATTTAAAACATACTTTAATTAATTGGACACAAAATTGTGGACAAAGTGGACAAAAATATTGTGTCATTTATCATTTGCTGATTAAACAAGTACAGAAAAGAAAAGCCTTATCTGAGCAATTATCCTGAAATGTAATTTACCTTACACTATTAAACTTCACCTTTCTTCGGTGTCTAATAAGATAAGTCTAATAGTGTGGAAAATCATCTGGTTTTGTGAATATAATCTATTTCTTTTCTTCTTCTATTTCTTCCACAGTGACTTTCTGCTTGAGTTCAGTACGATACAGGTTTTTGTATTGTCATGTATCACTGTGCCCAGCCCCCAGTTACACACTGTGACATAGACATACAAAAACCTTTCCCTGATGTGCTATACTACTATACTACTGTACTATATATATTACTGCTATTTTACAGTAAATCCATGAAAGAACAATATATTTTTTGATCATTTTATTTATTTATTTTTTATTTATTTATGAAACCCAGAAATTGCTGTTTTGTTGACTGTATACATGATTTCCTATGTGCTACAAAAACTGTATCACTTTTAAGGCCACAATGTCCTTACACAAAGCTTTGTGTAAGGTTAAGTTCTTTCCTTAGAAGACTTTTGTTGGACACATAAAGGCAGCAAATCACAGGATTCATCACTGAGGCCGCTACTATATGCTCCTCTCTGCATACGGACTACATTGGTGGGCGTCCTAACTCAAAGGACTTGTCATCTTGAGAGTAAAACTCTATGTGCCTGTACGATTATGGGTTGAAACAAAGGGAGTTATTTCAATAAATAAATACTTGGATGGATCCTTAACTTATGACCATTAATTCACATTTAAAATAACTTGACCTCAAGTCGTCACTCATCAACCTTTTATTTGCTTTTCAATATGTGAAATATTTTAGATTTGCTGATGGTGTCCAGGGTCTGTCTGATAAAAGTTTAGTTTTAGACGGTGATTTGCTCTTCAGTTTAGGTCAGGACAGGTTTTTGTTGTTTCTGTTGTCTTCCCAGCCAAGAGAGGTTTTTGTCACAGAATGTATCACTGTGGCCACCACCATATGCTGCACTGCGATAAAACTCCATACAAAAACTCCACTCTGTACACAGACTGCCATGGTGGGTGTCCTAACATACAGGACTTGTCTTCTTTTATAACTGTGCCAAAATGCTTGAGTACATATACAATTATGGTTTGAAACAATTATGGGTAGCATTTATTTAGATAAATAAATACTTTTTGGAACATTAAATTATGACCATCCGTTCACATTTAAAACGTACTTCAATTAACTTGACCTCAAGTTAACTTGTTTATCAGTGACATAAAATTTGAAATATTTTACATTTGCTCATAAATTAAATAAATAACTGTCAAACATAGATGCATTTTGCTCGACCAGGGTGGCATCACATGTTGCCTTTCTCGACTGTCTTAAAGTATTAAATGGAATGATTTTAGAAACATTTTCTCTTTTAGTTTATGGACCATGACTTTGTTCCTCAGTTCAGGTCAGGGCAGGTTTTTGGAGTTTTTGTTGTCGTCCCAGTTGACAGAGGTTTTTGATACAGGATTCATCACTGTGGCTGCTATAGTATCCTACACTGCAAAAAAACTTCATACAAAAACTCCACTCTGTACAGAGGCTACCATGATGGGCGTCCTAATGCAAATGGGTTGTCATCTTTTCTATATGTGCCTAAATATTGGGGTACGTATAAAATTATGGGCAAAAAAAATTACAGGTAATTATTTAGATAAATAAATACTTGGCTGGATCCTTAACTTATAACCATTAGTTCACATGTAAAATGAGCGTCAAATAAATTCACCTCAAATTAACTTATCAGTAAAATAAAATGTACCTTTTCTGGTAAATAAATATATAAATAAAAAAACTATCGCACACAGATGCATTTTGCCCTATCAATCTAAAAAAAAGTGTTAAATAGCCTGGTCTTAGAAATATTTTCTCTTTTACTTTATGGGCAGTGACTTTGTTCCTCATTTCAGGTCAGGGCAGGTTTTGTAGTTTTTGTTGCCTTCACAGCTGACAGAGGTTTTTGTCACAGGGTGTATCACTGTGGCCGTATCCACCATATACTGCACTGTGAAAAAAGTCCATACAAAAACTCCACTCCGTACACAGACTACCATGATGGGCGTCCTAATGCAAATGGATTGGCATCTTTTATATATCTGCCTAGGTATTGGAGTATTTATAAAATTATAGTCTAAAAATATATGGGCAATTATTTAGATAAATAGGTACTTCTTTGATGGATCCTTAACTTATGACCTTTTGTTCACATGTAAAACGGGAGTCAAATAACTTCACCTCAAATAAACTTGTTTATCAGTGAAATAAAAAGTGAAATATTTTCCCCTTGTTGATAAAGATATAACTTAAAAACTATTGCACATAAACGTATTTTGCCCAACCAGGATGGCATCAAATGTTACCTTTCTCCAGTGTCTAAAAATGTGTTAAATGGCCTGTTTTTAGAAATATTTTCTCTTTTAGTTTATGGACAGTGACTTTGGTCCTCAGTTCAGGTCAGGACAGGTTTTGTAGTTTTTGTTGCCTTCACAGCTGACAGAGGTTTTTGTCACAGGATTTATCACTGTGGCTGCCATCCACCACTATAGTATGCACTGCAAAAAAACTCCATACAAAAACTCCACTCTGTACACAGGCTACCATGATGGGTGTCCTAATGCAAATGGGTCGTCATCTTTTCTATATGTGCCAAAATTTTGGGATACGTATAAAATTATGGGCAAAAAAAATTACAGGTAATTATTTAGATAAATAAATACTTGGCTGGATCCTTAACTTATGACCATTAGTTCACATGTAAAATGAGGGTCAAATAAATTCAACTCAAATTAACTTATCAGTCAAATAAAATGTACTTTTTCTGGTAAATAAATATATAAATAAAAAACTATTGCACTGAGATGCATTTTGCCCTAGCAGGATGGCATCAAATGTTACCTTTCTCCAGTATCTAAAAAAAGTGTTAAATAGCCTCAGTTCAGGTCAGGGCGGGTATTTGTAGTTTCTGTTGTCTTCCCAGTTGACAGAGGTTTTTGTCACAGGATTTATCACTGTGGCCGTATCCACTGCTATAGTATGCACTGCAAAAACACTCCATACAAAAACTCCACTCTGTACACAGGCTACCATGATGGGTGTCCTAATGCAAATGGGTCATCATTTTTTATATATGTGCCTAAATACTGAAGTACGTATAAAATCATGGGTTGAAACACCTAGGGGTAATTATTTAGATAAATAAATACTTCTTGGATTGATCCTTAACTTATGACCTTTTGTTCACATGTAAAATGGGCGTCAAATAACTTCACCTCAGATCAACTTGTTTATCAGTGAAATAAAATGTGAAATATTTTACCCTTGCTGATAAACATATAAATCGAAAACTATTGTACATAAATGTATTTTGCCCCACCAGGATGGCATGAAATGTTACCTTTCTCCAGTGTCTAAAAATGTGTTAAACGGCCTGTTTTTAGAAACATTCTTTCTTTTAGTTCATGCACTGTGACTTTGTTCCTCAGTTCAGGTCAAGACAGGTTTTTGTAGTTTCTGTTGTCTTCCCTGTTGACAGAGGTTTTTGTCACAGGATTTATCACTGTGGCTGTGTATCCACTGCTATAGTATTCTGCACTGCAAAAAAACTCCATACAAAAACTCCACTCTGTACACAGGCTACCATGATGGGCATCCTAATGCAAATGGGTCGTCATCTTTTCTATATGTGCCTAAATATTGGAATATGTATAAAATTGTGGGCAAAAAAAATACAGGTAATTATTTAGATAAATAAATACTTGGATAGATCCTTAATTTATGACCATTAGTTCGCATGTAAAATGACCATCAAATAACTTCACCTCAAATTAACTTGTCAGTGAAATAAAATGTACCTTTTCTGGTAAATAAACATATAAACAAAAAACTATCGCACATAGATGTATTTTGCCCTACCAAGATGGCATCAAATGTTACCTTTCTCCAGTGTCTAAAAAGAGTGTTAAATGGCCTAGTCTTAGAAATATTTTCTCATTTAATTTATGGACAATGACTTTGTTCCTCAGTTCAGGTCAGGGCGGGTATTTGTAGTTTCTGTTGTCTTCCCAGTTGACAGAGGTTTTTGTCACAGGATTTATCACTGTGGCCATATCCACTGCCATAGTATGCACTGCAAAAAAACTCCATACAAAAACTCCACTCTGTACACAGGCTACCATGATGGGTGTCCTAATGCAAATGGGTCGTCATCTTTTATATATGTGCCTAAATATTGGAATATGTATAAAATTGTGGGTTGAAACAATTAGGGGTAATTATTTAGATAAATAAATACTTCTTGGATGGATCCTTAACTTATGACCTGTTCACATGTAAAACGGGAGTCAAATAACTTCACCTCAAATCAACTTGTTTATCAGTGAAATAAAATGTGAAATATTTTACCCTTGCTGATAAAGATATAAATTAAAAACTATTGCACATAAATGTATTTTGCCCAATCAGAATGGCATCAAACGTTACCTTTCTCCGGTGTCTAATAAAAGTCTTAAATTGCCTGTTTTTAGAAACATTTTCTTTTTTCTTTACGGACAGTGATTTTGTTCCTCAGTTCAGGTCAGGACGGGTTTTTGTAGTTTCTGTTGTCTTCCCAGTTGACAGAAGTTTTTGTGACAGTACCATTCTGCACCTTACCTGCCATTACTTATATCTCATGTACATACTCTGTTTTTTTTGTTTTGTTTTTTTAAATTCTTTTATAGTACTATTTTCATGTTTATACTCTGTTATTTTATATTTTGTGTGATTACTTGCTACTTTTGTTTGCTTCTTTGTGTTGCAACCGTGGCAGAACAATCTCCTGCGGGATCAATAAAGTTCTTATCTTATCTTATTACTGTGGCTGCCATCCACTGCCATTGTATGCACTGCAAAAAAACTCCATACAAAAACTCCCCTCTGTACACAGGATACCATGATGGGCGTCCTAATGCAAATGGGTTGTCGTCTTTTATATATGTGCCTAAATATTGGAGTACGTATAAAATTATGGATAAAAAAAATTACAGATAATTATTTAGATAAATAAATACTTGGCTGGATCCTTAACTTATGACCATTAGTTCACATGAAAAATGAGTGTCAAATAACTTCACCTCAAATTAACTTGTCAGTGAAATAAAATGTACCTTTTCTGGTAAATAAATATATA
This sequence comes from Scatophagus argus, assembly GCF_020382885.2. Lineage (NCBI taxonomy): Eukaryota > Metazoa > Chordata > Actinopteri > Scatophagidae > Scatophagus > Scatophagus argus. The sequence goes on along the minus strand of NC_058508.1, from coordinate 10,167,560 downwards.
AATAAAAAAAATGATTGCACATAGATGCATTTTGCCCTACCAGGATGGCACTAAATGTTACCTTTCTCAAGTGTCTAATAAAAGTGTTAAATGGCCTGGTTTTAGAAATATTTTTCTCTTTTAGTTTATGGGCAGTGACTTTGTTCCTCAGTTTAGGTCAGGACAGGTTTTGTAGTTTTTATTGCCTTCACAGCTGACAGAGGTTTTTGTCACAGGGTGTATCATTGTGGGTGCCACTATATACTGCACTGTGAAAAAACTCCATACAAAAACTCCACTCTGTACACAGGCTACCATGATGGGCATCCTAACGCAAATGGGTTGCCATCTATTATATATCTACCTAAGTATTGGAGTATGTATAAAATTATGGCCTAAAAAACGTATGGGTAATTATTTTGATAAATAAATACTACTTGGCTGGATCCTTAACTTATGACCATTAGTTCACATGTAAAATGACCATCAAATAACTTCACCTCAAATTAACTTATCAGTGAAATAAAATGTACCTTTTCTGGTAAATAAACATATAAATAAAAACCTATCGCACATAGATGTATTTTGCCCAACCAAGATGGCATCAAATGTTACCTTTCTCCAGTGTCTAATAAAAGTGTTAAATGGCCTGGTCTGAGAAATATTTTCTCTTTTAGTTTATGGACAATGACTTTGCTCCTCAGTTCAGGTCAGGGCGGGTTTTTGTAGTTTCTGTTGTCTTCCCAGTTGACAGAGGTTTTTGTCACAGGATTTATCACTGTGGTCGCTATAGTATCCTGCACTGCAAAAAAACTCCATACAAAAACTCCACTCTGTACACAGGCTACCATGATGGGTGTCCTAATGCAAATGGGTCGTTATCTTTTATATATGTGCCTAAATGTTGGAGTACGTATAAAATTATGGGTTGGAACAATTAGGGGTAATTATTTAGATAAATAAATACTTCTTGGATGGATCCTTAACTTATGACCTTCTGTTCACATGTAAAACGGGAGTCAAATAACTTCACCTCAAATCAACTTGTTTATCAGTGAAATAAAATGTACCTTTTCTGGTAAATAAACATATAAATAAAAAACTATTGCACAAAGATGCATTTTGCCCTACCAAAATCGCATCAAATGTTACCTTTCTCCTGTGTCTAAAAAGAGTGTTAATGGCCTGGTCTGAGAAATATTTTCTCTTTTAGTTTATGGACTGTGACTTTGTTCCTCAGTTCAGGTCAGGGTGGGTTTTTGTAGTTTCTGTTGTCTTCCCAGTTGACAGAGGTTTTTGTCACAGGATTTATCACTGTGGTCGCTATAGTATCCTGCACTGCAAAAAAACTCCATACAAAAACTCCACTCTGTACACAGGCTACCATGATGGGTGTCCTAATGCAAATGGGTCGTTATCTTTTATATATGTGCCTAAATGTTGGAGTACGTATAAAATTATGGGTTGGAACAATTAGGGGTAATTATTTAGATAAATAAATACTTCTTGGATGGATCCTTAACTTATGACCTTCTGTTCACATGTAAAACGGGAGTCAAATAACTTCACCTCAAATCAACTTGTTTATCAGTGAAATAAAATGTACCTTTTCTGGTAAATAAACATATAAATAAAAAACTATTGCACAAAGATGCATTTTGCCCTACCAAAATCGCATCAAATGTTACCTTTCTCCTGTGTCTAAAAAGAGTGTTAATGGCCTGGTCTGAGAAATATTTTCTCTTTTAGTTTATGGACTGTGACTTTGTTCCTCAGTTCAGGTCAGGGTGGGTTTTTGTAGTTTCTGTTGTCTTCCCAGTTGACAGAGGTTTTTGTCACAGGATTTATCACTGTGGCTGCTATAGTATCCACTACTATCGTATCCTGCACTGCAAAAAAACTCCATACAAAAACTCCACTCTGTACACAGGCTACCATGATGGATGTCCTAATGCAAATGGGTCATCATCTTTTATATGTGTGTCTAAATGTTGTATAAAATTATGGGTTGAAACAATTAGGGGTAATTATTTAGATAAATAAACATTTCTTGGCTGGATCCTTAACTTGTGACCTTTTGTTCACATGTAAAATGAGCGTCAAATAACTTCACCTCAAATCAACTTATTCATCAGTGAAATAAAAGGTGAATTATTTTACCCTTGTTGATAAAGATATAAATTAAAAACTATTGCACATAAATGTATTTTGCCCGACCAGGATGGCATCAAATTTTACCTTTCTCTAGTGTCTAATAAAAGTCCTAATATGTTTTTATAAACATTTTTTCTTAGTGCGGGTCAGGACAGGTTTTTGTAGTTTCTGTTGTCTTCCCAGTTGACAGAGGTTTTTGTCACAGGATTTATCACTGTGGCCGTATGCGTAACTGCTATAGTATGCACTGCAAAAAAACTCCATACAAAAACTCCACTCTGTACACAGGATACCATGATGGGCGTCCTAATGCAAATGTCTCGTCATCTTTTCTATATGTGCCTAAATATTGGAATATGTATAAAATTATGGGCAAAAAAAATTACAAGTAATTATTTAGATAAATAAATACTTGGCTGGATCCTTAACTTATGACCATTAGTTCACATGTAAAATGGGCGTCAAATAACTTCACCTCAAATTAATTTATCAGTGAAATAAAATGTACCTCTTCTGGTAAAAAACTTTTGCGCATAAATGCATTTCGTCCTACTAGGATGGCATCAAATGTTACCTTTCTCAAGTGTCTAATAAAAGTGTTAATAGCCTGCTTTTAGAAACATTTTCTCTTTTAGCTTATGGACAGTAACTTTGTTCCTCAGTTTAGGTCAGGACAGGTTTTTGTACTGCCATATATCACTGTGGTTCCCATCATACACAGTGTCACATACTCATACAAAAACATTATCTAGATATTGTGTATGAGTTTAAGTTTGTACTCAGCAGGAGTACTACACTACTACTACTACTGTATTTCAGTACTCTTTAGAGTAAAATTGTGAAAAACATAATAAAGAATGCTGAATTTAATGAAGAATTGATTATTACATTTTTATATTGTGAATTATGTTTACATCTTTTACATCAAATCCTGGTTAAGATTTGTAACTGCTTTTTTTTAATGCAACGCAGATGTTATAACTGCTCAACACTGTAAGAACACACACAGGGAACTGTTAACTAATGAACTATTAGGAGGCACATATAGGTCAACTCATTTTCTAGCAGGTGGTGCAATCTGCAAGGCACTATGTTGTATTTTGTTGACTGCACCCTTGAGGGTTTATTCACCCATCCTCTATTCCATTAAAAAGCACCTTTATTAAGAGTGATTTTGGGAAATGATTTTCTCTATTTCTTGAGGCACAGTGACTTTGTGTTAAGTTCAGGGCAGGTTTTTGTATTATCACATATCACTGTGATAGTTACTCCATACACAGTGTAGCATACTCATACAAAAACCTGTCTGATATGATGCATTGTTAGCTTTTTTTTTTTTTTTTAAACTTGTTCTGTTTAGTCAGCCCGGGCAGTCGTGAAACAAATCCTACCTTCTTATTTTGTGTTTTTAATTACTTTTGTCACTCTTGGTGTTTAGTTGGCATAGCCCTAGGGATGGAAGGTTTTTTGAAATATCTCGGCCAGTGCATGGATTAGGATAAAGTTTTGTTCAGAAGTTCAAGATCCCCACACTTTTCCTTGAAGAAGTGTGCACCACCAGAAGATCAATATTTCTGACTTTTAGTGAAATTTGCAACTAGGTTGACAACTATACCATGCTCAACCAAGATATGAACATGATAAAATTATATAAACTTAGCATTAGCATGTTAGCTATTAACATGGTCATGTGAGGATGTTAGTACACTGATGTTAAAGTGTCAAACACAAACTTGCAGAGCCGCTAGCTTGTCTGCAGACTTTTGGTCTTGTAACCTTGTGAAAATGTCTGTTTTCCTGTGTGGTAATAAAATATGACTTTGTAACACATCTTTTTTCTTTACTTTTCAAAAGAAAGTTTTATTGTACACATATCTTCCATGTCTCTTACTTTTCAGAACGTGACTGCATTTCCTTCTTAGTGGAAGGAGATTTTTGTCACAGGACGTAGCACTGTGGCTATTATACTGCACTGTGATATGACGCCGTACAAAAACTCCCTTAGTTTTGTTGGTACACAAGAACAAGAAAAGAACAGCCATAAATGCATTTATTTATTTGCTGGAAGATAAATACTCACTGTACACTGTGTATTTTCTCATGCATTTTAATCAAAGGTTGGGAGATGACAGTAAAGGTGCTACAATTGGTCACACTTTATCAGTGATATTTAAATACTATTAAGTTTTTAAATTAATGTATATGCAGAATTTTAATTTACTCAGGCTGAAGTTTAAGTTTGTGAAGCTCTCAGGGTTGTACAGAGTTTTGCATGCATCTTTTGTTTGCGGTACAAAGAACTTTGACTCTCTGGAGAGGTTTTTGTAACTGCTGTAACTGGACACCCCAGTAGTCAGTGAAACACCACAGTGTAAAAACTTGTCATACTCCTCTCTGCAATACACAATAAAGCAGCTCTGGTTCTTGTAAATAGTTTAAAACCAAATTGTTGTGGGACTGTAATGACTATTGTAAGTACCTCTTTTTTGTTTTAACCAGTTCACATTGTTCATTGGCAGGCACCATATTTATCAAATGTGTGTGCTATGAATGTGCTATATTATACTATCATACATTATATTGTGTGGTAGCTCACTTTCCACTGCGTATAATATGATCCTTCCATTGACAGTTAAAGTTACAAAATTGCAAAATTGCACTTGATTTTCATGATTTTGCATCAGAACAAGACCTAAGTCACATTCCAAAGCAAATTCATAATTTGCATAATCGTAGTAAAGGTAATTTAACAGTACCAATATATCCTTTGACAGAAATCTCATAATTCTCACTGGTCATTCATCTTGTATTTTATTTCTCAATCGTTATATTAATTTATCAAGGAAGATACAGGTAAGTCTTGCTACATGGTTTATGTTATGGTGTGAAACACTGTGCCAGAACCCCAGTTATAATAGCCACAGTGACACAAGCACATAACAAAAACCTACCACTCCTATAAGACGCCATACAGTATTCGACCTTGTTCAATAAAATAATCAAGTTTTCTTTTGAGCAGTTATAGATGACGAGAGAGAGAGTGTGTGTTTCATACAGATCAATTATTTGTTAGTTTTATTTCACGGTATGATATGATTACATTTTTGGAGAATCTAATGAAGCAGCTTCGAGTGAAAAAATGAACACTAATTATGCAAAATATCTGCACTGAAATTAAAGAGCAAACAGGGATGTTAATTAAAACTGTATTAGAACTGCAATGTATTCAAGCAAATGGACTCTTTAGAAAATCCATCTAGATGGAAGCATTTGATTGCAGCCCACCTAATAAAGATAACAGAGCAGCCCCATCTCCAAAAAATTTCATTTACAGCTAATCTACAACAGCAGATCTTTTTTAAGAGAAATGTAACCACTGTGTTACATTTTTATAAACCTAATGAGGAAAAGTTGTAATGTAACTAGAAGGTCAAAAAAGTTTGATATTGAACATATTAATAAAATGTTTACTGATAGCATCTGTCATTTGTTTTCCAAAACAAGTAATCATCTATGCACTCCTTGTGACTACAGCTTAATTCTTTTCTATGGTTATGTGTAGGCACTTGGTTAAACCTTGACCAAATTGCTTTTCTTGCCAAAAAATAACCACTCTCTAAACTCTGAGTTCTCCATCCTACCTCCTCACCTGTGTTCATTCAAGTTGCTGTATGTAATAATGTGTATGTTCAAATGCAGTGATGGGAAATCATTTTAAAAAGTACAAATAAATAAAAATAAAAATTATCACACTGCTTTGTGCTGACAAAAGCGGAGGCAGAAAATGACCATAACAATCTTTTCTACACAACCACAAATTAGTCAGTAGATTGGGCAAAGGATCGGTAACATTAGCAATGGTCACACATACTTTAAACATTAAAAGGTTCTTCAAAGCACCACATTTCAGGCTTGTGATGAGTTTGTGCTTTTTAATATATTTTTCACTACTGTTTAACTATATAACCTTAATACATTTTTCTTTTAATTTTTTTTATTATTATTATATATTATTTTTAGTGTATTCTTTTATTGCATTTATTATTTTTTTTAATATTCAGCAATAGTGAAATTTCAATTCCTTTTTTGAACCCAGTAACCCCCATTCTTTTTAAAGATCAACTCCTTATTTAATCTTGCATGGAAGAAAAGTTTTATTGCAATGACCTCTAGGGGTTGATATATTCACACATTTTGCACATGACCACACCCAGCCATGTAAAGTCAGAAAATAATGAGCTGTTCTTTACAGAGTGGGAGTGGTGAACATAAAAGCCAGTAGATGGCAGCATAAGAAAAATTTTCAACTTGTACAGATCATCTTTAAGCTCCAGTTCATGGGCAGAATGCACCCAGTAGGCAGTGCAGTACTTTGGTTACTTGTTAGCAGCTGCTGCTTTAATGTACACCAGCCATTAAGTTTGTACAGGGTTTAAATGCAAAAACAGTGAAAGAATTTTAACATAGACCTGCAATTTAGCAAACCTAACCATTTACAACACTTATATATTTCAAAGAGGATAATCAGAGCAGTCAGATTACCTATTAGTTGTACTACCCCCTTCTGGCCACATTTGAAAACACAACCATAACGCTTTTAACCCCTTGCTGTCATGGGGAGGTGGACCATCCACATAAAAGCCATCCACCTCACTACATCTAAGATACTCCACATGTGTGTCTGCAAGCAAAAAAGCATGTGAAGAATTAGAAGAGACAGATAAGATAGTGTTTACTGTCATTGCACAGTCACCCAAACAGCGAAATTGAAAAAAATACTCCTGTATCAAAGCAGGCTGAGTAGGTGGCCCCCAAGGTGAAGGTGGTAAGAGTGGATCTTTCTGGTCCTGGAGAGGCACTGAGAGCTGGCAGTGTCATCAAGAGAGGGCAGAGGCCAGCCAACTGTCTCTTCAGGTGATGCTATCACTCTCAGCAGTTTGTTTTTTTGTTTTATTTTTTTGTCAGAAGCCAGCGCACCACACTGTGATCAAATATCCCAACATATCAGCTAACAAACAAATACATACAATACACAGTCTTCAGAATTCCAATTATAACAACCTGTTATGTTTGTCCTTTGTAATTTATGATGTTTATTGCATGTATATTTCTCTCTCTCTTTCATCCTCTCTGTCCTGTCTACCTCTTTTTTCCCCCCTTCACCCGGCCGACTATCAGCAGGATAGTTCTCCCTTGCAAGCCGGGTCCTGCTCAAGGTTTCTTCCTGTTAAAAGGGAGTTTTTCCTTACCACTGTCTGCTTGTTCGGAGGTTCACTCTTTGGGTCTCTGTAAAGCATTGAGAGACAATTTTGATTGTATAAGGTGCTATATAAATAAATAAATTGAACTGAATTGAATGCTCTCAATGGAGGAGTGGTAGAAAGTCACTAACACGAACACCCTCTCTTCTATTGTATTCCCTCTGAGTACTCGCTGGGTCTTCCTCACCATTGCTGTGGTATTCACTGTCCAGGAAGTTTCCTCTGAGATGTAAGTTCCTAGGAATTTAAAGGTGGAGACCCTCTCCACACAGTCACTGTCAATGTGGAGTCAGCACACAGTGTGAGGGTCATGGGCAGCGAGCTTGTCTATGAGGATGTCAGGGATGATGGTGTTAACAGCTAAACTGCTGAACTGCAGTCAATGAAGAACATCCTTTCTGCAGGTGTGGAGGGCTGTGGTGATGGCATCATCAGTTGATCTGTTCATTATGGTAGCCAACTTGAGACAGAATTGTACCATTGCGTCAGTCAGGGAGATGCTAAAGATTTTGTTAAAACTGCTTTTCCAGGTCTCTCTCAGGCCCAGCAGTTTTCCTTGTGTTCACAGATCTCAACACAAACGCGGTGTGTGTGTGTGAGTGTGCAGTCTGTGGGGGCAGTTTGACTGTGAGGGGTTGATACCATATTCAGTTATTGTATACTTGTTGACATAAACACATAGATATAGATTGATATAGATGTAAAATGTTAAAAAAAAAAAAAACTTTATTACATGAGATGTAGTGATATTAAAATCTTGAAGATTTTGTATGGTTGAAAATGTTTCTCTGAATGTGGAAAAAAAACCAAAGTTGTGTAATCTTCTCAAATACATGCGATTTGTTTTTTCTAATGATGTGACAAATAAGTCAATCATCCCAAAGCCTTTTACCACTAGATGGTAGTCTTTACTCTCTTTCCTGACTTATCACGAGCTGGAAAGTAAACCAAAACGTCCCTCCAGCACATGAACATTTTCTATTTTTATGTATCATTTTGCAATAAGAAAAATTGTTCATCTGGGAGCTTGTTATTAATCTCATCTCTGATTGAATCAATTGCAAGACCGGATGAAATTTGGAAATGTCTGAAAAATTAACAAATAGCTTTTAAGACTGAATACATCTCAAATTAGTTGATAGGAATTAGGTCACCTACTGGTCCAGAGCAGTTCAGTGGTGCAAAGTTTATTTCACAAAAGTAAATTTTAATATAGTGGTATTGTATATATTTTTAGATAAGCACAAAAAAATTTCAAAATTATTGCGCTTAAAATGTCAAATGGCCTACTGGCTCTGCAAGAAAGCATCAGAGTAAATCAATTACTATTACCTCCATAATCTGTTGAGGATGCTTTAAATCATCTTGTGAGGATGTTGAGGATTTTTAACACCAGGAATCACATTTTAACTGTCATCTACAAGTTTTGGGTACAGTCCTATGCTATCTCAGTCACACAAGCAGTGCAGTGAGTGATACTCCCCACACATAGCTAAAAGGCGTGTTACAAAGCCAAACTCAGCCTTCTCTCAGCCCCACCACCACCCCATCATCCACCTGTAGACTCCGGCAGGGGGGTTCAAAATGTTCAAAAACGCTACTCAGTATCTCACGTAAGCTGTGGGGAAGGATGAGGATGGAGCCTAGACTTCAAACTCATTTGAACATGAGTTGTATGACACCAATATTGTTTTCTGGATTCTCTGTATTTGATGTCTCTGTTCATTTTTCCTGCTTCACTGGGGAGCTTCACATTTCATTAGTGAAATTGCTTACAATGTCTGTGAGGACGTGTGTCTGCTGTTTGCATGCCAGTCACTTCATGCCTGAATGCGGGCTGAAATGCAAATATGTGCAGTGAAAGATGAACCGTTTTTCTTCGAAGAAGTTTATTTGTAGCCCTTACAGTTTCTACAAAGTGTCAAGGCTGCAGGTGTGGTCCCAGATGTGCAGAGTGAGGGGGGAAGTGTCTTTCTAAACATGATATGTTTAGAAACATCAGGAAATTGAACAACGTTGAAAGATTAACTGATAGCAGAAGTTTATGCTGTTATTTTTGATGTTCTCAGATCCCCATCCTGTGACTCAAATGCAAGAAAATCCTCAAAAGCTTTTGATGTTTATTAGAATCACACCAATACAATAATATATCGCCTTTAATTTCCATGTGGCTGCACAAATCATATCTATTGTATCTGTTGAATTAATGAGGAAGCGAACACAAATGGCCAAAATGACCAAAGAAGAGCAAAGATTTATAGTCGAACTGCAAAATGAAAACCTGCATACAGGATATATTTCTATCTGTATGTCCACTGTGGTACGATTATTATTTGTTTATCAATGAAAAGCAAAGTAATCAAGAACAGTACACACATTTATTTAGATAAACATTTACAAATTACAGCAGCATTTCTGGTTTTTACAGAGACAGAGATGTTTTCAATCAGCTAGTTAATTATTATAGATGATGATCCACTTAGTAAATATTTTGAGAACAATATCAAAAAGACAAATAATAAATGAAGACCCTTTAGTCGTCTCTTCTGTGCATCCATCTCATCCTTTACCGTCTCTTCAGATGAAATAAAAATCAAAGAATCAAAAAATTATACTTTTTTAAATGAACTTGTCATCCACATTGTTAAACAGTGCAAAGGTTTGATTGATTATTTCACTCTTGTGTTTCACCCAGCTAGAGAACTGACACCAAAATAATAGTCTTGAATGAAGCAGATTTGCTGCAGTAGTCCTGTCCTATAGTCCATCATGTCAAACTGCGTCCACTGTTCTCTGTCCTCCTCTCTGCAGTCACATAAGTAGAGGTGGAAGACATTTGAGTTTTGCATTGACTCGTCCTCAGAGTGGGGAACTGGATTTGACTTGTATCGCAGTAACTGGAGGATGAATCTTTACCGTACATGAGTCCCTCTTTAATATTCCAGTAAAATCTGTGCGACAGGTTGACAGACATCTAAGTTGATTTTCCCTCACTATTCATCACAGACTGCATCAGGTGAAAACACATGATGAATTTTGACAAATAAAAACAAATAAAGAATTGTCCAGGATCTTACATTTCCAGCTTTGGTATGAAGTGCTTACAAGTCAGAACATTTTCAGGACATCATGGGAAAGAAAACCTTGAGGTGTCGTGTTTTGTTTTGACTCATATTCATCTCTCACTGACAGACATACACACACACACACACACAGGTGAGGAATGAGGAGAGAGAAACTTGACACTGAACATTATTTTTTACCTTCAGTACTCACTTTGGATTCAACACAATTTATGAATAATATTCAGGCTTATTTGCAGAGATGTTTAATTGTTTATTCCTTTAATTATTTCTTTCAGCAATTCAGCAGCCACATTGTTTCACGTTCTTTGGTGATTTTATCAACAAACGCTCTTAATTGTGTTTCTTTTGTGCTTAATGTTGAGTCAAACTATTTCACAGGAACACAATAATGTATAATAACCTTAATTAAAAATATAAATTTTATTACTGAAAAGTGTAAAATAAAATGAAATACATGACAACGACACATTGTTTGGACTCTAAAATCGTTAGAGATTAGTACTGTAGGATTTTGTGCAGCTGCTCCACCAACTCCAGTCACTGTGAGTCTCGAGCACAATTATAAACAGCAGAATCTTCAGTCTTCAGACTGTTCATCTGCAGATACACCTGCTGTCTGCTGTTGTCTCTGGAGATGGTAAACCGGCCTTGGACTGACTGAGAGTAGTAGATGCTGCCACCGTCATATCTGATATAAGCAACCCACTCCAGTCCTTTTCCAGGAGCCTGTCTGACCCAGTGCATGCTGTAGCTGCTGAATGTGAATCCAGAGGCTGTACAGGTCAATCTGTGAGATTCTCCAGGTCTTTTAACCACTGGTTCAGATTCTGTCAGAGTCTGACCATCAACACCTGTCAAAGGAAAAATAAAAGTTACATTAATGATTGGATGTAATTCATGTTAACATCAAGAGAGATTTAGAAAAATTCTTCACCTGCCCAGCAGACAGTTAAAAGCAGCAGCCCTGTCCTATAGTCCATCATGTTAAACTGTGTGTCCACTGTTCTCTGTCCTCCTCTCTGCAGTCACATTAGTAGAGGTGGAAGACATCTGAGTTTTGCATTGACTCCTCCTCACAGGAAGGAGACTGTGTGGACTGGACTTGGTCATCACCTGTTGTTTCTTGAAAGATGTGACACAAGTCAAATTAAGTTAATTCATTCATCTTTGAAAATTAAATCAAACTTAACTTTTGTGCTATGAATTTGAAGTTTTGTCTTTTTGCCCAATAATAGTATGCATGAGAAATATTCACAAGCAAAATGAAGAAGCTACAAGCAAAAGCACAGCACACACATGAAAAATTATCATTAATTTTTAACTTTCTATCTATATCTGTAATAATTTCTCCTTGTGCTGCAACACAGTGTTGTTCACTTAATATCATGACCATTTTTATTTCATTTTACAAATGAACAGGAACATGTGTGTACTTGTATTCTGTTTAGAGAGAAACTTCTGTTGTCAAATTTTATATTTCATGGTGCATGATCGATCTTTATGTGTGTAATAAACATGGACACAGTTTCAACATTGGAGACAATCTGACCAGCACCATTACAAGTTGCTAAGGAATGTAATATAACTTACTCGAATGAGATAAATTATATCATAGTATGCAGTTTTCATCACAATTTTGATAGGTATTGCAAAAAAAGTGATGCTGAGACAACTGAATGTTGCCAGTGGGGTAACTGGAGGGAGTAGTTTTTGTATGAGTCTCCTCTTGTTGTCTCTCACTGTGGGTCTCTGGCACAGAAATACACAGCAGAGTCTTCAGGCTGCACATTCTGTCCATTTAGAGTCACTGTGTTGCTGGAAGAGTCAAAAGCCATACTGAATTTGTTCTTCAGAGAATCTTTGTAATAACTGGTGCATCCAGCACAATCACTTCCAATCCACTCCAGTCCTTTTCCTGCAGTCTGTCTGATCCAAGCTGTGCCGTAGCTGCCAACAGAATAAGAGACCTGACAGGTGATGGTCAGGCGTTGACCTGGCTGCACAGTCACAGAGGCTGGCTGTGTCAACTGTTCACACTTCACACCTGTTGAAAAGAGAAAATGTTTTGGAACAAATGATCAAGTTATACTGCAAAAGAAGAACTGTTGACTTTGACAAATCCACAGAGACTCACATCCAGCTGCCAACAGCAGCAGCAGAGCTACAGAAAACATGGTTTATGTTGAAACTGACGTGCTGTGAACTCCACTGACAGCCTGATGTGAAGTTTTTATAGCTGAGGAACAAGGAAGCTCACTGAGTTTGCATACAATCAAACATCAATGTTGGTGTGACTGGAGCCAATAGAAGAGTCTGTTGACTGTTATTATATCTGCAGAGTGAAAACATGCCTGGAAATCACCTCTGATTTACATGTGATATTTTAACTTCATTACACACTCAGCTGGAACATTTGAATCATGTCCCTGCAGCTGTAATCTTTGATTTTACTGTAACACTGGAAGTCCCAGGATTTTTCTCCCTACCTTAAAGTCCCAGAGACTAGTCATTTGGCGCAACTGCTTTCCCACACTACTCTAATCGCCCTTTTTGTTATGGTAATGAGGTTATAATGCCTTGACACCTACATCTATTCTTACTGCTGGGTGAGGGGATCACACCTTCCAATGGTCAAGTCATATTGGCTACTTCCAGACAAGTTTGGGATCAAGTTTTGGGTGGCATGTGACTTGAAAACCAAATACGTCTGCAACATCCTCCCATATCTTGGCAAGGACCCCACTCGGCCTCGTGGGGAGAGAGTGTCTGAGAGTGTAGTCATGAGGCTGATGGAACCATTCCTGGACAAGGGCAGAAATGTCACCACGGACAATTTCTTTACATCACTGTCACTTGCAAAACGCCTACTTAGCCGGAATACAACCATCCTCGGCACAGTCAACAAGATTCGCCAAGAAATTCCACTATCAACTCATGCACAGCAGCATGCACAGCACGATTCAGACAGAGGATACCACCAAAAAGAAGCCAAACACCATCACACTCTACAACACAACAAAGTGTGCCGTCGATGTCATGGACCAGATGGTGCGGGAGTACACTGTCCGCGCAGGAACACGGCGCTGGCCAGTAGCAGTGTTCTATAACATGATAGACATTGCAGCACTGAATGCACACGTGCTCTATCAATTATGCACCGGGAGGCAGGAGAGACGGGTGGATTTCCTGCTGGAACTTGCAAGAGAGTTGGCTCACTCCCACATTCACATGAAAAAGGCCAAAAAGGAACAATTAACTTCGGCAACAACCTTCCACACCACAACCAAGAAAAAGAGCCACGTGTCAGGCTAAAATTAAATGTAAGAACAATCATGCAACTGTGCGCTGTGTTGACTGCTACCGTTACACATGTGGGAAATGCCGAAAGGAGCAATGGCAGTGCCAGGATTGCGAGTGATTGCTGAAATGTATTTCACTCATAATGCATGTTTTTTCATTCTTTGTGTGATTTTTCATCCTTTGTAAATATGCTTGGTTTTCTTTTTTTTTGCACACAACTGGGGAAGAAGTTGCTTTTTCATTCTTTGTAACTATGTTGTTTTTTAACAATAAATGTCATTGTGTTGATCCCTTCCATCCGATTGATCATTTCCACTGCATACAGCGTGTGTGTTTGATGGGGAGTTTAATAAAAATAAAATAAAATAAAATAAAATAAAAATAAAAAAATAAAGTTACATATAAATGCAAAAACACATGCATGCACACACACATACAAATCCACTGTATGTGCATAAACCCGCCATATGGACACACACAAACAAATGCAAAAACACAGACACACAGACAGACACACACAACTTATCTCAGAACTAAAGGATTGCTCTCCTGAGCTGTGAGGTGTGTCCCCTCCCCCACACAGGTTGAAGTGCCTCCAGCCGTGAGCTGCTAATAGCCACATTTCCATAACAAAAGGGAATATCCACGGGGGGGCCTTTAGTCATTTGGCTTTCTTGTGGGCATTTTAGGTAGAAAAACCAAATGGCTCTTCTCTGGGACTTCTAGTGGTAAACCACCAATCCCTCAATGTGTTGTTTTAACAACAGTTTAATACTCTATTCTAACATTCTGTTGCTTCTTACATAATACATTATTCTTAATAAAAATGCGTTTAAACTAAAATCAGAATTGCATTAACAATGATGATGTGCACTGATGGAAGCGAAAGGAGCCATGTTTACAGTGTGTTCAGCATGTTGTCAAGTGATTAAAACACACATGAAATATGATATGAAAAGTTTTCCTCAGAGAATTTATTTACTCTCAGCATCTCCTACATCACATTCATGAATTACTTCTGAGCACAACTTCTTGTATTCACTGCATTTAATTCATCTATTGATTGACCTGCTGTATTTCCTGCACAGAGAAATACAGCGACAGCAGCCAGCATCATGTAAAAAGTATGAAGATTTCAGTCTGATGCTGCTGGTTAGCAGACAAAATTTTTAATATTTTCAGGAAAAAAAAGATGCTCAGGAATTGAAACGTGTGCTAACAAAATAAAATAAAGAAAACTATATTTGAGATCACTGAGAACAACTGATAATAGAGTCTCCTTTCAATAAATGAGGAGAGAAAAACACAGACATTATTCTGGCAAATCTTTAGAACAATTATTATTATTATTATTATTGTTATGGATCATACTTATGATTATTATTAGTGTTATTATCGTAGTTTCAGCAGCCACATTGTTGTCCTGTATTTGTTCCTCTGATCAACAAGTAATCTTTATGGTATTTTGTATGTGTATGTGTTTGTGTTTGTGCGTGTGTGTGTATTGTTGAATAACAAAATTTCTCATGAACACTTTCAGGACATTCCGTATTTTTTATTAAAAATATAAATGAATGAATTAAGATAAAAAACGTCTCATAACTCATTAAATTCATTTTAAAAAGATCACTTGCATTTGCAATTTAAAATGAAGTATAAAGCATAAATACATTGTTTGGACTCCATCAGAGTGAGAAATGAGTCTTTTTGTGCAGCTGCTCAACCAACTCCAGTCACTGTGAGTCTCGAGCACAATAATAAACAGCAGAATCTTCAGTCTTCAGACTGTTCATCTGCAGATACACCTGCTGTCTGCTGTTGTCTCTGGAGATGGTAAACCGGCCTTGGACTGACTGAGAGTAGTAAGTGCTGCCACCACCAGTATTAATCCTGGCTACCCACTCCAGTCCTTTTCCAGGAGCCTGTCTGACCCAGGCCATCCAGTAGCTGCTGAATGTGAATCCAGAGGCTGTACAGGTCAATCTGTGAGATTCTCCAGGCCTTTTAACCACTGGTTCAGATTCTGTCAGAGTCTGACCATCAACACCTGACAAAGGAAATAAGAAATCGTGTAAACTGTTATCATGACTGAAATTCAAACAACAAATTGACATCAGTGAATATGTTCACCTGCCCAGCAGACAGTTAAAAGCAGCAGTCCTGTCCTGTAGTCCATCATGTTAAACTGTGTGTCCACTGTTCTCTGTCCTCCTCTCTGCAGTCACATAAGTAGAGGTGGAAAACATCTGAGTTTTGCATTGACTCCTCCTCACAGTGTGGAACTGGATTTGGTCATCACCTGCTGTTTACTGACAGATGTGACTCAAGCCAAATTAAATTAAATCCTCCATCTGTATCTTGAATCTGAATTTTGTGTTATGAATTTCAAATGTGTGATATTCATATTCAATGAAAGCTGATGTGATTTTTGCCTACTGTGTGTTAAACTTGGACAAATACAGTAGATAGTAAGTTTATATTCACACATTTTCTATTGTTGTGATTTGAATTTAATATAGTATTGAATTTACTTATGAATGTTTACTTTCTCACTTTTGCAACAAAAAAGACAGTTCTAATGAAATAATTTGTCTTTTGTTATAAAATCTTTAGTGTGATTGAGATCAATTTGATTAGTTCTAATGGAGAATATGTATTCACGATCATGAATTTTAAAAGCACTGTAGAAGGGTCAATGACTGATTACAACCAGCATTTCATCAAAATTCAGCATTACAAGAAATTCAACACAGACAAACGTTAATATTTCCAGTGGTGGTAAACAGAGGAAGTAGTTGTTGTATGATTCTCTTATTACTGCCTCTCACTGGATTCATCTCTGGAGATGGTGAATCAACACTGGACTGACTTGGAGTAATGGATAGGAGAACCTGCTGTGCTTATGTAAGCAACCCACTCCAGTCCTTTTCCAGGAGTCTGTCTGATCCAGTTCCAAATTGAACTTCTAAAGCTAAATCCAGATGTTGTGCAGGTGGGTTTGTGGGATTCTTCAGGCCTCCTTACTGCTGATTCAGAATCTGTTATGGTCTGACCTTCAGCATCCATCAAAGCACACACAGAATTTGTTTACAGGAAGCTCCTCCTACACATTCTGCTTTGAAAGTCAAATTCAAGGGGCTGAACATAATGTAACAGCATTGAAAGAAAGCAATTTTGATTTTCTGTTTTTGTTGAGGCATCCAGCAGATTGGTGCTTTTAAAAGTTGACTCAAATGAGTAAAATAATGGATTCCTTTATATTTTTAAGATTCACTTGTTAATTAATTAGTGTGTTTGTGTTGATACAAACAGTAGTGAAGTGAAAGCAAGATTATCTAAATGAATAAACAGGTTTGCTGCAGCACGTTGAAGGCCTGGATTCTTTCAACGGTTTTTCTGGTCCAGTTGTGGATTTGGGCGGCATGATGGTGCAGTGGTTAGCACTGTCACCTCACAGCAAGAGGGTTCCAGGCTTGAGTTCAGGTCTGGGTCCTTCTGTGCTGAGTTTGCATGTTCTCCACAGTCTTTTTAGGACTTTGAGCAGATTGTAATTTTAACCTCAAATCTCCTGCAAAATAAGACAAAAGCAAGACACTAATTAAACCTGTTAACAAGACAGTTAACATAGACACTGAAAGTACATAAATTCTGTTCAGTATCAGAAAAATATACACACAAAGCAACATTATTTCTACATTCATGTGACTGTTTAAAACATTTTCCAATCAACATTAGTGTTTCTCACAGTGATTGGTATAACCTTAATGTACCATATTGTTGGACTGTTGACTGCTGTGAGCACATTAATCATGTGATAACTGTGGGAGATGAGTTTACAAACATTATATTGTCCTAATTCGTTGAAATGCTGAGTATTAGTTGATTTTCGGCAGCCAGTCAGTTGTGTTGCACTTCATGTCTTGCAGCAGGAATTTGACATCAGGGAATATGTTGCCCAGCAGACAGTTAAAAGCAGCAGTCCTGTCCTATATTCCATCATGTTAAACTGTGTGTCCACTGTTCTCTGTCCTCCTCTCTGCAGTCACATAAGTAGAGGTGGAAGACATCTGAGTTTTGCATTGACTCCTCCTCATAAAAATGCACAAATCAGGTCAGACTGGACATCACCATTAGACAGATTGCTTTACTTTGTGGTTCTTGATCCTCATTGATCCAGACTAAACTATATCAATTTATCATCCAAAAAACATTTTTTTTAGCATTTTTGCTTTTTCCTGAATGAAGAAAAACGGATGCTGTTGTTATCCAAGTTTCTTTGGAACATTTGAAGACATGCATGTGTCTAATGACACAACCAAATAGTTGAATATTACTTGGATATTGTTTTGGAATAGAAATAATTGCATATATTATTATTATTTTTATCAAAATCATGTTGTTGTTGTGCATGTTTTACAACAATTTTGTTGTTGTCGCTGTTATTATTGAATTGATTTCAGATAAGTAAAATAATAGCACAATATTGTGTGACTGGGTCTCTAAAAAAAAAAAAACATGCATGTTGGGAGGGAAATCATTTTTGATGATTTTGCCACCACCTTCACTGTTCATTTATTCTTGATATACTCATGCATCACCAGCCTACTGAATGCTTGTTGACATCATTTATTCAGACATTCACTGGATAAAAATACGATCAACTGCTTGTCCTAAGCTATACTGCTTAAAAAACAACAAGAACAATAAAGGTATTTTAAATTACCTTTTGACCTTTTGAAAAACTTTTCACCTTGTCAAGGAAACTGAAGAGCCCTGAACAAAATATGTCTAAATGAACTAAACAATTAATGCTGTTATAACACAGGTAAATAAAAAAACTGAAACATTGATGCAAAAATGAATGTTTAAGTTGGTCCTTTTGGCAACCATCATGAGGGGTTTTGTTATTGTTCTCACAGCTAAAGTGCTGCTCAACCTCATAATGAGATAATCAACCTGAAGATGTGTAAACTGAGGACAAAATGTGACAGAAACTCAATGTGGGAGGTCACACCAAATATTCTTTATTTGGGATTATTTCAATAACAACTGGTGTGTGCAGCACTTTCTTTCAGTGACTGTCATGACATCTGCAGTAGTTTGTGTACAGCTCTGTGGCCTCCTGTGTCACTGTGGCTCTCGAGCACAATAATAAACAGCAGAGTCTTCAGTCGTCAGGCTGTTCATCTGCAGATACACCTGGTCCACGTTGTTGTCTCTGGAGATGGTGAAGCGATTCTGGACTGATGTGGAATAACGTTTAGTGCCTCCACTCGGAGCAGAAATGTGTGCAACCCACTCCAGCCCTTTTCCTTCAGCTTGTCTGATCCAGCTGATATCAGCATTGTTATCTGATATTCCTGCATATGTACAGGTCAGTTTGTGAGATTCTCCAGGTCGCTTCACCGCTGGTTCAGATTCAGTCAGAGTCTGACTGCACACACCTGGGAAGAAAGGCAGTTTGATCAGAACAGAACAGAACAGAAACCTTGACACAGAAAGTAAAGAGTTCAGAAGTGTGTATTCACCAGAAATCAGTGACAGCATCAGAAACATTATACATGTAGCTAAAGTCATCATGAAAATGTTTTGGATGTCTGGATGCTGGTTTGGTCTCTCTGCTTCAGCTTGCAGTGAGATAAATAAAGATGGACCTGATCAGGCTTTGCATTGACTCCTCCTCACAGGACTGAAAGAAATGATGAACTGATTAATTATCAGCTGAAAGGATGGAATATATTCAAATGCCGGTAACACTGAGAGAACAGGAGTGACTGAACAAGACAAACAAGACAGAAGTCAGTGAGATCCAGGAAAAAGTTCCTAATTCAAAGAATAAAAACATGTAACCAACGTGTGCATTGCTCCTTCATGCAGTTAATGTGGGGTGGGTTGTGTGACAATGAAAATATCTGACTTTTGTTTTTACATGCAGCACTGACTCAAAGTAAAAAGAGAAGTGGGAGGATCAGAACAAAATAAAATCTACACCAACAAGAACGGTCTCAGCCTGACAATGCCTAAAAGTAAAAGTTATGTTTGAAAGGAAAAATGTGAAACTGTTTCACATTTTCATGTAAAAAGAGCTCTGAAAAGACTCAGTGATGGTAAGAGTAAATCAGCATTTTTCAAAAATATTTATAATATCCAAATGCTTGAGTCTAAAGAAAAGAAGATGTTTCATTGTTAATTTGTCATCAAAGCCCTGAAAGGCTTCAGAGCTTCTCATACATGCTCATCCAGCACTTTTAATGTTCTGTTGGTGTTGTGGTGAAGCAAACTCACAAAGGGTGTGAGTATAAAACTCAAGTTCAGCCCAGGGACTGAGTGTCAGTCAGTTAAGATCAATGAGACGAGCAAATATGAGAGACAGAATCTTGACACTGACTGCCATCTAGTGTTTCATTAAAGGAACTGCAACCTTATTTTTTTATTTACAGAATGTGACCGAATTTAGACACAAAACAGAATCAGAATTCATATGGCTGAATTGTGTTCATGTGGAAATGTAGGGTAGGATGTAGGGTAGACTGTGGCTTTCAAATTTATTTTGCATGCTGTCAAAAAAAAGAAAAATGCTTGTGTATGCAAAAAAATATTCACAAATATTTACTAACTCACAAAACAAAACAATTAAAAATAAAAACATTTTCAGGTTTGGGAATCACTGCACTGGCTTATGTCAGAATGAGCTTCTTTCTTTGTTGGAAAAACAGTTGTCACCTGTCATCGCAACAATCAAGGGGAAACACCTACTGAATAATGACAATAGCCTTCACAAAACACGTTTCTCATGGTTCCAATACTACTTACTGCAGAGTTCAGACAAGCAAACCAGAACAGGCAGGGCAGATAAGGGAGAGGCTGGGCAGCCAATCTGAACACAAGAAACAAGAGTTGGTCCAAAACCACCAGAGCAAAGTTAGCAGAGAAAAGGGTCTGACATGAATACTACAAACAATATGATACAATCCAGCAAAGGTATGGTGAGATGACTGTTCCTGAAATAGTGTGCTGATTGGGCTGATTGGCCAGGAAGAGGAAAAGGTATACAGAGGAAACGGAGACTGGATGAACAAAGGGACTTCCCAGTTCTGCTCTGGAGAGGCTCAGTTGAGGACACCCCCACGGACATGGGAAGAGAGGGGGAAAAGAGGAGGAGCAGACAGAAAACACAGAGAAAAATACACAATCCTAACACAGTGTAATCACAAAATTTTCAATTTTAGCTTCAATCAGCCTAAGAGATCAGTACTGTAGGATTTTGTGCAGCTGCTCAACCAACTCCAGTCACTGTGAGTCTCGAGCACAATAATAAACAGCAGAATCTTCAGTCTTCAGACTGTTCATCTGCAGATACACCTGCTGTCTGCTGTCGTCTCTGGAGATGGTAAACCGGCCTTGGACGGACTGAGAGTAGTAGATGTAGCTACTGCCACTGCTGATATAAGCAACCCACTCCAGTCCTTTTCCAGGAGCCTGTCTGACCCAGTTCATCCCGTAGCTGCTGAATGTGAATCCAGAGGCTGTACAGGTCAATCTGTGAGATTCTCCAGGCCTTTTAACCACTGGTTCAGATTCTGTCAGAGTCTGACCATCAACACCTGTCAAAGCAAAAATAAAAGTTACATTAATGATTGGATGTAATTCATGTTAACATCAAGAGAGATTTAGAAAAATTCTTCACCTGCCCAGCAGACAGTTAAAAGCAGCAGTCCTGTCCTATAGTCCATCATGTTAAACTGTGTGTCCACTGTTCTCTGTCCTCTCTGCAGTCACATAAGTAGAGGTGGAAGACATCTGAGTTTTGCATTGACTCCTCCTCACAGTGTGGAACTGGATTTGACTTGACTGGATCTCACTTACCGTTTGGTCAAACTGAAAAATGATTGTTGACTTTTGGACAAATATTCTACAATTTCTTATCATAAAATATGAACAAAGAACATCTGTACAAACCTTGCTTTTCATGTTATATTGTTTAGTACCTTTCACAAAATGCTTCTAAATCAGACCATTTTCAGGGAAAGAAGACCCCAGCAGGAATAAAATTGAAGAGAAGTGATGAGAATATGGAATAAAATGTAAATCAAATTTTGAAGAGATGTGAAACCTCTCAGTACATGGGAAGTCATGTTTCTTTTAATATAAATAAATTATCCAGTCAAATTCCTTTCCAATTCATAAAACAAAAGTTTCAGTGAAAACAAAAAGTTTCCCTCTCTGCAGCCCGACTAATAAAGCTGGAAGACAACTACATTTTCCACTGCCTCGTCCTCATGGAGAGGACAGAGTGTATTGGACTTGATCAACAATGTAGGAGCTGTTTTACCTGCCAAATGAATTTGATTCAAGCCAATCACTTTACACTTGACATTTTGAAATTTCTTTAAACTAAACTTAAATATCCTCCAGCAAACAATATTCATCTGAAATGAATCATCTTGGTTTTGCACTGAATATTTAGGTCCCCCAAGGCAGATCACACACAACACAGAGGCACACAGAGATGTAAGAGATACAAAGTCTGTATTTCTACACAGGGAGAGTGAGGCAGATGTAGAGACTGGTGAGGTTTATATTGTGCAGAATCCACAGAGTGCAGCAGGGTGGTGAATGGAGTCAGTAATACGTTTCAAAGAAGGAGTCCTGTTGGGGCCAAATTATCTATTTAAGATGAATTACAGTTTTCATTTTGTTCCTTGTGATGACTTGTGTTGTGGTGCCTTGCCCCTCACCCTCCTCTCCTGTGAGCAGCTACATGCAGGTATTTAGTGCGTCAATCAGTGACACCTGGGAGATGCTGGTCAGACCAGGAAGTGGAACAGTTTTTTGACTGCAAAAGCAGACTGTGGAGAGTGATTTTGGCTTTACCGTTTTTTGTTTTTCATAGAACGAAACCAAAAGGGTTTGTAATTTCTGTTAATAAATTTTGAAGTTAATCCATGGACCCGCAGCTGCCTTTTGTTTTTTGTTGACCAGCTCAGAGACGGCTCTCATTCAGAGGCCGCAACAAGTCCAATTGGAGCGGAGGACTGAGATCCGGGTCGAGGCTGGAGGATTTCACCTCAGTCTGAGACTGGAAGTCTGATCTTGCAGTTGGAGGTGAACTGGACTGAAGGCACAGAAAGACGCAGAGTCAGTCAAGAAGATGAATATTCAAGAAGGACAACTAGATAACTGGACTGAAGCAGAGTACCAGGATGTGGAAGTGGACGATGTGGGCCAGCTGGTGGACTTGATGAGTGGAAAAGTTTCATTTGTCACATACAATGGAGCCAAATCTTGTTTGTTTGTAGTAATTAATTATTATTATGATCCTTCTTATTATTTAAGACATTTTGTTCAGACTGGTCAATCTGAAAATTAATAGAGGCTGAAGAGAACTGATTCAGTGATATTATGAATGCATTTATCAACAATGTCGTGTTTTCTTTGGTGAGCTATTCAAAGCACATTTGTAATGTTGTTATCAATTTACATAATTATTGTGAGTCAAACAGAAAAGATATTTTTTGAAAAATGCCTCCACTCTACATTTAATATTATTTAGACTGTATGTGATAATAATCAATGTTATATTCCTTTATACTGGTCCCCTGCTTTATCTGTCTCTTTAACAGTGAACTCTTTAACAATGAACTGAACTGCTGGCTTTGACAAATCCACAGAGACTCACATCCAGCTGCCAACAGCAGCAGCAGAGCTACAGAAAACATGGTTTATGTTGAAACTGACGTGCTGTGAACTCCACTGACAGCCTGATGTGAAGTTTTTATAGCTGAGGAACAAGGAAGCTCACTGAGTTTGCATACAATCAAACATCAATGTTGGTGTGACTGGAGCCAATAGAAGAGTGTGTTGACTGTTATTATATCTGCAGAGTGAAAACATGCCTGGAAATCACCTCTGATTTACATGTGATATTTTAACTTCATTGCACACTCAGCTGGAACATTTTGATAATGTCCCTACAACTTTAATCTTTGCTTTTACTGTAAACTATTCAGAATTCCTAATTAATAATTAATCCCTGGAGGGAAATTCTTGTTTTTACAGACATTGCACATGCAGTACTCCCGACCAAGAAAGGAGAAAAGTGCAGAGTATAAAAATAGGATAAACAAAAAACTAAAATCTCAAGTACAGGTATTTACAAAAAACTGTATTCAAATTTTTTAAGAAAAATTTAAAAATACAGGTATGTACATGTGTAAAAGAGCCAATATGTACATTGTATATACAAGTGAGTGTGTCCGTCACAGTGCTGAGTTTAGCAGTTTGATGGCGACAGGCAGGAATGATTCCCTGTGTCGCTCTGTGGTACATCGTGGCAGTATGAGTCTGTTGCTGAACGAGCTCCTGTAGCCGATCAGCACATTGTGGAGAAGGTGAGAGGGAAAGTCCAGTATAGTCCTTATTTTGGACAACATCCTCCTCTCGGACACCACTGTCAGAGAGTCCAGTTCCTCTCCCACAACATGGCTGGCCTTCTTGATGATTCTATTGAGTCCGTTAGTGTCCCTCACCCTCAGGCAGCTGCCCCAGCAGGCAACGGCATATGTGATGGCACTGGACACCACCGACTCGTAGAACATCCTCAGCATCGTCCTGCAGATGTTGAAGGACCTCAGCCGCCTCAGAAAGTAGAGGCGGCTCTGGCCCTTTCTGTAGACCATGTCCACGTTCTTGCACCAGTCCAGTTTGATGCTTAGATGAGTTGAATTGACAATAATTTGATGTTAAAAATGTTAGTAAATTTTCTTATAATTATATTCTTAACACTGATTATCATTGCAGTTCAATCTTATTATGTAAATTTGAGTGTGATTGGGTACAAAGATAAGATTGATTGCAGTTTTCAGTGATTGCAGATGTGAAGCCGAACAGAAAAACTTGGAGAGAAACAGCAGCTGGAATTGAAACTAAATCTTTAAAATTAGATGAAAACTATGGTCATACATTGCTTTTTGTAAGCGATAAAAGTATTTTATCTTTATGTGTGGTTTAATCAGAAATACAAACAGTCTTCAAGCAATCAAACATGACGCTTTGCGGATCAGAGTTTCTTTCTTTCTATTATTTTTGTTGTCTTTTTCTCTTTTCTTCAAGTAAATAAATAAATAAATAAAATGTGGCAAAAACCACAGAAATTGTAACACATGAAGGCACAGGATTATTCCTGTCGTCCTTTTTACAGCTGATGGAAAACACCTTGTAATCACACTTCATTATTCAAAATGTGCTGAGTCAAGTTAATAAATGACTTTTGTTGAGGGTAGAAAAGTTTAAGTTTGTTTAAATTTGTAGCTTTGTTCAGTATAAGTTTATTTTCAACAACTTCATTGTTATGCTGTCTGTGGCCCTTTCTTCAGCAATGATTGTTATTGTGTCTTGTATTGCCTTATTAAACATTATTTACAGAGTACGTCCCATGTAAGATAAACATGAAATAATTTATCAATTACATGATTTGAAAAAATATAATATATATATATTATCAAAACTATAAAAAAAACTTCCTGTTCTCTACCAGCCTGAGTGATCAGTCCTGTAGGATTTTGTGCAGCTGCTCAACCAACTCCAGTCACTGTGAGTCTCGGGCACAATAATAAACAGCAGAATCTTCAGTCTTCAGACTGTTCATCTGCAGATACACCTGCTGTCTGCTGTTGTCTCTGGAGATGGTGAAGCGATTCTGGACTGATGTGGAATAAGCTTTAGTGCTTCCACTCGGAGCAGAAATGTAGGCAACCCACTCCAGCCCTTTTCCTTCAGCTTGTCTGATCCAGCTGATATCAGCATTGTTATCTGATATTCCTGCATATGTACAGGTCAGTTTGTGAGATTCTCCAGGTCGCTTCACCGCTGGTTCAGATTCAGTCAGAGTCTGACTGCACACGCCTGGGAAGAAAGGCAGTTTGATCAGAACAGAGCAGAACAGAAACCTTGACACAGAAAGTAAAGAGTCCAGAAGTGTGTATTCACCAGAAATCAGTGACAGCATCAGAAACATTATACATGTAGCTAAAGTCATCATGAAAATGATTTGGATGTCTGGATGCTGGTTTGGTCTCTCTGCTTCAGCTTGCAGTGAGATAAATAAAGATGGATGAGATCAGGCTTTGCATTGACTCCTCCTCACAGGACTGAAAGAAATGGTGAACTGATTAATTATCAGCTGAAAGGATGGAATATATTCAAATGTTGGTAACACTGAGAGAACAGGAGTGACTGAACAAGACAAACAAGACAGAAGTCAGTGAGATCCAGGAAAAAGTTCTTGATTCTAAAAACGTGTAACCAAAGGGTTTATTGCTGCTTCACATGCTGTCAGTGTGGGATGGGTTGTGTGATCATGAAAGTATCTGACTTTTGTTTTTACATGCAGCACTGACTCCAAGTAAAAACAAGTAAAAAAGAAGGAGTATCAGAAAAACAATGAATCACTCCAATAGGAATGGTCTCAGTCTGACAATTAGTTTTGTTCAAATTTTCGTGTAAAAAGAGCTCTGAAAAGTGAAGGAGAGTGTAAATCAGCATTTTTCTAAATATGTATAACATTTAAATATTTGAGTCTGAAGGAGAGAAAATGTAAACTTTTGTCAGCTTCTACTGATGAGAAAAACAAATGCAGCTGCGACCTGTTCGATGTTTTTCCTTGGCAGGTATTCATGACCAGCATTAAACCAACAAACACTGAGGTATCTTTATTTATGGTACATTTTTGGTTGTAATGCTTGTTGTGTGTTACTTTTAAATTGTATTAATTTGAATTAACCTAATACATTAAACCTCTTGTGTATGTGGTTGAGTCACATGGTCTCTGGGTATTTGTGCAGGTCTGTTGGTGGTTTGTGTCACTGTGGGTGGACGTACACAGTAATAAACAGCTGTGTCCTCAGGCTGCAGATTCTGTCCTGTTAGAGTCACTGTTCCAGCAGAAGTGTCTCTGCTGTAGCTGAACTTGTTCTTCAGAGCATCATTTTGATAAAAGCTGCCACCACTTCCACCCCACTGATGAGAAATCCAGTCCATTGGTTTTCCTTCACAGTGTCTGATCCAACCTGTTGCATAGCTGTTATCAGTCACAGAATAACCAGACAGCCGACAGGTGATGGTCAAAGACTGTCCAGGCTGCACAACCATTGAGTCTGGCTGGATGAGATCAATACTGTTCACACCTGTGGAAACACAAATCAACATTATCTCCATCATTCATCTGACTGTTCAGTGTTTCTAATGTGTTTATTAGTGTGAATCCACTAAAGCTCCTCACAGGATCCAGCTGCCAGCAGCAGCATCAGAGCTACAGAGAACATGGCTGATGTTGAAGCTGAACTGATGTGAGCTCTTCTGTCCTCTCACTGACACACTCACACACACACTTCAGTTCCTTATGAGGAACATTTATTTGCATGTCGCTGAATAATCTGTCATTTAAATCAGTTTGCAATCAGTGTGTCTAATCGACTGATCCCACCAGATGTGCTTTTATCTAAAGAACATATTTTTTATGAAAGACCTTCTGTGGACCTAAATCTCACTAACAAGATGATTACTTTAGCAAAATTGTCATGCTACTGGGATTTAATATGTAAAAAAAAAATTAGATGTCCCAGAATAAATTAGAAGATTATTATCTGATTATTGCAGAATGTAGAGCATATTAGGGCAACATTTTCACTCTGGTTGAAGTAATGTTGTAATTACAGTAATGTTGTCTTCTCCTAAGTGCAGGCATTGTTGTGATGTCATGATAAAGTGTCCCAACACACTGATAAATATGTTTTTTATATGATTTAATGAAATGTGTTTCATTGTTAATTTGTCATCATCCAATCCAAAGTTTGATTTCAAAGTCCTGAAAGGCTTCAGAACTTCTCAAACATGTTGATCCAGCACTTCAAATGTTCTGTTAGTGTTGTGGTAAAGCGAGCTCACAAAGGGTGTGAGTATAAAACTCGACTGTCAGTCAGTTAAGATCAATTAGACGAGCAGATATGAGTCAGTTTAACGTGACAGAGGAGACAGAAACTTGACACTGACTACCATCTAGTGTTTTATCAAGGGAACTGCAACATTACTTTTCACTTCAAATATTTCAGAACCTCAAACTGTATTTGTCAGTATATCTTTTACATACACTGAAATTCTTTCTCTACATTTAACCCACCACTAACTGAACACACACATGCAACATGCAGTGAAATACACAGGAGCAGTGGGCTGCCATGTCAGGTGTCTGAGGAGCAATTGAGGGGGTTAAGTGCCTTGCTCAAGGGCACAACAGCCAACTAATTGGAGGTGGAGGGCATTGATCATTCAGTCCACCACATCCAAATTTTTCTTGCCAGTCCAGGGTGGAATTGAACCGGCAAACCAACAGTCACAAGGCGCTTCTCAAACCTCTGACTTCCTGTCTGACCCAGTGCATCCAGTAGTCACTGAATGTGAGTCCAGAGGCTGTACAGGTCAATCTGTGAGATTCTGCAAATAGTTGAATCTTACTTGTATATTGTTTTGGAATAGCATGTATTATTATTATCTATATCAAAATCATCATCATTATTGTGGTTGTTGTTATTGTTATTATTGAATTGATTTTAGAGCAGTAAAATAATAATGCAACATTGTGTTACTGTGTCTCTGAAAAAAAAAATCATGCATTTGTTGGGAGGGAAATCTTTTTTGATGATTTTGCCAACATTTTCACTGTTCATTTGTTCTTAATATACTCATGCATCACCAGTCAACTGAATGTTTGTTGACATCATTTACTCAGACCATGACTGGATAAAAATAGCATCAACTGCTCATCCGAAACTATACTGATTAAAAAGCAACAAGAACAATAAAAGCATTTTCAATTAAAAATATTTTTCATAACCTTTTCAAGACCTTTTCACCTTGTCAAGGAAACTGAAGCAAAACATGTAAAAAATAAACAAAACAATTATTGCTGTTATAACACTGGAAAATAAAAATTGAACCATTGATGCAATGTTTAAGTTGGTCCTTTAGGCAGACAAACATCTGCACTTGTTGCTCTTTCATGTTCAGCCAAGCAGCACATCAGATCGTTCCTGCTGGTTTCAGTTCTCTGGTTTTCTCATCTCAGCTTTGTCACAGTCTGGACGTCAGTAAACTGGGAGGCTGCTGTGGTCTGACTGGACTTGCTAATTGAGACTTTTTTTATTTAGAATTTCTGCAGTTTCTTGCAACGAGCAATACATTGTTCTAAATCTTTCATTTTTTAAAATTTGCCAAAATGCAAATTTCAGTAACAGGTGTATGATCTTCATGTATGTATTTATAAAACGCACATGGACACAGTTTTACCACATTGATATAGAAAATTATTTGATAATAATAATATAATTGTTACTATTGTTGTTAAATTAATTAATTGGTAATGACACAACTGAATGTTGCCAATGGTATAAATAGAGGAACTAGTTTTTGTATGAGTCTCCTCTTGTTGTCTCTCACTGAGTCTCTTCTGGCACAGAAATACACAGCAGAGTCTTCAGGCTGCACATTCTGTCCATTTAGAGTCACTGTTTTGCTGGAAGAGTCCAAGTTAACACTGAACTTTTCTTTAAGAAAATCTTTGACGTTAGTATCCGCACTCATCCACTCCAGTCCTTTCCCTGCAGGCTGTCTGATCCAGTGTGTGTAGTAGCTGCTCAGAGAGTAAGAGACCTGACAGGTGATGGTCAGACGTTGACCTGGCTGCACAGTCACAGAGGCTGGCTGTGTCAACTGTTCACACTTCACACCTGTTGAAAAGAGAAAATGTTTTGGAACAAATGATCAAGTTATACTGCAAAAGAAGAACTGTTGACTTTGACAAATCCACAGAGACTCACATCCAGCTGCCAACAGCAGCAGCAGAGCTACAGAAAACATGGTTTATGTTGAAACTGACGTGCTGTGAACTCCACTGACAGCCTGATGTGAAGTTTTTATAGCTGAGGAACAAGGAAGGTCACTGAGTTTGCATACAATCAAACATCAATGTTGGTGTGACTGGAGCCAATAGGAGAGTGTGTTGACTGTTATTATATCTGCAGAGTGAAAACATGCCTGGAAATCACCTCTAATTTTTGATATTTCATCTTCATTACACACTCAGCTGGAACATTTTGATAATTTTGTTACAACCCGGCTCAAAGGCTGCAACCAAAAACGGGAGCAGAGACGAGGATGAATCCAAATAAGCTAAATTTATTACAAAATATCACAAAACACCAAATCATAATAACCATCATCAGTATCAGTATCAGTAGTGTATTCATGCATGGTGATGGGTAGGTGTATGGATGCAAAAACCAAATAAACAAGAAGATAAACCAAAAGCCTGCAACACCGCAGAAATCACATGGCGAGTGTGAACCAAGGAAGTAGGAGCGCACCCTAAACTGAAGACCAGAGGCCCTTTAAAGGCACTGCACTGGGCCCAGGTGCAGCTCATCAGCTAAAGATGTCCCCTGCAAAACAGAACATAAAAAGCGATCACAGCACAACTAGAGGTGTGGAGGGGTCGTCACACCATGCAGCTGTAATCTTTGATTTTACTGTAAACCATCCTCAATGTGTTGTTTTAACAACAGTTTAATACTCTATTATAACATTCTGTTGCTTTTTACGTAATGGCAAATATCATCATTATTCTTAATAAAAATTCATCTAAACTAAAATCAGAATTGCATTAACAATGATGATGTGCACTGATGGAAGCGAAAGGAGCCATGTTTACAGTGTGTTCAGCATGTTGTCAAGTGATTACAACACACATGAAATATGATATGAACTGTTTTCCTCACAGAATTTATTTACTCTCAGCATCTCCTACATCACATTCATGAATTACTTCTGAGCACAACTTCTTGTATTCACTGCATTTAATTCATCTATTGATTGACCTGCTGTATTTCCTGCACACAGCAATACAGCGACAGCAGCCAGGATCATGTAAAAAGTATGAAATCTTCAGTCTGATGCTGCTTGTTAGCAGACAAGATTTTTAACATTTTCAGAAAAAAAACGCTGCTCAGTAATTGAAACTTGGACTAACAAAATAAAATAAAGAAAACTACATTCGAATGTTCAGATCACTGATCATAGAGTCTCCTTTCAATAAATGAGGAGAGAAAAACACAGACATTATTCTGGCAAATTTTTAGAACAATTATTATGATTATTATTATGGTTATGGTTATTGATCATTATTATGATTATTATTAGTGTTATTATTATAGTTTCAGCAGCCACATTGTTGTACTGTATTTGGTTCTCTAATCAACAAGTAATCTTTATTGTATTTTTAATGGGTTTGTGTTTGTGCGTATGTGTGTATTGTTGAATAACAAAATTTCTCATTCAACACTTTCAGGAGATTCCATATTTTTTATTAAAAATATAAACGAAATTTAAGATAAAAAACTTCTCATAACTCATTAAATTCATTTTAAAAAGATCACTTGCATTTGCAATTTAAAATGAAGTATAAAGCATAAATACATTGTTTGGACTCCATCAGAGTGAGAAATGAGTCGTGTAGGATTTTGTGCAGCTGCTCAACCAACTCCATTCACTGTGAGTCTCGAGCACAATAATAAACAGCAGAATCTTCAGTCTTCAGACTGTTCATCTGCAGATACACCTGCTGTCTGCTGTTGTCTCTGGAGATGGTAAACCGGCCTTGGACTGACTGAGAGTAGTAGATGGTGCCACCACTACTGCTGATATAAGCAACCCACTCCATTCCTTTTCCAGGAGCCTGTCTGACCCAGTGCATATACAAGCTGCTGAATGTGAATCCAGAGGCTGTACAGGTCAATCTGTGAGATTCTCCAGGCCTTTTAAGCACTGGTTCAGATTCTGTCAGAGTCTGACCATGAACACCTGTCAAAGGAAAAAGGAGGTCATGTGAACTGCTATCCTAAATTGAATTCCAGCAACAAATTATGATGAGTAAACATGTTCACCTGCCCAGCAGACAGTTAAAAGCAGCACTCCTGTCCTATAGTCCATCATGTTAAACTGTGTGTCCACTGTTCTCTGTCCTCCCCTCTGCAGTCACATAAGTAGAGGTGGAAGACATCTGAGTTTTGCATTGACTCCTCCTCACTGTGTGGTGCTCATAAGTCAGACCGTTTTCATAATATCAATTCAATTCAGTTCATTTATATAGCTTTATATAGCTTTGATTCTCAATAAAAGTTATCTCGTGACGCTTTCCAATTAGAGCAGGTCCAGATCAAACTCTTTCAATAAATTTTGCTTTAATTAAATTTAGCTTTCAGTCTCCTCTTAAATGTAGAGAGGGTGTCCGCCGCCCGGATCAAAACTGGAAGGTGGCTCCACAGTAGAGGAGCTTGATAACTAAATGTTTCCAATCTACTTTTGAAGACTCTAGGAACCACAAGTAATCCTGCATCTTGGGAATGTAAACCTCTGGGCATTGTCAACTCTTTAAGGTATGATGCTGTCTGGCCGTTCAGAGCTTTATATGTGAGGATGGGAATTTTAAACTCCATCCTGGATTTTACAGGCAGCCAATGTAGAGAAGCCAGTACAGGAGAAATATGATCTCTAATGCTGGTGAGTAATCATGCAGCAGCATGCTGGATTAGCTGGAGAGTCTTTCAAGAATTATGGGGGTTACAATAATCCATCCTGGAAGTAATAAATGCATGGATGAATTTTTCTGCATCTTTCTGACTCAGAAAGTGCCTAATTGTTGCAATACGGTGGAAAGAATGCTGTCATTGAACTGTGTGTTATGTGTGAGTTAAAGGACACGTCGTGATCAAAAATAACTGCTAGATCCCTTAAGAGAGAGAGAGAGAGCTCACACCATCTGAACACCATCTTAATAGAATACAATATAATGTCATATTAGATTAGATGAAATATTATAACTCATAATGTTCTTTACTGATAGTTAAAAAAGATAATAACAATAAATAAATAAACAAATTACTAAATAAAGTGACATGGACACAACTGAATGTTCCCAGTGGCGTAAATAGAGGAACTACCGGTAGTTTTTGAATGAGTCTCCTCTTGTAGTCTCTCACTGTTGAGAGACTGTCTGTTGTCTCTCATTCTTAATAAAAATAAATCAATTCAAATTTGCATTAGCAATGATGATACGCACTGATGGAAGCAACAGGAGCGACTAAGAAGAAAGCTTGCTGTAAAATGACTGAAACACACTTTAAATATGATGTGAGCTCTTTTCCTCACAGAATTGATCTCAGCATCTCCTACATCACATTCATGAATTACTTCCGAGCACAGCTTTTTGTATTCACTACATTTAATTCATTTATTGATTGACTTACTGTATTTGCTGCACACAGAAATACAGGGACAGCAGCCAGTCAGTTCTCATATAGTTGTGATTGGTCAGAAAAATTGTATCATGTAAAAAGTATTAAAATTTCAGTCTGGTGCTGCTGGTTAGCAGAATAGCTTTTTAATGTTTTCAGGGAAAAAAGCTGCTCAGGAATTCAAACTTGTGCTCACAAAATAAAATAAAGAAAACTACATTTGAGTTTGGGGTGTCAGAATGAGGAGAGACAAACACTGAAGAAACTGCAACATCTGCAGCTCTCATCACTCACTTCAGATTCCACATCATTAACAGACATTATTCTGGCTTATTATTATTATTATTATTTTGTATCAGTAATAACAATAATAATAGTAATAATAGTAATAATACAATAAGATTATATTATCAACAGCCGTATTGTTGTCCTGTATTTGGTCAACTAATCAAAAAAGTAATCCTTATTGTATTTTGTATGTTTTGGGCAGCACGGTGGTGCAATAGTTAGCACTCTTGCCTCATAGCAAGAAGGTTCCAGATTCGAATCCCGGTCTGGGCCCTTCTATGTGGTTAATTGGCTAATCTACATTGCCCCCAGGTGTGAGTGTGTGTGGTTGTCTGTCTGCTGTGTTGGCCCTGCAATTGACTGGCTACCAATCCAGGGTGAACCCCGTCTCTGGCCCGTAGTCAGCTGGGATAGGCTCCAGGTACCCCGTGACCCTGACAGATAAGCGGTATAGAAAATAGATGGATGGATTACGCATGAGAAACATTCACAACCAAGATATTCACATTGTTTATAACAACAAATGAACAGGGAAATATTTGTATCCTGTTTTGATTGAAGCTTCTGTGGTCAAATTATATATTTCATGGTGCATGTTCTTCATGTGTGTACCTAACATTGGAGAAAATTTTACCCGCACCATAACAGGTTGCTAAGGAATGGAATATAATTTACTCAAATGAGAGAAAAGATGTCATAGTATGCAGTTTTCATCACAATTTCAATAAGAATTGCAAAAAAAGTGATGCTGAGACAGCTGAATGTTGTCAATGGTATAAATACAGGAACTAGTTTTTGTGTGAGTTTCCTCTTGTTTTCTCTCACTGTGGGTGTCTGGCACAGAAGTACACAGCAGAGTCTTCAGGCTGCACATTCTGTCCATTTAGAGTCACTGTTTTGCTGGAAGAGTCAGCATCGATACTGAACTTGTTCTTCAGAGAATCTTTGTAGTATGTGGTGGATCCAGCTCTCATTCCAATCCACTCCAGTTCTTTCCCTGCAGGCTGTCTGATCCAAGCTGTGTAGTAGCTGCCAAGAGAATAAGAGACCTGACAGGTGATGGTCAGACGTTGACCTGGCTGCACAGTCACAGAGGCTGGCTGTGTCAACTGTTCACACTTCACACCTGTTGAAAAGAGAAAATGTTTTGGAACAAATGATCAAGTTATACTGCAAAAGAAGAACTGTTGACTTTGACAAATCCACAGAGACTCACATCCAGCTGCCAACAGCAGCAGCAGAGCTACAGAAAACATGGTTTATGTTGAAACTGACGTGCTGTGAACTCCACTGACAGCCTGATGTGAAGTTTTTATAGCTGAGGAACAAGGAAGCTCACTGAGTTTGCATACAATCAAACATCAATGTTGGTGTGACTGGAGCCAATAGAAGAGTCTGTTGACTGTTATTATATCTGCAGAGTGAAAACATGCCTGGAAATCACCTCTGATTTACATGTGATATTTTAACTTCATTGCACACTCAGCTGGAACATTTTGATAATGTCCCTACAGCTGTTATCTTTGCTTTTACTGTAAACTATTGATGCTTAAATGAGTTAATTTGGCAATAATAACACTATGTCTACATTTTTATATACTTATGTTATTAAAACACTATTAAAATTGATTATCATTGCTGCACAATTTTATTATGTCCATCCGAACAAAGATAAGATTCATTGCAAGTTTCAGTGTTTGCAGATGATGCTGGAACTTTTATCGTTTTCTCCAAGCAAATTAAAATGTGGAAAAAATGACAGAAGTTGTAACACATTTAGACACAGGATTGTTCCTGCAATCCATTTTACTCCTAATGGTAAACACCTTGTAGTCACACTTCTGATTCAAAATGTGCTGAGTCAAGTTAATAAATGACTTTGAGGGTAGAAAAGTTTCAGCTCCAACATCCAGTGTACATGAGCAGCAGGAGGATTAAACTGAGTGTCTCCTTTTAGTGACAGAGGAGACAGAAACTTGACACTGACTGCCCTCTAGTGGTTTTATACAAGAAACTAAAACATTATTTTTCAGCATCATGAGTCACTTTAGATTCCACAAAACTGACAGACATTGTATTGTTTTAATTTGTAGTTTTCTTTAGTTTATTTTCAACAACTTCATTGTTATGCTGTCTGTGGCCGTTTCTTCAGCAATGATTCTTATTGTGTCTTTTTTTGTCTTATTAAACATTATTTATAAAATAGATTCCATGTCAGGTGAATATGAAATAATTTATCAATTACATATAAAAAAAATTACAAAAAATATATATATCACGGCTATATATAAAAAAAAAATCTTCAGATTTGGTCTCTACCCGCCTGAGAGATCAGTACTGTTGGACTGACTGCGAGTAGTAGATGCTGCTACTGCTGTAGATATAAGCAACCCACTCCAGTCCTTTTCCAGGAGCCTGTCTGACCCAGTTCATCTCATAGCTACTGAATGTGAAAAAGATCTTCACCTGCCCAGCAGACAGTTAAAAGCAGCAGTGCTGTCCTATAGCCCATCATGTTAAACTGTGTATCCACAGTCACATAAGTAAAGGTGAAAGTTTTACTTTCTGCTGGGACACCAACTCATTTGTGTTCCTGAATCTACTTCTATTCTGAAAGGAAACAAGATCATTTCACTGCAATGACTGCTAAATGTTTACTTACTTTAACAACATCATATTCTGTATAATATTGGATGCAGTTCATGTTTCTATTATGTTGTGGTTAATGTTTCTAGTCGCTCATTCAGGTCATTACTGTTGTCAAACTGTGAACAGCAATATTTTTGTAATGTTAGATGGGTCTCTCAGGTGACTGGATGAATTATGAAATTTGATTATTATTAGTATTATAAAGAATAATAAATTATGAACATTGTGATAAATAAATTATGATAATTTAAGACAGAGAACCGCTTGTCAATCCCCCTAAATTCACATCTCTTGTCTGTTCTGAATGAAACGATGAAAGATGATGAAGAAAGTGACATATTTCGTCATTGGAGGGAATTCACTCCAATGAAATTCATGTTCTGCATTTAACCCACCCAAGTGACGTGCACACACACACAGCAAACCCGGGGCAGTGAGCAGTGGGGGTTAGGTACCTTGCTCAAGGGTACTTCAGCCATGGACACCGGTACGGGGAATCGAACCAGTGATCCACCGGTTACGGGTCCGACACCCTAACCGCTGATCCACGACTGCCCCAGAAGAAGCTCCCGGGGAGCATATTGGGGGTTAAGTCCCTTGCTCAAGGGCACATCTGCCAGCTAATGGGGGGTGGGGACATTATCACTCCACCACACTCAAATTTTTCCTGCCCGTCCGGTGGGGGAATCGAACCAGCAACCTTCCGATCACAAGCCGCTCCTCCAACCTCTAGGCCACGGCTGTGCTTCAGAAAGGAAAAAAAAGACAGGACACATCGTCTGCTGTCACCTCACTCCAGCTGCAAACTGGCATGGTGCAGTGGTTAGTGCTGTCCCTTCATAGCAATAAGGTTCTGGGTTCAAATCCTGCCCCTTCAGTGTGTATGTTAATTAGCTACTCTACATTGGCACAAGGTGTGAATGTGTGGTTGTCTTTCTTTGTTTGTTGTCTGCAATTGACTGGCAACCAGTCCAGTGTATGCCCTGCCTCTCACCTGTAGTCAGCTGGGATAGACTCCAGCTCCCCCGCAGCCCTGACGGATAAGCAAAATAGAAAATGAATGAATCAACAAGTAATCTTTATTGTATTTTGTATGTGTGTGTGTTTGTGTGTGTGTGTGTGTGTGTGTGTATTGTTGCAATTTACAATGAAGTGTATAGTATAAATACATTGTTTGGGCACCATCAGCCTGAGAGAGTACTGTAGGATTTTGTGCAGCTGTTCAACAAACTCCAGTCACTGTGAGTCTCGAGCACAATAATAAACAGCAGAATCTTCAGTCTTCAGACTGTTCATCTGCAGATACACCTGCTGTCTGCTGTCGTCTCTGGAGATGGTAAACTGGCCTTGGACTGACTGAGAGTAGTAGATGTTGCTACTGTCATAAATAGCAGCAACCCACTCCAGTCCTTTTCCAGG
Source organism: Scatophagus argus (assembly GCF_020382885.2). Lineage (NCBI taxonomy): Eukaryota > Metazoa > Chordata > Actinopteri > Scatophagidae > Scatophagus > Scatophagus argus. The sequence continues at coordinate 10,130,081 of NC_058508.1, read as the reverse complement.
AGCCTGTCTGACCCAGGCCAGATAGTAGCCACTGATTGTTAATCCAGAGGCTGTACAGGTCAATCTGTGAGATTCTCCAGGCCTTTTAACCACTGGTTCAGATTCTGTCAGAGTCTGACCATCAACACCTGTCAAAGCAAAAAGATAACATGTGAACTTGAAAGGCAGCTGAATTTCCAGCAGTAAATTGACATCAGTGAATATTCTTCACCTGCCCAGCAGACAGTTAAAAGCAGCAGTCCTGTCCTATAGTCCATCATGTCAAACTGTGTGTCCACTGTTCTCTGTCCTCCTCTCTGCAGTCACATAAGTAGAGGTGGAAGACATCTGAGTTTTGCATTGACTCCTCCTCATTGTGTGATGCTCATAAGTCAGACCATTTTCATCAGAAGAAAGTAAACAACAAGAGGAGTCAAATGAAAATTTAGAATATTAATTAAACTTTGAAAACAATTCAAGAGAAACATATAACCCTCAGATGGATGTCATGAATACCCATGTTTTTCTTTCAGGATAAATAAATTATTATTATCAGGCAAAAACATAATCATAAACTAAGATTTGTGGAGTTTTTTTCATCCTCTCTGCATTCACGTTAGTAAAGGATTTTTTCATTGGGTTTCTTGGACTTGGAAAACATTGTAGGAGACGCCAGTCAACCAAATTTGATTCAAACAAGTCTAAATTTTAAACTTACAACCTGACAATTTCAAATGTTTTCAGATTCATCCATTCATCATTTATATTTTATATTATATTATATTTATATATTATAATAATTACATTCCTTTATACTTTCCCCCTGCTTTATCTCTCTCTTCAACAGTGAGCTGGTGTTGAAATCATTAGTGGTCTGAGGGCTCCTCCTCTGGTGGCTTCATGTTCCAAGTGTTCAGACACTGAGGGGTTTTTGTTCAGCTCCACTGATGGTTTGTGTTACTGTGACTCTCTGGCACAGAAATACACAGCAGAGTCTTCATTCTTTAAGTTGGACAGTCTCAGATACACCATACTGTTGCTATCATCTCTACTGATTTCTACACGTCCTTGCACACTGCTGGCATAAGTGTTTCTGCTGGCATCAGAGTAGCTGCTCCCTATCCATTCCAGTCCTTTTCCTGCAGGCTGTCTGATCCAGATCATAACACAGCAGCTAAATGTGAAACCAGATCCCCTGCAGGACAGACTGAGAGTCTCTCCAGGATTTTTCACCACTGAAGTGGAAGGAATGGACTCCATATTCTGACCTGTACAACCTGATGAGATGAAAGGAAAGAGGAACAACAGAAGAAACTGAGACAGTCATCTGGGACATTTTCCGGTATCACTGACTGACCGTCAGTCCATGTTGTCTGATCAAAGATAAAACAGCAAGAAGCAGGAGAACTCACAGGGCAGAGAGAAAGCAACCAGCAGCAGAGTCAGTGTGTTCATCATCCTGAGGCTGGAGATGTGACCTCTGATGCTCCACACAAAGTACAAGAGCAGACAGCAGGACAGAAGTACACTGGACAGCCTGGAGATTTGCATGAGGATGTCATGAGGGGGGAGTGGCTCATGTACAGGCCCTCTGTTAGAGTTTAATTTAATGATATCATTTATTTTGTGGTCATGTTTTAATGATTGCTCATGTACGTTGGAAACAACATCACACCCAATCACAGCACATTTAAAACAAGTCATTTTAATTAGGTTTTATATTATGTGACTCTTGAAAATGAAATCATACGGTTTGCCTGACAGATATATATACTTTAAAGTATTTATTGATTTGAATGTTTGTGTTTGTTTTATTCTGTTACTGCAAACAGAAGTGAAATGAAAGATAATCTAAGTGAATATTTGAGTTTGCTTCAAGTTGTTGAAAACTTTTTTTCTTTTTTCAGACTTTTAACCCTCAGGAGTCGACAGACGCGCCGGCGCATCCTTATCACAAGACCACTTTAAGACGACGTAGCTGCAAGACGCAGCCTCGCTGAATCCCAGTTTTTTTTGTGTCGAAAGTGGGCACTTCAAACTATATACCAGTTTTTAAATTTTGTTAATATGTCAAGTAAAACCCGAGTTATGATAAAAAATATACGCACTGTTTTTTTCATGACCATTGCCATCACGTTTGGTGCGCGTTTGGGGCGCGCATTTTATTCAAGAAGACGCAGTAAACACCAGCGCATTGAGCGCACTTCATTCAGCGCATTTCAGCGCATGTTCCCCAGTCGGATTTTAGAGTTTTGTGTGATTTTAGGTCCAGTGTGTCAATACAGTATGTCAAAATGAAAAAAACAACAGTAAATCACACTTGTGAGGTTGTGCTGATCAAAAATGATTCCAAAATGGCAAGATAAAAAAAATTCTAAGTTGAAATATAAAATTAGAATCAAAAATAGTCAACAACTGACAATTACACATGACTTCAGAGGGTTAAAGGTTTCATTGTTCAAACTGGATATCTGAAGCCACAGACACTTGGAGCCTTTAGAGGAAACAAACTACTTCGGAAATGAAACCTGTGTCAAATACTATTTGCTGTACTGCACAACAAAAGGTCTGTTGGAATCAAATAATATATGTAAAATGAACTTTTTCAACAATGAAACATTACATGTGACACCTGGAAAAACCACTGAACTACACAATTGGTATGAAGTGTCCAGCTGTTTTCTCTAAGGGGTCATTTTCATGAAACATTTTGTTTGTTGTCTGTGGAGGTTTTTGTGCAGCTGCTCCACTGTCTTCAGTCACTGTGTCTGTCGAGCACAGAAGTAAACGGCAGAATCTTCTGCTGTCAGGCTCTTGACCTCGAGGTACTGAGTGCTGCTGGACACGTCTTCAGTCATGACGAAACCACTTTGAAAGGAGCTGGCATAGATAGCAGAGTTTGAACCTGCATCCATCCTCCCAATCCACTCCAGAGCTCTCCCTGGTCTCTGTCTTATCCAGTGAATATAGTAGCTTGTCATGTCAAACCCAGATATGATACATGACATCTTCACTGTGTCTCCAGGTCTTTTCACCTCAGAGGGAGTCTGGTCCAGTCTGATCTCACTCCAAACTCCTGTGAGCAAAGAAAATATGATCATTATCAACCAAAATTGTCAATAAGGTTTATAAAAGAAGGAACGCAGAATTGATTTTCTCACCATGAACAGTAACTACAAATAATAAACTCCAGATAATTATATTTTCCATTCTGTGATAAACACAGCAGTTCACTGCTCTCTGAGCTGAGTGTTTCTGAAAATGTGTCAAAGTGTCGCAGTGATGTGCCACAAGTTCCTGATGGTGTGTTTATAAGAGAGGAAGAGTTTGCATAAACGCCCTCTGCTGGTTTAGAAAGGGAACATGTGACACAGACACATTTTCATAAGTAGAAAATCTCTACACCAGCAGAGGAAACTGAAAAATATGCTGTTTGTGTTACTGAAAAAACAAAAAATATTTTCCCATCTTTTCTATTCATCCCATTACACAAAATTTAATTAATATAAGCATGTCATATTAATCTTGTATCGCTTCTGCAGTGCAGTTCAGGTGAGAGCTACATGAACACATTAAAACAGTTGAGTCCTCCTCTGTCTGTCAGTAACACACCAAGCTTTAAAATCACTGTTGATGGATATTATTATTATCAGCTAATGTTTTAACCTTCATTTAGAGTGTGTAGAAGGTTGAGTCTTGCTGTTTTCCGGGAATTTGTGCAGCTTGGTGGTGTGTATGGCTGTGCACCTTATTTAAATAGATTGATGTCAGTTAAAGTAAAAATTCTGTGACTTTTTTGCAAAAACAAGACATGTTGTTTACTTGTCTCAAAACAACCAATTACAAAAAGTGAAACCATTTAAAGGACTGTGATAAAATTTGGCAATAATAATCATTTTGAAAACTTGTTCAGTAACATTCAATTATTTGTAAGTTACTTCAGATAAATACACAATCCCCATGCATGTAATGTATGAAGACATGGCCACATTTCCATCACACTAATATAGAAAATTTAATGATTATATTCTGTTTGATTAGATTGTCTTCTCACATTATCTACTGCTTCCAAAGAAAACCCCACAAAATTGAAAAGAAAAAAAGCCACAAATAATAAATATTTTATTCTTAATTTAATTCTGCATGTTTCTGTAGGTCTCAACTGAATTTAACATTCAGTCACATCATACAATATGAGACCTTAATACTAATTCAGTTGCTCCTCAGAATTTTCATGACTGAAGATCAAATTCACTTTTACAAGAAACTGAAAAAAGTGAATGTTCCCAGTGGCAGAGGAAGTAGTTTTTGTATGACCCTCTTGTTATTGTCTCTCACTGTGTCTCTCGGGCACAGTAATACACTGCTGTGTCCTCGGTCTTCAAACTGTTCATCTGTAGATAAAGTTTACTGCTGGAGTCATCTCTGGAGATGGTGAACCGACCCTGGACTGACTGGGAATAATAGATAGGAGAACTAGCTGTGCTTATATAAGCAACCCACTCCAGTCCTTTTCCAGGAGGCTGTCTGATCCAGTTCATATACAAGCTGCTGAATGTGAATCCAGAGGCTGTACAGGTCAATCTGTGAGATTCTCCAGGCCTTTTAACCACTGGTTCAGATTCTGTCAGAGTTTGACCATCAACACCTGTCAAAGCAAAAATAAAAGTTACATTAATTACTGGATGTAATTCACGTTAACATCAAAAGAGATTTAAAAAAAATCTTCACCTGCCCAGCAGACAGTTAAAAGCAGCAGTCCTGTCCTATAGTCCATCATGTTAAACTGTGTGTCCACTGTTCTCTGTCCTCCTCTCTGCAGTCACATAAGTAGAGGTGGAAGACATCTGAGTTTTGCATTGACTCCTCCTCACAATGTGGAGACTGTGTGTACTGGATTTGATGTGAGTCAAGACAAATGAGAATAATTCCTGCATCTGAATTCGACATTTCAGTTTGAACGTTTTTGGTTTTCAGTTGTTTTAATCGTCGCTTTTGGTCAAAAGAGAAAATCCCCAATAGCAAAGATGCACGGAAAAACACATCAAGCAACTGAAACAACAAGTCCTTATACTTATATAATATATATATATTTTTATATATATATATTTATATATATTTTTCCCATTCTATATTTATGTGTAATTACTTGTCCTTGTGCTGCTATGATTACAAAATTTCCTTCAGTTTGTATCATGACCATGTTTATAACAAACAAACAAATAAGCAGGTACATGTTTACTGATGTCTTGTTGCAATCTTTTGCACTGAGCAATACTTTGTTCTAACTTCTAACTTCCATTTAAAATAATGTGTAAATCCTTCAAGTTTTTAATTTTGCCAAAATGTAACTTTCAGTATCAGATGCATGATCTTCATGTATGTTCATAAAAAAGTCACAAGGACACAGTTTTACCACACTGATATAGAAAATTTAACCAGCGTCAGTGTATGTTGTTACTGAGTATAATATAATTCAGTCAAATTAGAAAAAATAACGTAAAAGATATAATTTGTATTCCTGTTAGTTAAGATACGCAATGTAAATAATAATAATTATTATTATTATTGTTATATGATACAATATAAGAATTATAATTGTTGTTGCTGATTGTTAAATAAAAAAATTAATTGATACTGACATAAGTGAATGTTCCCAGTGGTGTAAATAGAGGAACTAGTTTTTGTATGAGTCTCCTCTTGTTGTCTCTCACTGTGAGTCTCTGGCACAAAAATACACAGCAGAGTCTTCAGGCTGCACATTCTGTCCTTTTAGAGTCACTGTGTTGCTGGAAGAGTCAAAGGTCATAATGAACTTGTTCTTTAAAGAATCTTTGAAATAAGCGCTGCATCCAGCACAATCACTTCTAATCCACTCCAGTCCTTTCCCTGCAGGCTGTCTGATCCAAGCTGTGTAGTAGATGCTGACAGAATATGAGACCTGACAGGTGATGGTCAGACGTTGACCTGGCTGCACAGTCACAGAGGCTGGCTGTGTCAACTGTTCACACTTCACACCTGTTGAAAAGAGAAAATGTTTTGGAGCAAATGATCAGGTTATACTGCAAAAGAAGAACTGTTGACAGAGAATAGAAGAGTGTGTTGACTGTTATTATATCTGCAGAGTGAAAACATGCCTGTAAATCACCTCTGATTTACATGTGATATTTTAACTTCATTACACACTCAGCTGGAACATTTTGATAATGTCCCTACAACTGTAATCTTTGATTTTACTGTAAACTACTGATGTGTGAGTGACTTGAATTGACATTAATTTGATGTTAAAACATTCTGAAATTTTTTCTTAATAATATTTTTAACACAGATTATCATTGTTGCACAATTTTATTATATTAATTCGAACAACAATACAATTTATTGCATGTTTGAAGCCGTGCAGAAAAACAGCAGCTGGAACTGAAACTTTTGTGACAACAAGTGAAAACTAAATCTGAGATGAAAATTATGGTCATGAGTTGCTTTCTTTAAGTGATTAGCTTTATATGTGGTTTAATCAGAAATACAAATAGTCTTCAAGCATTAAAATAACATGATTCGTGGATCAGAGTTTGTTTATTATTTTATTGTTTTTTCTCTTTTCTCCAGGTAAATAAATAAATAAACAATTGTAACACATGAAGACACATTATTATTCCTGCACTCCATTTTACTGCAGATGGTAAACACCATGCAGTCACACTTCATTATTCAAAATGTGCTGAGTCAAGTTAATAAATGACTTTTATTGAGGGTAAAAATGTTTCAGCTCCAGCATCCAGTGTACATGAGCAGCAGGAGGATTAAACTGAGTGTCTCCTTTTAGTGACAGAGGAGACAGAAACTTGACACTGACTGCCCTCAAGTGATTGTACATAAAACATTATTTTTCTAAATTATGATTCACTTTAGATTCCACACAAGTTAAAAACATTATTTTCTCTTAATTTGTACTTAAATTTGGTAGTAGATTATTTTCAGAAACCTTGCCGTTGTATTGTCTGTGACCCACTCATCATCAAGTGATTGTTATTGTGCTTTTTTTCTTATTATGCATTATTTAAGACGTGCATGTTGTAAAAAATTGTACATGAATAATATAATGTAAAACTGAATAGACAATATAATATATAACATCAGTGCTATAAAAACAAAAAACTTCTACTACTAACTACCAGCCTGAGATCAGTCCTGTAGGATTTTGTGCAGCTGCTCCACCAACTCCAGTCACTGTGAGTCTCGAGCGCAATAATAAACAGCAGAATCTTCAGTCTTCAGACTGTTCATCTGCAGATACACCTGCTGTCTGCTGTTGTCTCTGGAGATGGTAAACCGGCCTCGGACTGACTGAGGGTAGTAAGTGCTGCTACCACCACTGCTGATATAAGCAACCCACTCCAGTCCTTTTCCAGGAGCCTGTCTGACCCAGTTCATCTCATAGCTGCTGAATGTGAATCCAGAGGCTGTACAGGTCAATCTGTGAGATTCTCCAGGCCTTTTAACCACTGGTTCAGATTCTATCAGAGTCTGACCATCAACACCTGTCAAGCAAAAAAGATATCATGTGAACTGTTATCATAACTGAAATTCCAACAGCAAATTATGATAAATATGTTCACCTGCCCAGCAGACAGTTAAAAGCAGCAGTCCTGTCCTATAGTCCATCATGTTAAACTGTGTGTCCACTGTTCTCTGTCCTCCTCTCTGCAGTCACATAAGTAGAGGTGGAAGACATCTGAGTTTTGCATTGACTCCTCCTCACAGTGTGGTGCTCATAAGTCAGACAATTTTCATAACATCAATTCAATTCAATTCAGTTCATTGACACTTAAAAATTTTTCACTGAACAAACATCAAAAAATCAACTGGGACCAACTAATTTACTACATTTTCACCTAATTTTACATCAGTATTCCAGTAAATTATAATTAATTGACTTCATTAAACAAAAGTGCTTAATGGTGAAAAAAAAGCAAATGGAAATCGTTTCCATGACTTTCACATTCATTCAGACATTGGCTTTGGGTGTTATATTGCTAACAAACATACTCTACAATGTACAGTGGCGGCCCTAGCCTGAATGGTGCCCTGGGCGAACAGCCCCGGTGGTGCACCCCCCCCCCCCCCACGCACACTGGCTCACACCCCCACCAACCCAAAGAGAACATCGGGTGAAAAGTATATGTATAAACTTTATTATGATAGAAATACAATAAACACACAAAACATTAAACAACCAATTTAAAGTGCACAACCATAAACATATGCAAGATATATATAGTCTTTAAAGTGCTTTATTAATAAAGCTGAATTGAATTGAAAGAAAATACAAATTTCATATCACAAGCATAGAAAAGCACAACAAAGAAATAAGAATAATTAAATATAAATAACAACAATAATTATTAATTAATTATTTAAGTATTTTTTATCTTTTTTTTTTTTTTTTGGGTGGGCGGGGCGGAGGTCCTCACATGCCGCCGCCAGCAAAGTGCCGCCCTGGGCGGCCGCTCAATTCGCCCATATGAGAAACCGCTACTGATAATGTAGTTGGAATCATGGGTGGAAGCACAACACAAAACAAGCAGGAAAATGTGTAGCAAGTTTATATTTCCACAAATGCGATGTATAATGTTTTACATTGGCAGTGCAGGTGCTTGATAGCATCACCAAAAGAAAAACAGTCTCAGTTTACAAACTGATAAACTAAAGATATTGAGAAATGGAGCCCCTCTTTAATCCCCTTAAATATTTGACGTCACTTGCACTTCTCAAAAAAAATCTTGCTTCTTATGTTATATCGTTTTGCTTTTCACAAAACGCTCATAAGTCAGACCATTTTCAGGACACCAGGGGAAAGAAAACCTCAGTAGGAATAAAACTGATGAGAATTTTGATTAAAATGTAAACCAAATTCATAGGAGAAATGTGAAACCTCTCAGTACATAGTTACTCATATTTTACTCAGTCAAGTTCCTTTCTATTTTGTAAAACAAAAGTTTCAATAAAAATGAAAAGTTATTTCACTCTCTCTGCAGTCCGATTAATAAAGCTGGAAGACAATTACATATTGCACTAACTAGTCCTCACAGAGAGGACAAAATTTGTTGGACTTGATAAACAATGTAGCAGCTGTTTTACCTGCCAAATTTGATTCAAGCCAATCACTTCACACTTAACATTTTGATTTTTTTTTAATATAAACCTAAATATCCTCCAGCAAACAATATTCATCTGAAATGAATCATCACACAACACAGAGGCAGACAGCGATGTAAGAGATACAAAGTCTATATTTCTACACAGGCAGAGTGAGGCAGATGTAGAGACTGGTGAGGTTTATATTGTGCAGAATCCACAGAGTGCAGCAGGGTGGTGAATGGAGTCAGTAGTACGTTTCAAAGAAGGAGTCCAATTGGAGCGGAGGACTGAGATCCAGGTCGAGGCTGGAGGATTTCACCTCAGGCTGAGACTGGAAGTCTGAGCTTGGAGTTGGAGGTGAACTGGACTGAAGGCACAGAAAGACGCAGAGTCAGTCAAGAGGATGAATATTCAAGGAGGACAACTAGATAACTGGCCTGAAGCAGAGTACCAGGATGTGGAAGTGGACGACGTGGGAGAGAGCAGATGAATGAACAGGTCCTTATATACAACGGCCAGCTGGTGAAGTTGATGAGTGGAAAAGTTTCATTTGTCACATACAATGGAGCAAAGTCTTGTTTGATTATTGTAATTAATTTTAATTATTATTATGATCTTATTATTGCATACAACATTTTGTTCAAATTGGTCAAACTGAAATTTAATAGAGGCTGAAGAGAACTGATTCAGTGATATTATGAATGCATTTATCCACAATGTGGATTGTCAAACAGAAAAGATATTTTTTGAAAAATGCCTCCACTGTATATTTAATATGATTTTCACTGTATATGATAATAATCAATGTTATTTTCCTTTGTATTTTATACCCCTGCTTTATCTGTCTCTATAACAGTGAGCTGGTTGAAATCATTAGTGGTCTGAGGGCTCCTCCTCTGGTGGCTTCATGTTCCAAGTGTTCAGGCACTGAGGGGTTTTTGTTCAGCTCCACTGATGGTTTGTGTTACTGTGAGTCTCTGGCACAGAAATACACAGCAGAGTCTTCAGGCTGCACATTCTGTCCATTTAGAGTCACTGTTTTGCTGGAAGAGTCAACATCAATACTGAATTTGTTCTTCAGGGAATCTTTGTAGTGTGAACCTCCAGTATATTTCATTCCAATCCACTCCAGTCCTTTCCCTGCAGGCTGTCTGATCCAAGCTGTGTAGTAGCTGCTAACAGAATAAGAGACCTGACAGGTGATGGTCAGGCGTTGACCTGGCTGCACAGTCACAGAGGCTGGCTGTGTCAACTGTTCACACTTCACACCTGTTGAAAAGAGAAAATGTTTTGGAACAAATGATCAAGTTATACTGCAAAAGAAGAACTGTTGACTTTGACAAATCCACAGAGACTCACATCCAGCTGCCAACAGCAGCAGCAGAGCTACAGAAAACATGGTTTATGTTGAAACTGACGTGCTGTGAACTCCACTGACAGCCTGATGTGAAGTTTTTATAGCTGAGGAACAAGGAAGCTCACTGAGTTTGCATACAATCAAACATCAATGTTGGTGTGACTGGAGCCAATAGAAGAGTCTGTTGACTGTTATTATATCTGCAGAGTGAAAACATGCCTGAAAATCACCTCTGATTTACATGTGATACTTTAACTTCATTACACACTCAGCTGGTACATTTTAATAATGTCCCTGCAGCTGTAATCTTTGATTTTACTGTAAACTATTGATGCTTAAATGAGTTGATTTGACAATAATAACACCATGTCTACATTTTTATATACTTATGTTATTAAAACACTATTAAAATTGATTAGCGTTGCTGCACAATTTTATTATGTCCATCCGAACAAAGATAAGATTCATTGCAGGTTTCAGTGCTTGTAGATGATGCTGGAACTTTTATTGTTTTCTCCAAGCAAATTAAAATGTGGCAAAAATGACAGAAGTTGTAACACATTTAGACACAGGATTGTTCCTGCAATCCATTTTACTCCGAATGGTAAACACCTTGTAGTCACACTTCTGATTAATATGTGCTGAGTCAAGTTAATAAATGACTTTGAGGGTAGAAAAGTTTCAGCTCCAGCATGAGCAGCAGGTGGATTAAACTGAGTGTCTCCTTTTAGTGACAGAGGAGACAGAAACTTGACACTGACTGCCCTCTAGTGGTTCATACAAGAAAATAAAACATTGTTTTTCAACACTGTGACTCATTATGAAATTGACAGACATTATATTATTTTACTTTGTTGTATCAACTTCATTGTTCTGCTGTCTGTGACCATTTCTTCAACAAGTGATTGTTATTGTGTTTTGTTTTGTTTTTTGTCTTATGAAATATTATTTACAACATACATCCTATTTAAGATAAGATCATACATGATTTTGAAAAATCTACAATGAAATATATAATGCAAATACTGTTAAAAAAAACTTCATGTTTTGCTGTTTGTACCAGCCTGAGAGATCACTGTAGGACTTTGTACAGCTGATCAAATGTGATGAATGTGAATCCAGAGGCTGTACAGGTCAATCTGTGAGATTCTCCAGGCCTTTTAACCACTGGTTCAGATTCTGTCAGAGTCTGACCATCAACACCTGACAAAGCAAAAATAAAAGTTACATTAATTACTGGATGTAATTTACGTTAACATCAAAAGAGATTTAGAAAACTTCTTCACCTGCCCAGCAGACAGTTAAAAGCAGCAGTCCTGTCCTATAGTCCATCATGTTAAACTGTGTGTCCACTGTTCTCTGTCCTCCTCTCTGCAGTAACATAAGTAGAGGTGGAAGACATGTGAGTTTTGCATTGACTCCTCCTCACTGTGTGGAACTTGATTTGACTTGGATCTCACTTACTGTTTGGTCAAAGTGAAAAGTGTTTACTTTTGAAAAAATATTCTACAATTTCTTATCATAAAATATGAACAAAGAACATCTGTAAAAACCTTGCTTTTCATGTTATATTGTTTAGTAATTTTCACAAAATGCTCATAAGTCAGACCATTTTCAGGGGAAAGAAAACCCCAGTAGGAATAAAATTGAAGTAAAGCGATGAGAATATGGAATAAAATTGAAAACAAATTCAGGAGAAATGTGAAACCCCTCAGTACATGGATATTCATGTGTCTTTCAATACAAACAGATTATCCAGTGAAATTCGTCTCCAATTCAAAAAACAAATGGTTGTAGTGAAAACTAAAAGTTTTTTCACTCTCTCTGCAGTCCGATTAATAAAACTGAAAGTCACCTACATTTTTGTTTGTTGGACTTGATAAACAATGTAGAAGCTGTTTAACCTGCCAAATGAATTTGATTCAAGCCAATCACTTTACACTCGACATTTTGAAATTTCTTTAAACTAAACTTAAATATCCTCCAGCAAACAATATTCATCTGAAATGAATCATCATGATTTTGCACTGAATATTTAGGTCCCCCAAGGCAGATCACACACAACACAGAGGCACACAGAGATGTAAGAGATACAAAGTCTATATTTCTACACAGGGAGAGTGAGGCAGATGTAGAGACTGGTGAGGTTTATATTGTGCACAATCCACAGAGTGCAGCAGGGTGGTGAATGGAGTCAGTAGTATGTTTCAAAGAAGGAGTCCAATTGGAGCAGAGTACTGAGATTGTTGTGGAGGTTTTGCTCCTTGCTGGTGAAGAATGAAATAGAGACTTCTGCCGGCCGACAAGATCTTTTATTCCTTTGCAAAAGAAGGTCAATCGTCACACAGAGTTACAGTCAGAGTGAGGAAAGACCCCGACCATGGGGAGAACTACCTTTTTATAGATAGAGGCACACACCCCAACATATGTTTCACACTTCTTTGTTCTGCTACCACTATTGTCTGCTTCACCCCAGGATGTTCCTGCCGAGTTGCGTATTCTGTAGAAAGGGTTTTGACTTAAAAGACAGAGGTGATAGTTCCCGTCTCAAGGGTTTGGACTGTAGAGACAGAGGTGATGGTTCCCGTCTCACCCTAGGACTGGTGTTGCAGAGTTTGTATATTCAGTCTAGATGTTAAACAAAGGCACATGAACAAATGGTATCTGGGTGAGAAGACAGTGACTGGGATGTTAATTCAGAGGAGGAAGTCATGGCAGATTCAAAGAGATTAAAACTGCCACTACAAGATCCAGGTCGAGGCTGGAGGATTTCACCTCAGTCTGGAGGCACAGAAAGACACAAAGTCAGTCAAGAGGATGAATATTCCAGAAGGACAACGAGATAACTGGCCTGAAGCAGAGCACCAGGATGTGGACGATGTGGGAGAGAGCAGATGAATTTTTATACATTTTTAAACATTTTATACAAATAGATCAAGCTGAAAATGATGCTGAAGAGAACTGATTCAGTGATATTACAAATACATTTATCAACAATGTCATGTATTGTCTTTGTTGAAAAAAGTCAGGAACTGTGACACAAAAATGGAAAAATCTATGTTTCCTTTCTTGATGGAAAAAGAGCTTTTTAAAGCACATTTGTGAGCTGAAATAATGTTATTAATTTACATACTTATTGTGAGTCAAACAGAAAGACATTTTTTGAAAAATGCCTCCCCTGTAAATTTAAGATTATTTATATTGTATATTATAATAATTATATTCCTTTGTACTTTCCCCCTGCTTTATCTGTCTCTTTAACAATGAACTGGTGTTGAAATCATTAGTGGTCTGAGGGCTCCTCCTCTGGTGGCTTCATGTTCCAAGTGTTCAGGCACTGAGGGGTTTTTGTTCAGCTCCACTGATGGTTTGTGTTACTGTGAGTCTCTGGCACAGAAATACACAGCAGAGTCTTCAGGCTGCACATTCTGTCCATTTAGAGTCACTGTTTTGCTGGAAGAGTCTAAATCAATACTGAATTTGTTCTTCAGAGAATCTTTGTAATATGTGGAGGATCCAGCTCTCATTCCAATCCACTCCAGTCCTTTCCCTGCAGGCTGTCTGATCCAAGCTGTGAAGTAGCTGCTAACATCATAAGAGACCTGACAGGTGATGGTCAGACGTTGACCTGGCTGCACAGTCACAGAGGCTGGCTGTGTCAACTGTTCACACTTCACACCTGTTGAAAAGAGAAAATGTTTTGGAACAAATGATCAAGTTATACTGCAAAAGAAGAACTGCTGACTTTGACAAATCCACAGAGACTCACATCCAGCTGCCAACAGCAGCAGCAGAGCTACAGAAAACATGGTTTATGTTGAAACTGACGTGCTGTGAACTCCACTGACAGCCTGATGTGAAGTTTTTATAGCTGAGGAACAAGGAAGCTCACTGAGTTTGCATACAATCAAACATCAATGTTGGTGTGACTGGAGCCAATAGAAGAGTGTGTTGACTGTTATTATATCTGCAGAGTGAAAACATGCCTGGAAATCACCTCTGATTTACATGCGATATTTTAACTTCATTACATGCCCAGTTGAACTGACAACAATTTGTAAATGTTAGTAAATTTTCATATAATTATATTATTAACACTGATTATCATTGTAGTTCAAACTTATTATGTAAATTTGTGTGTGATTGGGTAAAGATAAGATTGATTGCAAGTTTCAGTGACTGCAGATGTGAAGCAGAACAGAAAAACTTGAAGAAAAACAGCAGCTGGAATTGAAAATTTGATGACAAAATGTGAAAACTAAGTCTTTAAGATTAGATGAAAACTATGGTCATAAATTGCTTTTTTTAAGTGATTAGCATATTTTATCTTTATGTGTGGTTTAATCAGAAATACAAATAGTCATCTAGCAATCAAACATGACACTTTGCGGATCAGAGTTTCTTTATTATTTTTATTGTTTTTTCTCTTTTCTCCAAATAAATAAATAAATAAAATGTGGCAAAACAACAGAAATTGTAACACATGAAGGCGCAGGATTATTTCTGCTGTCTTTCTTACTGCTGATGGTAAACAACTTGTAATCACACTTCGTTATTCAAAATGTGCTGAGTCAAGTTAATAAATGACTTTTGTTGAGGGTAGAAAAGTTTCAGCTCCAACATCCAGTGTACACGAGCAGCAGGAGGATTAAACTGAGTGTCTCCTTTTAGTGACAGAGGAGACAGAAACTTGACACTGACTGCCTTCGAGTGATTTTATACAAGAAACTAAAACATTATTTTTCAGCATCACATGAGTCACTATAGATTCCACAAAATTGGCAAGAGACATTGTATTGTTTTAATTTGTAGCTTTGTTTAGTTTTAGTTTATTTTCAGCAACTTCATTGTTATGCTGTCTGTGGCCCTTTGATTGTTATTGTGTCTTGTTTTGTCTTATTAAACATTATTTACAAAATACATTCCATGTAAGATAAATATGAAATGATTTATAAATTACATGATTTTAAAAAACTTACAAAAAATATATATTATCAAAGCTATAAAAAAAATAATTCATGTTTGGTCTTTACCAGTCTGACAGATCAGTCCTGTAGGATTTTGTACAGCTGCTCAACCAACTCCAGTCACTGTGAGTCTCGAGCACAATAATAAACAGCAGAATCTTCAGTCTTCAGACTGTTCATCTGCAGATACACCTGCTGTCTGCTGTTGTCTCTGGAGATGGTAAACCGGCCTTGGACTGACTGAGAGTAGTAGATGTAGCTACTGCCACTGTTGATATAAGCAACCCACTCCAGTCCTTTTCCAGGAGCCTGTCTGACCCAGTTCATAGCATAGCTGCTGAATGTGAATCCAGAGGCTGTACAGGTCAATCTGTGAGATTCTCCAGGCCTTTTAACCACTGGTTCAGATTCTGTCAGAGTCTGACCATCAACACCTGTCAAAGCAAAAAAGATATCATGTGAACTGTTGTCAATGAAATTCAAACAACAAATTATGATCAGTGAATATTCTTCACCTGCCCAGCAGACAGTTAAAAGCAGCAGTCCTGTCCTATAGTCCATCATGTTAAACTGTGTGTCCACTGTTCTCTGTCCTCCTCTCTGCAGTCACATAAGTAGAGGTGGAAGACATCTGAGTTTTGCATTGACTCCTCCTCACAGTGTGGAACTTGATTTGACTTGGATCTCACTTACTGTTTGATCAAAGTGAAAAATGTTTACTTTTGAAAAAATATTCTACAATTTCTTATCATAAAATATGAACAAAGAACATCTGTAAATAACCTTGCTTTCATGTTATATTGTTTAGTACTTTTCACAAAATGCTCATAAGTCAGACCATTTTCAGGGGAAAGAAAACCCCAGTTGGAATAAAATTGAAGGAAAGTGACGACAATATGGAATTAAATGGAAACCAAATGTGAAACCCCTCAGTACATGGATACTCATGTATCTTTCAATATAAATAGATTATCCAGTGAAATTCCTCTCCAATTCAAAAAACAAAAGTTGTAGTGAAAACTAAAAGTTTTTTCACTCTCTCTGTAGACCGATTAATAAAACTGGAAGTCAACTACATTTCCCACTGCCTCGTCCTCACAGAGACGACAGAATTTGTTGGACTTCATCAACAATGTAGGAGCTGTTTTACCTGCCAAATGAATTTGATTCAAGCCAATCCCATGACCCTGAACCATTTGAAATTTCTTTAAACTAAACTTAAGTATCCTCCAGCAAACAATTTTCATCTGGTGGAGTTGATTAATGGAAAAGTTTCAGTTGTCACACACAATGGAGCAAAGTCTTGTTTGTTTGTGGTAATTAATTTATTATTATTATTATGATCCTTATTATTATTTACTACATTTGATGTAAATTGGTCAAACTGAAAATTAATAGAGGCTGAAGATAACTGATTCAGTGAAATTATTAATACATTTATCAACAATGTCATGTGTCATCTGTGTTGAAAAAAGTGGAAAAATTTATGGGGTTTTTTTGTTGGAAGAAGAACTTTTCAAAGCACATTTGTGAGCTGAAATACTGTTGTTATCAATTTACCTTCTTATTGTGCGGTCAAACAGAAAAGATACTTTTTAAAAAAATCCTCCACTGTATATTTAATATTATTTACACTGTATATGATAATAATCAATGTTATATTCCTTTATACTGTTCCCCTGCTTTATCTGTCTCTTTAACAGTGAACTCTTAAACAACGAACTGAAATCATTAGTGGTCTGAGGGCTCCTCCTCTGGTGGCTTCATGTTCCAAGTGTTCAGGCACTGAGGGGTTTTTGTTCAGCTCCACTGATGGTTTGTGTTACTGTGAGTCTCTGGCACAGAAATACACAGCAGAGTCTTCATGCTGCACATTCTGTCCATTTAGAGTCACTGTTTTACTGGAAGAGTCAGCATTGATACTGAACTTGTTCTTCAGTGAATCTTTGTAGTAACTGCTGTATATCCAACACGTGCACTTCCAATCCACTCCAGTCCTTTCCCTGCAGGCTGTCTGATCCAAGCTGTGTAGTAGCTGCTCACAGAATAAGAGACCTGACAGGTGATGGTCAGACGTTGACCTGGCTGCACAGTCACAGAGGCTGGCTGTGTCAACTGTACACACTTCACACCTGTAAGAAAGAGAAAATGTTTTGGAACAAATTATCAAGTTATACTGCAAAAGAAGAACTGCTGACTTTGACAAATCCACAGAGACTCACATCCAGCTGCCAACAGCAGCAGCAGAGCTACAGAAAACATGGTTTATGTTGAAACTGACGTGCTGTGAACTCCACTGACAGCCTGATGTGAAGTTTTTATAGCTGAGGAACAAGGAAGCTCACTGAGTTTGCATACAATCAGTCATCAATGTTGGTGTGACTGCAGCCAATAGAAGAGTGTGTTGACTGTTATTATATCTGCAGAGTGAAAACATGCCTGGAAATCACCTCTGATTTACATGTGATATTTTAACTTCATTACATGCTCAGCTGGAACATTTTGATAATGTCCCTACAACTGTTATCTTTGCTTTTACTGTAAACTATTAATGCCTAAATGTGCTTTATTGACAACAGTTTAGTATCAAAATATTGAGTCAGTTCTTATGTAATGGGAAATATTGATTATCATTATTCTTAACAAAAAATACATCAAAACTAAAGCATTGCACTGACAAAGATGATGTGCACTGATGGAAGCAAAAGGAGCAGCCAAGAAGAAAGTTTCTTTCGATAAGCCATGTTTACAGTGTGCTTAGCATGTTGTCAAATGATTAAAACAAATAATTTTCATCATTAGAAAATCTCTACAACAGCAAAGGAAACTGAAAAATATTGTTTTGCCAGCCATTATGAAATTTGTCAAATAATAATCATCTTGATAACTTATTTAGCCTTATTTTTGTTTTTGCAAGCATTGGACAAGACAGCATGTATGTTTGTATTTCATGCATGATTTCCATCCATGTATTTATGAAGACACATGGACACATTTTCATCATACTAATACAGAATTGTTTTTCAGGACATTTGTACTATTAGATTTTATATTTTATATATTTTATATTATATTTCTGTAGGTTGTAAATGAGTTTAACATTCTGACATACCAGACAAGATGAGACCTCCATATTAATTCTGTAGCTACTCAGAATTTTACTTGATCATGTTCAGAATTAGATTCAGAAACTGAAGAAGCTAACAGATGAACTTGTTTTTGTATGACTCTCTTGTTATTGTCTCTCACTGTGTCTCTCGGGCACAGTAATACACTGCTGTGTCCTCGGTCTTCAAACTGTTCATCTGGAGATAAAGTTTACTGCTGGAGTCATCTCTGGAGATGGTGAATCGACCCTGGACTGACTGGGAGTAATAGATAGGAGAACTATATGTGCCTATATAAGCAACCCACTCCAGTCCTTTTCCAGGAGCCTGTCTGAACCAGGCCATATAGTAGCTGCTGAATGTGAATCCAGAGGCTGTGCAGGTCAATCTGTGAGATTCTCCAGACCTTTTAACCACTGGTTCAGATTCTGTCAGAGTCTGACCATCAACACCTGTCAAAGCATAAAAGACAACATGTGAACTTGAATGGTAGCTGAAATTCCAACAGTAAATTGACATCAGTGAATATTCTTCACCTGCCCAGCAGACAGTTAAAAGCAGCAGTCCTGTCCTATAGTCCATCATGTTAAATTGTGTGTCCACTGTTCTCTGTCCTCCTCTCTGCAGTCACATAAGTAGAGGTGGAAGACATCTGAGTTTTGCATTGTCTCCTCCTCACTGTGTGGTGCTCATAAGTCAGACCATTTTCATCAGAACAAAGTAAATCACAGGAGAAATAAAAGGGAAATGGACTCTTGACAATATTAATTAAACTTTATATACAATTCATGAGAAACATACAACCCTCAGTACATGAATGTCATGAATACCCATGTTTTTCTTTCAGTATAAATAAATTATTCAGTCAGGCAAGTAAATAATAATAAACTCTTTTCCATTGCGTAAAAGAAAATTTGTGGGGAAAACAAAAAGTTTTTTTCATCCTCTCTGCATTCAAGTTAGTAAAGGTGGAAGACAAATATTTTTTTACTGAGTTTCGTGGACTTGGTAAACATTGCAGGAGTGGTGATATCAACCAAACAAATCTGCTGCTTGGTGGTGTGTATAAAAATGCACAACCCAGGTCAGACTGGTTGTTGTACTTTGTGGTTCTTGATGGTCACTGATCCAGACTAAACAGTGTCAGTTTATAATCAAGTTCTTTAGCTTTTTTGCTTTTCAGATAAACTGGTGCTGCTCTTATTCTTGTTTTACTTTCTGTTTCTGTAGAACTTTTCAATACTTCAACCAAATCGTTGAATATTACTCTCTTGGAATAGAACGTATGATTATTATTGTTATTATTATTAGTGTAATTGTGTTACTGGGTCACAAAAAAATTCAGTGTGGGAGGTCACATCAAATATTGAGTAATAATATGTGTTAAAATGTAAAATGTGTGGTTGAGTCACATGGTCTCTGGGTATTTGTGCAGGTCTGTTGGTGGTTTGTGTCACTGTGGGTTAACGTACACAGTAATAAACAGCTGTGTCCTCAGGCTGCAGATTCTGTCCTGTTAGAGTCACTGTTCCAGCAGAAGTGTCTCTGCTGTAGCTGAACTTGTTCTTCAGAACATCATTTTGGCGAAGTGTACCTCCACCCCACTGATGAGAAATCCAGTCCATTGGTTTTCCTTCACAGTGTCTGATCCAACCTGTTGCATAGCTGCTATCAGTCACAGAATAACCAGACGGCCGACAGGTGATGGTCAAAGACTGTCCAGGCTGCACAACCATTGAGTCTGGCTGGATGAGATCAATACTGTTCACACCTGTGGAAACACAAATCAACATTATCTCCATCATTCATCTGACTGTTCCGTGTTTCTAATGTGTTTATTAGTGTGAATCCACTAAAGCTCCTCACAGGATCCAGCTGCCAGCAGCAGCATCAGAGCTACAGAGAACATGGCTGATGTTGAAGCTGAACTGATGTGAGCTCTCCTGTCCTCTCACTGACACACAGACGCACACACTTCAGCTCCTTATGAGGAACATTTATTTGCATGTCGCTGAATAATCTGTCATTTAAATTAGTTTGCAATCAGTGTGTCTGATCAACTGATCAGATGTGCTTTTATCTAAAGAACATATTTTTATAAAAGACCTTCTGTGGACCTAAATCTCATTAACAAGATGATTACTTTAGCAAAATTGTCATGCTACTGGGATTTAATTTGTAAAAAAAAAATTTAGATGTCCCAGAATAAATTAGAGGATTATTATCTGATTATTGCAGAATGCAGAGCATATTAGGGCAACATTTTCACTCTGGTTGAAGTAATGTTGTAATTACAGTCATGTTGTCTTCTCATAAGTGCAGGCATTGCTGTGATGTCATGATAAAGTGTCCCAACACACTGACAAATATGTTTTTTATATGATTTAATGAAATGTGTTTCATTGTTAATTTGTCATCATCCAATCCAAAGTTTGATTTCAAAGTCCTGAAAGGCTTCAGAGCTTCTCAAACATGTTGATCCAGCACTTCAAATGTTCTGTTAGTGTTGTGAGCTCACAAAGGGTGTGAGTATAAAACTCGACTGTCAGTCAGTTAAGATCAGTTAGACGAGCAGATATGAGAGTCAGTTTTACGTGACAGAGGAGACAGAAACTTGACACTGACTACCATCTAGTGTTTTATCAAGGGAACTGCAACATTACTTTTCACTTCAAATATTTCAGAACCTCAAACTGTATTTGTCAGTATATCTTTTACATACACTGAAATTCTTTCTCTACATTTAACCCACCACTAACTGAACACACACATGCAACATGCAGTGAAATACACAGGAGCAGTGGCCTGCCATGTCAGGTGTCTGAGGAGCAATTGAGGGGGTTAAGTGCCTTGCTCAAGGGCACATCAGCCAGCTAATTGGAGGTGGAGGGCATTGATCATTCAGTCCACCACATCCAAATTTTTCTTGCCAGTCCAGGGTGGAATTGAACAGGCAAACCAACAGTCACAAGGCACTTCTCAAACCTCAGACTGCCTGTCTAACCCAGTGCATCCAGTAGTCACGAATGTGAATCCAGAGGCTGTTCAGGTCATTCTGTGAGATTCTGCAAATAGTTGAATATTACTTGTATACTGTTTTGGAATAGCATGTGTTATTATTATCTTTATCAAAATCATCATCATTATTGTGGTTGTTGTTATTGAATTGATTTCAGATAAGTAAAATATGACACAATATTGTGTTACTGTGTCTCTAAAATAAAAAAAATATCATACATCTGTTGGGAGGGAAATCTTTTTTGATGATTTTACCAACATTTTCACTGTTCATTTGTTCTTAATATACTCATGCATCACCAGTCAACTGAATGTTTGTTGACATCATTTACTCAGACCATCACTGGATAAAAACAGCATCAACTGCTCGTCCTAAACTATACTGCTTAAAAAGCAACAAGAACAATAAAAGTATTTTCGATTAAAAATATTTTTCATAACCTTTTCAAGACCTTTTCACCTTGTCAAGGAAACTGAAGCAAAACATGTAAAAAATAAACAAAACAATTATTGCTGTTATAACACTGGAAAATAAAAATTGAACCATTGATGCAACGTTTAAGTTGGTCCTTTAGGCAGATAAACATCTGCACTTGTTGCTCTTTCATGTTCAACCAAGCAGCACAGCAGATTGTTCCTGCTGGTTTCAGTTCTCTGGTTTTCTCATCTCAGCTTTGTCACAGTCTGGACGTCAGTAAACTGGGAGGCTGCTGTGGTCTGACTGGACTTGCTAATTGAGACTTTTTTTATTTAGAATTTCTGCAATTTCTTGCAATGAGCAATACATCATTCTAAATCTTTCATTTTTTAAAATTTGCCAAAATGCAAATTTCAGTAACAGATGTATGATCTTCATGTATGTATTTATAAAAGGCACATGGACACAGTTTTACCACATTGATATAGAAAATTTGATAATAATAATAATGATATAATTGTTACTATTGTTGTTTAATTAATTGGTAATGACACAAATGAATGTTGCCAATGGTATAAATAGAGGAACTAGTTTATGTATGAGTCTCCTCTTGTTGTCTCTCACTGTGACTCCCTGGCACAGAAATACACAGCAGAGTCTTCAGGCTGCATATTCTGTCCATTTAGAGTCACTGTTTTGCTGGAAGAGTCCAAGTTAACACTGAACTTTTCTTTAAGAAAATCTTTGACGTTTGTATCCGCACTCATCCACTCCAGTCCTTTCCCTGCAGGCTGTCTGATCCAAGCTGTGTAGTAGCTGCTCAGAGAATAAGAGACCTGACAGGTGATGGTCAGACGTTGACCTGGCTGCACAGTCACAGAGGCTGACTGTGTCAACTGTTCACACTTCACACCTGTTGAAAAGAGAAAATGTTTTGGAGCAAATGATCAAGTTATGCTGCAAAAGAAGAACTGTTGACTTTGACAAATCCACAGAGACTCACATCCAGCTGCCAACAGCAGCAGCAGAGCTACAGAAAACATGGTTTATGTTGAAACTGACGTGCTGTGAACTCCACTGACAGCCTGATGTGAAGTTTTTATAGCTGAGGAACAAGGAAGCTCACTGAGTTTGCATGCAATCAAACATCAATGTTGGTGTGACTGGAGCCAATAGAAGAGTGTGTTGACTGTTATTATATCTGCAGAGTGAAAACATGCCTGGAAATCACCTCTGATTTACATGCGATATTTTAACTTCATTACACACTCAGCTGGAACATTTGAATAATGTCCCTGCAGCTGTAATCTTTGATTTTACTGTAAACTATTGATGCTTAAATGAGTTGATTTGACAATAATAACACCATGTCTACATTTTTATATACTTATGTTATTAAAACACTATTAAAATTGATTAGCGTTGCTGCACAATTTTATTATGTCCAGCCAAACAAAGATAAGATTCATTGCAAGTTTCAGTGTTTGTAGATGATGCTGGAACTTTTATTGTTTTCTCCAAGCAAATTAAAATGTGGAAAAAATGACAGAAGTTGTAACACATTTAGACACAGGATTGTTCCTGCAATCCATTTTACTCCTAATGGTAAACACCTTGTGGTCACACTTCTGATTAAAATGTGCTGAGTCAAGTTAATAAATGACTTTGAGGGTAGAAAAGTTTCAGCTCCAGCATGAGCAGCAGGTGGATTAAACTGAGTGTCTCCTTTTAGTGACAGAGGAGACAGAAACTTGACACTGACTGTCCTCTAGTGGTTCATACAAGAAAATAAAACATTGTTTTTCAACACTGTGACTCATTATGAAATTGACAGACATTATATTATTTTACTTTGTTGTATCACCTTCATTGTTCTGCTGCCTGTGGCCCTTTCTTCAACAAGTGATTGTTATTGTGTTTTGTTTTGTTTTTTGTCTTATGAAATATTATTGACATTATACATCCTATTTAAGATAAGATAATACATGATTTTGAAAAATCTACAATGAAATATATAATGCAAATACTGTTAAAAAAAACTTCATGTTTTGCTGTTTGTACCAGCCTGAGAGATCAGTACTGTAGAATTTTGTACAGCTGCTCAAACAACTCATGTGATCACACAACTCAAACATTTTCTTCTGTGCTATTTTCTGGAGTGCAGTATTATTTTAACCACTGTACATGTTCAGGATGTGTGTGTCATGTGTGCTTTTACAGAAAGATCAACATGAGTTATGGGTCATACACAATCACCTATAAACATACTGAAAACCTGCAGTTTAAATACAACGCAATTTCTAATGAAATAATTTCACAAATGTAACAAATAAATCATTTTAAAGATTAATTTTTAAATAACTTACTTGGTGATGACCAATGAACCCCTACCACTACCAGTAAAAGGTGGTTTTGGTCGGAAGGCAGAGAGATGCTTTCTTAAAGAGATAAGGTAAATAATCACACATTAAGATACAGTTAACACATTATGTATTATTACAAATTGTTACTTACATACAACAGGAGACTGAATGGAGTCACGGAGAACACAAGATGATAGATAGATATATAGATAGATAGATAGATAGATAGATAGATACTTTATTGATCCTGAGGGAAATTCAAGCACCAGTAGCCCATTACAACAGTAAGATGACCTATGACCTCACACACGGTTGCTGTAACACCCAGTCAAATGACAGGCCACAATTGTAATGAATTACAATGTTTATACAATAATAAACATATAACATATATATCAACAACTTTAAATCTAATAATTTCTGAATGTAATAATCCCACAAACGTTAAAGCAATTAAAACAAAACCTGAGACATTAGCATTAAGCCAACAGATGGACTCAGAAAAGGACCATAGACGTAAAATACAGTGGTTGACTATATAAGATGGGAAATGAGTGGAAGGTTATTTATTCAATCAACGCAATGTACATGTTGAAGTTAGCATGGCGCTCCATCCCCCACTAACATGCCAACTATCCAGCATAAGCTAAATTGGCATTGATTAAATAATAGGAAACAGCGTAACCAAATATACATATAAATGTAGGATTTTGTACAGCTGCTCCACCAACTCCAGTCACTGTGAGTCTCGAGCACAATAATAAACAGCAGAATCTTCAGTCTTCAGACTGTTCATCTGCAGATACACCTGCTGTCTGCTGTCGTCTCTGGAGATGGTAAACCGGCCTTGGACTGACTGAGAGTAGTAGATGTTGCTACTGTAAATAGCAGCAACCCACTCCAGTCCTTTTCCAGGAGCCTGTCTGATCCAGTGCATATAGTAGCCACTGATTGTGAGACCAGAGGCTGTACAGGTCAATCTGTGAGATTCTCCAGGCCTTTTAACCACTGGTTCAGATTCTGTCAGAGTCTGACCATCAACACCTGGCAAAGCAAAAATAAAAGTTACATTAATTAATGGATGTAATTCATGTTATCATGAAAGAGATTTAGAAAAATTCTTCACCTGCCCAGCAGACAGTTAAAAGCAGCAGTCCTGTCCTATAGTCCATCATGTTAAACTGTGTGTCCACTGTTTTCTGTCCTCCTCTCTGCAGTCACATAAGTAGAGGTGGAAGACATCTGAGTTTTGCATTGACTCCTCCTCACTGTGTGGTGCTCATAAGTCAGACCATTTTCATCAGAAGAAAATAAATCACAAGAGGAATAAAACAGAAATGGACTCTTGAGAATATTAATTGAAATTTGAAAACAGCTCAAGAGAAACATATAACCCTCAGATGGATGTCATAAATACCCATGTTTTTCTTCTAGGATAACTAAATTATTCAATAAGGAAAAACATAATAAACTCTTTCTGGAGAAAAGTTTTTTTCATCCTCTCTGCATTCACGTTAGTAAAGGTTTTTCATTTGGTTTCATGGACTTGGTAAACATTGCAGGAGTGGTGATATCAACCAAACAAAATTGATTCAAACAAGTCTAAACTTTAAAAATGACAATTTCAAATGTTTTCAGATTTATCCAAATTATCCTCCAGCGAATTGCAGAAAACATCAAAAATAAACAGATGTGTAACAGAAACACTGTGACAAAAAATCTTGAAATGAAATGAATTGACAAAAATAAGGCGAAAGGTTTTGTTTGGACTCATATTCATCTCTCACTAAAAAAACAAACACAGACACACACATACACACACACACATGCATGCTAATAATAATAATAATAAACTCTTTTCCATTGCTCCATATTTTTATCCTCATGTGGAGGACAGAGTTTCTTGGACTTGATAAACATTGCAGGAGTTGTGATACCAACCAAACAAATTTGTTTCAAGCAAGTCTGAACTTGAAACCATTTTCAAATGATTTCAGATTTTTCCAGTTTATTGTCCAACACACACACACACACACACACACACACACACACACACTGAACTGAATCACAGCAGTGATTCAGTTATTTCATTTTATTCAAGTTGGTCACATTGACCATGGAGAGAGGCTGAGGAGAACTGGTTTAGTGAACTTATAACTATTGTGAGTCAGGAGGAAGAGACACTTTGTGGAAGATGCCTCCCCTGTATATTTAATATTATCGATATTGAATATTATAATAATTATATTCCGTTATGCTTTTCAACTGCTCTTTAACGGTGAGCTGGTGTTGAAATCATTAGTGGTCTGAGGGCTCCTCCTCTGGTGGCTTCATGTTCCAAGTGTTCAGGCACTGAGGGGTTTTTGTTCAGCTCCACTGATGGTTTGTGTTACTGTGAGTCTCTGGCACAGAAATACACAGCAGAGTCTTCAGGCTGCACATTCTGTCCATTTAGAGTCACTGTGTTGCTGGAAGAGTCAAAGTCAATACTGAATTTGTTCTTCAGAGAATCTGTGTAATAACTGGTGCATCCAACACAACCATATCCAATCCACTCCAGTCCTTTCCCTGCAGGCTGTCTGATCCAGTGTGTGCCATAGCCACTCAGAGAATAAGAGACCTGACAGGTGATGGTCAGACGTTGACCTGGCTGCACAGTCACAGAGGCTGGCTGTGTCAACTGTTCACACTTCACACCTGTTGAAAAGAGAAAATGTTTTGGAACAAATGATCAAGTTATACTGCAAAAGAAGAACTGCTGACTTTGACAAATCCACAGAGACTCACATCCAGCTGCCAACAGCAGCAGCAGAGCTACAGAAAACATGGTTTATGTTGAAACTGACGTGCTGTGAACTCCACTGACAGCCTGATGTGAAGTTTTTATAGCTGAGGAACAAGGAAGCTCACTGAGTTTGCATACAATCAAACATCAATGTTGGTGTGACTGGAGCCAATAGAAGAGTCTGCTGACTGTTATTATATCTGCAGAGTGAAAACATGCCTGGAAATCACCTCTGATTTACATGTGATATTTTAACTTCATCACATGCTCACTTGGAGCATTTTAATAATGTCATTATAACAAAGTAACTGAAACACATTCATTAAAAGCAATGTTTACAGTGTGCTTAACATGTTAAATGTCAAATGATTAAAACACTCATTAAACATGATGTGAGCTGCTTTCCTCAGAGAATTTATTTACTGTCAGCATCTCTTACATCACATTCATGATTTACCTCAAATATATCAGCACAGCTCATTGGATTCACTGCATTTAATTTATTTGTTCATTCACTTATTGCTGCAAACAGAAATACAATATTTTTCCTGCTCATGGAGACGTGAAGAACTATATTTCCTGTTTAATTGCATGAAACAATTAACATTTCTCATGATTTGTTACTTTAAAGTCACCATAAGTAGTAATCAAGTGTTCAGTAAACATAATCAAGTAATCATCATCAAGTGTCTGTGTGTTGGACCATTTTAAATATCGTAACCTGAGGACATGAATCATGTGAAATGAACTCAGTGTTACTGCAGTTTGTGCCACTCAGCACACTCAGCACAACTTTCAAACTGATGTGTTTCAGTCAGTAGTCTGTTGTGTTTGTGTCATTTAGGTTTTTCTGTCATTTGTCTTTATTTTTGTTTTTCTTAAGTGTAACTGCTACATTGCTCAACATTCAGTCAGAAGACTTTGTCAAGATTTTAATTTCTTATTTTTTTAATATATTAGTCTTATGATGTTGTCTATAATGGTTTCAGTGATCCCTTTTCTGTTTTTATAAATTAATGTTATTTAATGTTGAGGAACATTTTTAACTATAACAATTTTAAGGACTATGTCGGATTATTTTAT
The DNA here is from genome assembly GCF_020382885.2 of Scatophagus argus. Lineage (NCBI taxonomy): Eukaryota > Metazoa > Chordata > Actinopteri > Scatophagidae > Scatophagus > Scatophagus argus. Next base: position 10,101,863 of record NC_058508.1, on the reverse strand, counting down.
ATTTAAAAAATACCGTGCAAAATAAATGAAACAACATAAAAAATAAACATGGAACCATAGAATGTAAAATATAGTATAAAGATTTTTAAAATGGTTTGGCTCAGTCACCTATACAGATGAGTCCTGAAGGATTTTGTGCAGCTGTTTAACCAACTCCAGTCACTGTGAGTGTCGAGCACAATAATAAACAGCAGAATCTTCAGTCTTCAGACTGTTCATCTGCAGATACACCTGCTGTCTGCTGTTGTCTCTGGAGATGGTGAACTGGCCTTGGACTGACTGAGAGTAGTATGTGCTGCTACCACCATTGCTAATCCAGGCAACCCACTCCAGTCCTTTTCCAGGAGCCTGTCTGACCCAGGCCATATGGTAGCTGCTGAATGTGAATCCAGAGGCTGTACAGGTCAATCTGTGAGATTCTCCAGGCCTTTTAACCACTGGTTCAGATTCTGTCAGAGTCTGACCATCAACTCCTGTCAATGGAAAAAAGATATCATTTGAACTGTTATCATGACTGAAATTGCAACAGCAACTTATGATCAGTGAATACGTTCACCTGCCCAGCAGACAGTTAAAAGCAGCAGTCCTGTCCTATAGTCCATCATGTTAAACTGTGTGTCCACTGTTCTCTGTCCTCCTCTCTGCAGTCACATAAGTAGAGGTGGAAGACATCTGAGTTTTGCATTGACTCCTCCTCACTGTGTGGAACTGGATTTGACTTGGATCACAGTGACTGTTTCGTATCCCCTCACTATTCATCACAGACTGCATCAGGTGAAAACACGTGATGAGTTTTGACAAATAAAAAAAGAAAGACAATTCACACCACAAGAAATTTTGTCCAGCATCTTACATTGCCAGCTTTGGTCAAAAGTGCTCATAAGTCAGAACATTTTCAGGACATCATGGGAAAGAAAACCCTTGAATGAATTAAGATTAAGAAAACTGCTGCCAATATTAGTCAAATAAACATTAGAAACGGAATCAGGAACAACTTTTAACAAAGTGGATGGCATGAATACCCATGTTTATCAGTTGATATAAATAAACTGTCAAGTCACGAATATAAACTGTGACCTTGGATAAAACAGAAGTTACAAGTTTTTTCAAATCTTCTCTGCAGTCAGATTGCAGAAAACATCAAAATTAAACAGAAATGTAACAGAATCATGAAATGACATGAATTGACAAAAATGAGGTGACGTGTTTTATTTTGACTCATATTCATCTCTCACTGACAAACACACACACACACACACACACACACACCTTATGAGGCTAAAGATGATAAGGCTCTTTTGATCTTTATTCAGCAGTCATTCAGTTATTTAATTTTATTCAAGCTGGTCAAATTGACCATGAAGAGATCCTCAGGAGAACTGATTTAGTGAACTTATAATTATGTGAGTCAGATGGAAGAGGAAGGAAAATGCCTCTCCTGTATATTTAATATTATTTATACTGTATATTATAATAATTATATTCCTTTGTACTTTCCCCCTGCTTTATCTGTCTCTGTAACAGTGAGCTGGTGTTGACATCATTAGTGGTCTGAGGGCTCCTCCTCTGGTGGCTTCATGTTCCAAGTGTTCAGGCACTGAGGGGTTTTTGTTCAGCTCCACTGATGGTTTGTGTTACTGTGAGTCTCTGGCACAGAAATACACAGCAGAGTCTTCAGGCTGCACATTCTGTCCATTTAGAGTCACTGTGTTGCTGGAAGAGTCAAAGTTAACGCTGAACTTGTCTTTTAGAGAATCTTAGATGTCTGTATCCCTGCTCATCCACTCCAGTCCTTTCCCTGCAGGCTGTCTGATCCAAGCTGTGTAGTAGCTGCTGAGAGAGTAAGAGACCTGACAGGTGATGGTCAGACGTTGACCTGGCTGCACAGTCACAGAGGCTGGCTGTGTCAACTGTTCACACTTCACACCTGTTGAAAAGAGAAAATGTTTTGGAACAAATGATCAAGTTATACTGCAAAAGAAGAACTGCTGACTTTGACAAATCCACAGAGACTCACATCCAGCTGCCAACAGCAGCAGCAGAGCTACAGAAAACATGGTTGATGTTGAAACTGACGTGCTGTGAACTCCACTGACAGCCTGATGTGAAGTTTTTATAGCTGAGGAACAAGGAAGCTCACTGAGTTTGCATACAATCAAACATCAATGTTGGTGTGACTGGAGCCAATAGAAGAGTCTGTTGACTGTTATTATATCTGCAGAGTGAGAACATGCCTGGAAATCACCTCTGATTTACATGTGATATTTTAACTTCATTACACACTCAGCTGGAACATTTTAATGTCATTCTAACAAAATAACTGAAACACCTTCATTAAAAGCCATGTTTACAGTGTGCTTAACATGTTAAATGTCAAATGATTAAAAGACTCTTTAAACATGATGTGAGCTGTTTTCCTCAGAGAATTTATTTACTGTCAGCATCTCTTACATCACATTCATGATTTACCTCAATCATATAAGCACAGCTCATTGGATTCACTGCATTTAATTTATTTGTTCATTCACTTACTGCTGCAAACAGAAATACAATATTTTTCCTGCTCATGGAGACGTGAAGAACTATATTTCCTGTTTAATTGTGTGAAACAATTAACATTTCTCATGATTTGTTACTTTAAAGTCACCATAAGTAGTAATCAGGTGTTCAGTAAACATAATCAAGTAATCATCATCAAGTGTCTGTGTGTTGGACCATTTTAAATATCATAACCTGAGGACATGAATCATGTGAAATGAACTCAGTGTTACAGGAGTTTGTGCCACTCAGCACAACTTTCAAACTGATGTGTTTCAGTCAGTAGTCTGTTGTGTTTGTACCACTTAGGCTTTTCTGTCATTTGTCTTTATTTTTGTTTTTTGTAACTGCTACATAACTGCTACATTGCTCAACATTCAGTCAGGAGACTTTGTCAAGTTTTTAATTTATTTTTTTAAATTTATATTAGTCTCATGATTATGTCTATTATGGTTTTACTGATCACATTTCTTTCTTTTATAATGTAACGTTATGTAATGATGGATTCAAATATTTTATCTTTATTGTATTTAATATTTAGTAACACTTCTTCATTGGAACAATTTTCAGGACATTTAATAAGGCATTATTTTAAAACAAAATCCAATATAAAATGTGTGAAACAGCATTTAAAAAAGAATTTTAAAACTGTAGAATATAATATATGACATAAAAACTATAAAAATGGTTTGGCTCAGTGAGCTTTACAGAGGAGTCCTGAAGGATTTTGTGCATCTGCTCCACCAACTGCAGTCACTGTGAGTCTCGAGCACAATAATAAACAGCAGAATCTTCAGTCTTCAGACTGTTCATCTGCAGATACACCTGCTGTCTGCTGTTGTCTTTGGAGATGGTAAAGCGGCCTTGGACTGACTGAGAGTAGTAGATGTAGCCACTGTCATATCTGATATAAGCAATCCATTCCAGTCCTTTTCCAGGAGCCTGTCTGACCCAGTTCATGCTGAAGCTGCTGAATGTGAATCCAGAGGCTGTACAGGTCAATCTGTGAGATTCTCCAGGCCTTTTAACTACTGGTTCAGATTCTGTCAGAGTCTGACCATCAACACCTGTCAAGAGAAATCAGATTGTCATGTGATCCAAGTTGACATAAACTGATAAAACAAAATGACATAAGTGAAAAATTGTACCTGCCCAGCAGACAGTTAAAAGCAGCAGTCCTGTCCTATAGTCCATCATGTTAAACTGTGTGTCCACTGTTCTCTGTCCTCCTCTCTGCAGTCACATAAGTAGAGGTGGAAGACATGTGAGTTTTGCATTGACTCCTCCTCACTGTGTGGTGCTCATAAGTCAGACCGTTTTCATAATATCAATTCAATTCAGTTCATTTATATAGCTTTATATAGCTTTGATTCTCAGTAAAAGTTAGCTCATGACACTTTCCAGTTAGAGCAGGTCCAGATCAAACTCTTTCATTAAATTTTGCTTTAATTAAATTTGGCTTTCAGTCTCCTCTTAAATGTAGAGAGGGTGTCCGCCTCCCGGATCAAAACTGGAAGGTGGCGCCACAGTAGAGGAGCTTGATAACTAAATGTTTCCAATCTACTTTTGAAGACTCTAGGAACTACAAGTAATCCTGCATCTTGGGAATGTAAACCTCAGGTGGGATAGTAGGGCACTGTCAACTCTTTAAGGTATGATGCTGTCTGGCCGTTCAGAGCTTTATATGTGAGGAGAAGAATTTTAAACTCCATGCTGGATTTTACAGGCAGCTAATGTAGAGAAGCCAGAACAGGAGAAATATGATCTCTAATGCTGGTGAGTAATCATGCAGCAGCATGCTGGATTAGCTGGAGAGTCTTTCGAGAATTTTGGGGGTTACAATAATCCATCCTGTAAGTAATAAATGCATGGACTACTTTTTGCAGTACGGTGGAAAGAATGCTGTCATTGAACTGTGTGTTAGGTGTGAGTTAAAGGACAGCTCCTGATCAAAAAAAATGATGATTGCTTACAGTGGAGCTTAGGAGTGAGGGAGAAAGAGAGAGAGCTCACACCATCTGAACACCATCCTAATAGAAAATAATGTCATTTAGTCAGATAAGATGAAATATTATAACTCATAATGTTCTTTACTGACAGTTAAAAAAGATAATAACAATAAATAAATAAACAAATTACTAAATAAAGTGACACTGACACAACTGAATGTTCCCAGTGGTGTAAATAGAGGAACTAGTTTTTGCATGAGTCTCCTCTTGTTGTCTCTCACTGTGACTCTCTGGCACAGAAATACACAGCAGAGTCTTCAGGCTGCACATTCTGTCCACTCAGAGTCACTGTGTTGCTGGAGGAGTGTAAGCTGATGCTGAACCTGCTCTTCAGTGAGTCTTTGTAAATTGTTGTGTATCCAACACGTGCAGCTCCAATCCACTCCAGTCCTTTCCCTGCAGGCTGTCTGATCCAGTGCGTGTGCTGATTGCTAACAGAATAAGAGACCTGACAGGTGATGGTCAGACGTTGACCTGGCTGCACAGTCACAGAGGCTGGCTGTGTCAACTGTTCACACTTCACACCTGTGGAGGAAAACGTATAAATTATTAAATCAGTTTAATAACAGTGAACAGTCAGTGTGTTGTGATCAGACTGTCAGTGTCTCTGCCTCAGTGAGACTCACAGGATCCAGCAGCCAGCAGCAGCAGCAGAGCTACAGAGAACATGTTGGTATTGAAGGTGATCTGATGGGAGCTTCTCTTCTTCTGCTGATATCAAGTCTTTATAGCAGACTGTGAGGAAGTTCACTTTGCATAGAGAAGGACACTGACAGGCTATGAAAGAAGGATCAGCAGTGATGTCACAAGTAGTCAAGACTTGGATTTATGTTGTCACCATTAATTATTGTTAAAGAAAAGAAAATTACATTTTTATTCATTTGAAAATGACATTGATCTTTTCATCTGATTCAACAACATCATATCTTACAAAATGTCTAACTATTCTGTTAAAGTGATAGCAGGTTGATTTTGTGATTGTCTTTAAGCAGTTGTTAAACATTTGGTCTTTACCTCAGCAATTCAAGCTGAGTGCTGACCTTTAATAGTTCACGGATACCAAAAGTAGTTGTTGAAGTGGAAAATATTATTTGCACATTGGCAATTCGTGCAAAACACTGATAATCTGTTTGGCCCATGGTCGCCTGACAAGATCTTTATTTTAATCTGTCAAACTTTCATAGAAACGCACTGACTTTTGTTGTTTTCTATGGAACCATGAATTGTCGTGAGAAGTGGGGAAGAGTGATTGTTCTTTCAATCGCAGCAAAAGTCAGGTTTTATTCTTTTCAAACCCTCTAACAGAGAGAAAGACAAACACATTTAGATATCAAGAGTCACAATAAAACTGAGACTCATCATCTGCTGAGGTCATTGTGTGTTTGCATTTGTGTGTGATTCTGATCTGCTGACTGCTGTCGAATTTTAGGTCTTCTACTGCCCCCTGTTGCTCTGAGCAGAAATGCACGGCAGGCTGGAAGCTGGACAGTCTCAGACACACCATGCTGTTGCTGTTATCTCCAGTGATTTCTGCTTGGCCTTGCACACTGTTGACATGTCCAGTTAAACTTTCATCACTGATAATAAACCCTGTTTATTCCAGTGCTTTGTCTGCAGATTGTAGGATTCAGGTGTTAACACAACAGCTAAATGTGAACACCTGCTCTCCAGAGCCTCTCTTCCAAATGAATGTGAGTTTGCTGAGTCTAGTTATAAAGAAAACTTGGAGTCTTGACAGAAGATTAAGTTCTGGTATGTAAAAGTGATGTGTTATAATATACTTAACTTAACTACTTAAATATTAGCTGAGACAGTTTGTAAAATTTTACTTCAAATATACGAGCACAGCTTTTTGAATTCACTGCATTTAATTCATTTGTTTATTTGCTTTCTGTATTTGCTGCAAACAGAAATACTGTGACAGCAGCCAGGATCATGTAAATAGTATGAAACTTCAGTCTGATTCTGATTTTAATGTTTTCAGTGTCTGCAGCTGTCTGAAACTTGAAGCCTTTAAAGAGAAACAGCTGCTCAGGAACTGAAACCTGTTTGACAAAATGCAAAATCATTTCAAAATATTTTAGTTCATCAATACATGTTACCTTTATCTCTGTGTTTTTGTGTCAAAGAGATTATAGTTTGTTTGTTTTTTTTTCTTTTGCACTTCATTAGTTATGTTTGCATTATTATTTCCAAATTTAACTGTAACTTAAAAAATGAAACTGCAACACATGAAGGCCCAGATGTTTCCTGCTCACAGAGATGTGTAGAACTATATTTCCTGTTTATTTATGTGGAATTATTAACATTTCTCATGATTTGTAATGTTAAAGTCACCATAAGTAGAAATCAGGTGATCAGTAAACATAATCAAGTAATCATCATCAAGTGTCTGTGTGTTGGACCATTTTAAATATCGTAACCTGAGGACATGAATCATGTGACATGAACTCAGTGTTACAACAGTTTGTGCCACTCAGCACACTCAGCATTGTTATGGTTTTAGAGATCACATTTACGTTTTTATAAATTAATGTTACATACTGTTCCATTTAAATATTTGATCTTTATTGTATTTAATATTTAGTACACTTTTTTCATTGGAACAATTTTCAGGATGATGCATAATTTAAAAAAGTCTAATATAAAATAAGTGAAACAACATTAAAAAAGAATTTTAAAACTGTTGAAGATAATACATGACATAAAGACTATAAGAATGGTTGGGCTGAGTTTTAAAACTTGAGTACTGCAGGATTTTGTACAGCTGTTCCGCCAACTCCAGTCACTGTGAGTCTCGAGCACAATAATAAACAGCAGAATCTTCAGTCTTCAGACTGTTCATCTGCAGATACACCTGCTGTCTGCTGTCGTCTCTGGAGATGGTAAACCGGCCTTGGACTGACTGAGAGTAGTAGATGTAGCTACTGTAAATAGCAGCAACCCACTCCAGTCCTTTTCCAGGAGCCTGTCTGACCCAGGCCATCCAGTAGCTGCTGAGTGTGAATCCAGAGGCTGTACAGGTCAATCTGTGAGATTCTCCAGACCTTTTAACCACTGGTTCAGATTCTGTCAGAGTCTGACCATCAACTACCTTACAAAGGAAAAAATGAAAGTTCATTAATGACTGGATGTAATTCATGAATTAAACAACAAATTAGATGTAGTAAACATGTTCACCTGCCCAGCAGACAGTTAAAAGCAGCAGTCCTGTCCTATAGTCCATCATGTTAAACTGTGTGTCCACTGTTCTCTGTCCTCCTCTCTGCAGTCACATAAGTAGAGGTGGAAGACATGTGAGTTTTGCATTGACTCCTCCTCATAAAATGCATAAATCAGGTCAGACTGGTCATTTTACTTTGTGGTTCTTGATCCTCACTGATCCAAACTAAACAGTGTCAATTTAACATCCAAAAAAATCTTTTTTTTCAGCATTTTTGCTTTTCAGAGGATCTGATGTTGTTATTATCCTTGTTTTACTTCATGTTTCTGTGGAACATTTCAATACTTGAATGTGTGTCATGAAACAACAATATACTTGAGTATTACTGTCTTGGAATAGTATGTATGATTATTGTTATGTTTTATGAATGAACATTATTATTATTATTATTATTATTATTATTATTATTATTATGGTGTTACTGTGTCACAAAATAATTCATGCATTCATTAGGATTTTTTTTTTCTTATTTTCACTGTTGACATCATTTATTCAGACCATCATTGGATTAAAATATGATCAACTTGTCATGTTATACTGCTTATAAAATGACAAGAACACTAAAAGTATTTTCAATTAAAAATATTTTTCATGTATTTGTACAATCTTGAAGAAATACAAGGACCTTTTCACCTTGTCAAGGAAGCTGAAGAACCCTGAACAAAATATGTCTAAATAAACTAAACAATTATTGCTGAATTATTGATGCAACAATGAATGTTTTAGTCGGTCCTTTTGGCGGCCATCATGAGGGGTTTTGTTATTGTTCTTACAGCTGAACTGCTGCTCAGCCTCATAATGAGATAATCAACCTGATGACGTGTAAACTGAGGACAAAATGTGACAGAAACTCAACATGGGAGGTCACATCAAATATTCTTTATTTGGGATTATTTCAATAACAACTTGTGTGTGCAGCACTTTCTTTCAGTGACTGTCATGACATCTGCAGTAGTTTGTGTACAGCTCTGTGGCCTCCTGTGTCACTGTGGCTCTCGAGCACAATAATAAACAGCAGAGTCTTCAGTCGTCAGGCTGTTCATCTGCAGATACACCTGGTCCACGTTGTTGTCTCTGGAGATGGTGAAGCGATTTTGGACTGATGTGGAATAACGTTTAGTGCTTCCACTCGGAGCAGAAATGTAGGCAACCCACTGCATCCCTTTTCCTTCAGCTTGTCTGATCCAGCTGATAACAGCATTGTCATCTGATATTCCTGCATATGTACAGGTCAGTTTGTGAGATTCTCCAGGTCGCTTCACCGCTGGTTCAGATTCAGTCAGAGTCTGACTGCACACACCTGGGAAGAAAGGCAGTTTGATCAGAACAGAGTAGAACAGAAACTTTGACACAGAAAGTAAAGAGTCCAGAAGTGTGTATTCACCAGAAATCAGTGACAGCATCAGAAACATTATACATGTAGCTAAAGTCATCATGAAAATGTTTTGGATGTCTGGATGCTGGTTTGGTCTCTCTGCTTCAGCTTGCAGTGAGATAAATAAAGATGGACGAGATCAGGCTTTGCATTGACTCCTCCTCACAGGACTGAAAGAAATGATGAACTGATTAATTATCAGCTGAAAGGATAATGAAAATATCTGATTTTTGTTTTTACATGCAGCGCTGACTCAAAGTAAGAAGACAAGCGGGAGGATTAGAAAAAAATAAATCTACTACAACCAACAAGAACGGTCTCAGCCTGACAATGCCTAAAAGTAAAAATTAGGTTTGAAGGAAAAAAATATGAAACTGTTTCACATTTTCATGTAAAAGAGTTCTGAAAAGATTCAGTGATGGTGAGAGTAAATCAGCATTTTTCTAAATTATTTATAATATCTAAATGTTTGAGTCTGAAGGAGAAATGATGCAAGCTTTTATCAGCTTCTGCTGATGAGAAAAACAAATGAAGCTGCAACCTGTATAATATTTTTCCCTGGCAGGTATTCATGACCAACATTAAACCAACAAACACTGAGGTATCTTTATTTATGGTGCACCACAGGTTGTAATGCTTATTGTGTTTTACTTTTAAATTGTATTAATTTGAATTAAACTTAAAACCTCCTCTGTGTATGTGGTTGAGTCACATGATCTCTGGGTATTTGTGCAGGTCTGTTGGTGGTTTGTGTCACTGTGGGTTGACGTACACAGTAATAAACAGCTGTGTCCTCAGGCTGCAGATTCTGTCCTGTTAGAGTCACTGTTCCAGCAGAAGTGTCTCTGCTGTAGCTGAACTTGTTCTTCAGAGCATCATTTTGATAAAAGCTGCCACCACCCCACATATGGAAAATCCAGTCCATTGGTTTTCCTTCACAGTGTCTGATCCAACCTGTTGCATAGCTGCTATCAGTCACAGAATAACCAGACGGCCGACAGGTGATGGTCAAAGACTGTCCAGGCTGCACAACCATTGAGTCTGGCTGGATGAGATCAATACTGTTCACACCTGTGGAAACACAAATCAACATTATCTCCATCATTCATCTGACTGTTCAGTGTTTTTAATGTGTTTATTAGTGTGAATCCACTAAAGCTCCTCACAGGATCCAGCTGCCAGCAGCAGCATCAGAGCTACAGAGAACATGGCTGATGTTGAAGCTGAACTGATGTGAGCTCTTCTGTCCTCTCACTGACACACAGACGCACACACTTCAGTTCCTTATGAGGAACATTTATTTGCATGTCGCTGAATAATCTGTCATTTAAATCAGTTTGCAATCAGTGTGTCTGATCGACTGATCACACCAGATGTGCTTTTATCTAAAGAACATATTTTTATAAAAGACCTTCTGTGGACCTAAACCTCACTAACAAGATGATTACTTTAGCAAAATTGTCATGCTACTGGGATTTAATATGTAAAAAAAAGATTAGATGTCCCAGAATAAATTAGAAGATTATTATCTGATTATTGCAGAATGCAAAGCATATTAGGGAAACATTTTCACTCTGGTTGAAGTAATGTTGTAATTACAGTAATGTTGTCTTCTCCTAAGTGCAGGCATTGTTGTGATGTCATGATAAAGTGTCCCAACACACTGATAAATATGTTTTTTATATGATTTAATGAAATGTGTTTCATTGTTAATTTGTCATCATCCAATCCAAAGTTTGATTTCAAAGTCCTGAAAGGCTTCAGAACTTCTCAAACATGTTGATCCAGCACTTCAAATGTTCTGTTAGTGTTGTGGTAAAGCGAGGTCACAAAGGGTGTGAGTATAAAACTCGACTGTCAGTCAGTTAAGATCAGTTAGACGAGCAGATATGAGTCAGTTTAACGTGACAGAGGAGACAGAAACTTGACACTGACTACCATCTAGTGTTTTATCAAGGGAACTGCAACATTACTTTTCACTTCAAATATTTCAGAACCTCAAACTGTATTTGTCAGTATATCTTTTACATACACTGAAATTCTTTCTCTACATTTAACCCACCACTAACTGAACACACACATGCAACATGCAGTGAAATACACAGGAGCAGTGGGCTGCCATGTCAGGTGTCTGAGGAGCAATTGAGGGGGTTAAGTGCCTTGCTCAAGGGCACATCAGCCAGCTAATTGGAGGTGGAGAGCATTGATCATTCAGTCCACCACATCCAAATTTTTCTTGCCAGTCCAGGGTGGAATTGAACCGGCAAACCAACAGTCACAAGGCGCTTCTCAAACCTCTGACTTCCTGTCTGACCCAGTGCATCCAGTAGTCACTGAATGTGAGTCCAGAGGCTGTACAGGTCAATCTGTGAGATTCTGCAAATTACTTATATTGTTTTTTACTTATATTGTTTTTGAATAGCATGTATTATTATTATCTTTATCAAAATCATCATCATTATTGTGGTTGTTGTTATTGTTATTATTGAATTGATTTTAGAGCAGTAAAATAATAACGCAATATTGTGCTACTGTGTCTCTAAAAAAAAAAATCATGCATTTGTTGGGAGGGAAATCTTTTTTGATGATTTTGCCAACATTTTCACTGTTCATTTGTTCTTAATATACTCATGTATCACCAGTCAACTGAATGTTTGTTGACATCATTTACTCCTGCTCATCCGAAACTATACTGTTTAAAAAACAACAAGAACAATAAAAACATTTTCAATTAAAAATATTTTTCATAATCTTTTCAACCTTTTGATATTTCATCTTCATTACACACTCAGCTGGAACATTTTGATAATGTCCATGCAGCTGTAATCTTTTACTGTAAACCATCCTCAATGTGTTGTTTTAACAACAGTTTAATACTCTATTATAACATTCTGTTGCTTTTTACGTAATGGCAAATATTCTTAATAAAAATTCATCTAAACTAAAATCAGAATTGCGTTAACAATGATGATGTGCACTGATGGAAGCGAAAGGAGCCATGTTTACAGTGTGTTCAGCATGTTGTCAAGTGATTACAACACACATGAAATATGATATGAACTGTTTTCCTCACAGAATTTATTTACTCTCAGCATCTCCTACATCACATTCATGAATTACTTCTGAGCACAACTTCTTGTATTCACTGCATTTAATTCATCTATTGATTGACCTGCTGTATTTCCTGCACACAACAATACAGTGACAGCAGCCAGGATCATGTAAAAAGTATGAAGATTTCAGTCTGATGCTGCTGGTTAGCAGACAAGATTTTTAATATTTTCAGGAAAAAAAAGCTGCTCAGGAATTGAAACTTGGACTAACAAAATAAAATAAAGAAAACTACATTTGAATGTTAAGATCACTGAGAACACCTGATAATAGAGTCTCCTTTCAATAAATGAGGAGAGAAAAACACAGACATTATTCTGGCAAATTTTTAGAACAATTATTATTATTATTATTATTGTTATGGATCATACTTATGATTATTATTAGTGTTATTATTGTAGTTTCAGCAGCCACATTGTTGTCCTGTATTTGGTCCTCTGATCAACAAGTAATCTTTATCGTATTTTGTATGTGTTTGTGTTTGTGCATGTGTGTGTATTGTTGAATAACAAAATTTCTCATGAACACTTTCAGGACATTCCGTATTTTTTATTAAAAATATAAATGAAATTTAAGATAAAAAACTTCTCATAACTCATTAAATTCATTTTAAAAGATCACTTGCATTTGCAATTTAAAATGAAGTATAAAGCATAAATACATTGTTTGGACTCCATCAGAGTGAGAAATGAGTCGTGTAGGATTTTGTGCAGCTGCTCAACCAACTCCAGTCACTGTGAGTCTCCAGCACAATAATAAACAGCAGAATCTTCAGTCTTCAGACTGTTCATCTGCAGATACACCTGCTGTCTACTGTTGTCTCTGGAGATGGTAAACCGGCCTTGGACTGACTGGGAGTAGTAGATGTAGCTACTGTCATATCTGATATAAGCAACCCACTCCAGTCCTTTTCCAGGAGCCTGTCGGACCCAGTGCATATACAAGCTGCTGAATGTGAATCCAGAGGCTGTACAGGTCAATCTGTGAGATTCTCCAGGCCTTTTAACCACTGGTTCAGATTCTGTCAGAGTCTGACCATCAACACCTGACAAAGCAAAGAAGAAATCATGTGAGCTGTTATCATAACTGAAATTCCAACAACAAATTATGATGAGTGAATGTTCTTCACCTGCCCAGCAGACAGTTAAAAGCAGCAGTCCTGTCCTATAGTCCATCATGTTAAACTGTGTGTCCACTGTTCTCTGTCCTCCTCTCTGCAGTCACATAAGTAGAGGTGGACGACATCTGAGTTTTGCATTGACTCCTCCTCACTGTGTGGTGCTCATAAGTCAGACCGTTTTCATAATATGGACTTTTAAGTACCTGGGTGTTCACCTCAACCATTAACTGGACTGGTCACATAACACAGATGCCCTGTACAAGAAGGGCCAAAGTCGCCTCCACCTTCTGAGGAGACTGAGGTCCTTTGGAGTGTGCAGGCCCCTCCTAAGGACTTTTTATGACTCTGTGGTAGCCTCTGCTATTCACTACGCTGTGGTCTGTTGGGGACCCGGCTGCATGGACCGGGACAGGAAGAGACTAAATAAACTGGTCAGGAGGGCCAGTTCTGTCCTGGGCTGCCCACTAGACTCCGTGGAGGAGGTGGGTGAGAGGAGGATGTTAGCCAAGCTGACATCCATCTTTGACAACACCTCTCACCCTCTGCATCTGACAGTGGAGGCTCTGAGCAGCTCCTTCAGCGGCAGACTGCTACACCCTTAGTGTAGGAAGGAGCGCTACTGCAGGACCTTTGTTCCCACTGTGGTTAGACTATATAATTCAACGGTCTAGTCCTGTTTTTCCTCTCTTATGAGGACTTATATATAGCTGTATATTGTACTGTGTTTGCTGTACTTTTTACTTTGTTAATTTATTTTACCTTTATATATATATATTCTGTTACATTCTAAAACTGTAACTGTAGCTGTTGCACACTTCTTGCTTTTTGCACTCTTTTTCTGTTCTTGTGAGCTGCCACGACAAGTGAATTTCCTCACTGTGGGATCAATAAAGTTCATCTTATCTTAACTTATCTTATCATGTCTTACGAATATAATATACGACTATAAAACTTTGAAAACAATTCAAGAGAAACATACAACCCTCAATACATGGATGTCTTGAATACCAATGTTTTTCTTTCAGTATAAATAAATTAGTCAGGCAAGGAAATAATAATAACCTCTTTTGCATTGCTTAAAAGAAGATTTGTGGAGAAAACTAAAAGTTTTTTTCATCCTGTCTGCATTCATGTGAGAAAAGGATTTTTTCAGAGGGTTTCTTGGACTTGGTAAACATTGCAGGAGTTGTGATACCAACCAAACAATTCTAAACTTTAAAACTGGCAATTTCAAATGTGTTCAGTGTTTCCATTTTATCCTCCAGCAAATTGCAGAAAACATCAAAATTAAACAGACGTGTACCAGAATCACTGTGAAAAAAAATCTTGAAATGACATAAACTGACAAAAATGAGGCGACAGGTGTTGTTTTAACTCACCTCTCACTGACAAACACACACACACGCACACGCACGGTACACCTCTTTATGAGGCTAAAGATGATCAGGCTCCTTTGATCTTTATTCAGCAGTAATTCAGTTATTTCATTTTATTCAAGTTGATAAAGTCGACCATCAAGAGAGGCTGAGCAGAACTGGTTTAGTGAACTTATAACTATTGTGAGTCAGGAGGAAGAGACACTTTGTGGAAGATGCCTCCAATGTATATTTAATATTATTTATATTATATATTATCGTTATATTCCTTTATACTTTCCCCTGCTTTATCTGTCTCTTTAACAGTGAGCTGGTGTTGAAGTCATTTGTGGTCTGAGGGCTCCTCCTCTGGTGGCTTCATGTTGCAAGTGTTCAGGCACTGAGGGGTTTTTGTTCAGCTCCACTGATGGTTTGTGTTACTGTGAGTCTCTGGCACAGAAATACACAGCAGAGTCTTCAGGCTGCACATTCTGTCCATTTAGAGTCACTGTGTTGCTGGAGGAGTCTAAATCAATACTGAACTTGTTCTTCAGAGAATCTTTGTAGTATGAAGCTCCAGTATATTTCATTCCAATCCACTCCAGTCCTTTTCCTGCAGGCTGTCTGATCCAAGCTGTGTAGTAGCTGCTGAGAGAATAAGAGACCTGACAGGTGATGGTCAGACGTTGACCTGGCTGCACAGTCACAGAGGCTGGCTGTGTCAACTGTTCACACTTCACACCTGTTGAAAAGAGAAAATGTTTTGGAACAAATGATCAAGTTATACTGCAAAAGAAGAACTGCTGACTTTGACAAATCCACAGAGACTCACATCCAGCTGCCAACAGCAGCAGCAGAGCTGCAGAAAACATGATTTATGTTGAAACTGACGTGCTGTGAACTCCACTGACAGCCTGATGTGAAGTTTTTATAGCTGAGGAACAAGGAAGCTCACTGAGTTTGCATACAATCAAACATCAATGTTGGTCTGTTACAGTAAGTAAATACAGTAAGTCAATCAATAAATGAATTAAATGTAGTGAATACAAAAAATTGTGCTCAGAAGAAATTTCTGACGGTGATGTAGGAGATGCTGAGAGGAAATCAATTCTGTGAGGAAAACAGCTCACATCATATTTAAAATGTGTTTCAGTCATTTTACAACAAGCTTTCTTCTTTAAAACGTCACTTGATATTTGTTTGTTTTTTGTTTTTCCTTGAGTTAAACTGTACCTTTAACATGAAGAAGCTGAATATAAAAGAGCTCGGCATCTCAAATTGCACTGAAAGTAAGAGGAAAAACATTTATTTTTTGATTTTGAAATGAACTGTCACTGTTGTTAGAAATCAATGATATGGACGTTTTGGAAGTTCATGGAAGTTTTGTCTTTACAGCGTTGCGGTTATTATATCTGCAAAATGAATACATGCCTGGAAATCACCTCTGATTTACATGGTATTTTAACTTCATTACATGCTCAGTTGGAACAATTGAAAAATGTCATTATAACAAAATATCTGAAACACATTCATTAAAATCAGTATTGGATTAACAATGATGATGTGCACTGATGGAAGCAAAAGGAGCAACCATGAAGAAAGTTTCTTTCCATGAGCCATATTTAAAGTGTGCTTAACATGTTGTCAAATCATTAAAATACACATGAAATATGATGTGAACCTCAGATAAATTATTTGCTCTCAGCATCTCCCAATTCACATTCATTATTTACTTCTAATACATGAGCACAGCTTTTGTATTCACTGCATTTAATTCATTTGTTTATTCGCTTTCTGTATTTGCTGCAAACAGAAATACTGTGACAGCAGCCAGGATCATGTAAATAGTATGAAGCTTCAGTCTGATGCTGCTGGTTTACAAGAAAAATTTTAATGTTTTCAGTGTCTGCAGCTGTCTGAAACTTGGAGCCTTTAAAGAGAAACAGCTGCTCAGGACCTGAAACCTGCGTGATAAAATGCAAAATCATTTCAAAATATTTTATTTCATTAATAAATGTTACCATTTTTATCTCTGTGTTTTTGTGTCAAAAAGCTTATAGCTTATTTGTTTATTCTTTTGCATTCCATTAGTTATGTTAACATTATTATTTCCAAATTAAACTGTAATTTCAAAAAAACAAACTGTGACATGTGAAGGCCCAGAATTTCCTACTCATGGAGATGTGTGGAACTATATTTCTTGTTTAATTATGTGGAACTATTAATATTTCTCATGATTTGTAACTTTAAAGTCACCAAAAGCAGTAATCAGGTGTTCAGTAATCATAATCAAGTAATCATCATCAAGTGTCTGTGTGTTGGACCATTTTAAATATCGTAACCTGAGGACATGAATCATGTGAAATGAACTCAGTGTTACAGCAGTTTGTGCCACTCAGCACAACTTTCAAACTGATGTGTTTCAGTCAGCAGTCTGTTGTGTTTGTGTTTAATTTCTCTTTTTTTTTTTTTGATTACATTAGTCTTATGATTATGACTATTATGGTTTCAGTGATCGCATTTCTATTTTTAGAAATTAACGTTCTTTTATGTTGTATTCAAATATTTCATCTCTATTGTATTTAATGTTTATGAATATTTTTGACTAGAACAATTTTAAGGACTTAAGATAATTTTGTATTAAAAAAAATACTCTGTAAAATACATGAAACAAACAAAAAAATAAATAAAATGGTTTGGCTCAGTGAGGCTCAGTGAGCTTTACAGATCAGTCCTGTAGGATTTTGTACAGCTGCTCCACCAACTCCAGTCACTGTGAGTCTCGAGCACAATAATAAACAGCAGAATCTTCAGTCTTCAGACTGTTCATCTGCAGATACACCTGCTGTCTGCTGTTGTCTCTGGAGATGGTAAACCGGCCTTGGACTGACTGAGAGTAGGAGATGTAGCTACTGTCATATCTGATATAAGCAACCCACTCCAGTCCTTTTCTAGGAGCCTGTCTGACCCAGTACATCCTGTAGCTGCTGAATGTGAATCCAGAGGCTGTACAGGTCAATCTGTGAGATTCTCCAGGCCTTTTAACAGCTGGTTCAGATTCTGTCAGAGTCTGACCATCAACACCTGGCAAAGCAAAAATAAAAGTTACATTAATTAATGGATGTAATTCATGTTATCACGAAAGAGATTTAGAAAAATTCTTCACCTGCCCAGCAGACAGTTAAAAGCAGCAGTCCTGTCCTATAGTCCATCATGTTAAACTGTGTGTCCACTGTTCTCTGTCCTCCTCTCTGCAGTCACATAAGTAGAGGTGGAAGACATTTTGCATTGACTCCTCCTCACTGTGTGGTGCTCATAAGTCAGACCATTTTCAGGACATCTGAAAGTAATGGTAGAAAGTAAATGGAAAAAAGAAAAAAGGAACACAAAACAACACAAAAGGAATAATTAATATTAATATTAATATTGATTAAATTTTGAAAAAAAATTTCAAGAGAAAAATATAATCTGAGGAAATATATAGGCTGAGGAGAACTGGTTTAGTGAACTTATAACTATTGTGAGTCAGAAGGAAGAGACACTTTGTGGAAGATGCCTCCCCTGTATAGTTAATAATATTTATATTGTGTAATATGATAATTATATTCCTTTGTACTTTCCTCTGCTTTATCTGTCTCTTTCACAGTGAGCTGGTGTTGAAATCATTAGTGGTCTGAGGGCTCCTCCTCTGGTGACTTCATGTTCCAAGTGTTCAGGCACTGAGGGGTTTTTGTTCAGCTCCACTGATGGTTTGTGTTACTGTGAGTCTCTGGCACAGAAATACACAGCAGAGTCTTCAGGCTGCACATTCTGTCCATTTAGAGTCACTGTGTTGCTGGAAGAGTCTAAATCAATACTGAATTTGTTCTTCAGAGAATCTTTGTAGTATGAAGCTCCAGTATCTTTCATTCCAATCCACTCCAGTCCTTTCCCTGCAGGCTGTCTGATCCAAGCTGTGTAGTAGCCAAGAGAATAAGAGACCTGACAGGTGATGGTCAGATGTTGACCTGGCTGCACAGTCACAGAGGCTGGCTGTGTCAACTGTTCACACTTCACACCTGGTGAAAAGAGAAAATGTTTTGGAACAAATGATCAAGTTATACTGCAAAAGAAGAACTGCTGACTTTGACAAATCCACAAAGACTCACATCCAGCTGCCAACAGCAGCAGCAGAGCTACAGAAAACATGGTTTATGTTGAAACTGACGTGCTGTGAAGTCCACTAACAGCCTGATGTGAAGTTTTTATAGCTGAGGAACAAGGAAGCTCACTGAGTTTGCATACCATCAAACATCAATGTTGGTGTGACTGTAGCCAATAGAAGAGTGTGTTGACTGTTATTATATCTGCAGAGTGAAAACATGCCTGGAAATCACCTCTGATTTACATGCGATATTTTAACTTCATCACTCTCAGCTGGAACATTTTGATAATTTCCCTGCAGCTGTAATCTTTGATTTTACTGTAAACCACCAATCCCTCAATGTGTTGTTTTAACAGCAGTTTAATACTCTATTATAACATTCTGTTGCTTCTTACGTAATGGCAAATCTCATCATTATTCTTAATGAAAATGCGTTTAAACTAAAATCAGAATTGCATTAACAATGATGATGTGCACTGATGGAAGCAAAAGGAACCATGTTTACAGTGTGTTCAGCATGTTGTCAAGTGATTAAAACAAACATGAAATATGATATGAACTGTTTTCCTCACAGAATTTATTTACTCTCAGCATCTCCTACATCACATTCATGAATTACTTCTGAGCACAACTTCTTGTATTCACTGTATTTAATTCATCTATTGATTGACCTGCTGTATTTCCTGCACACAGAAATACAGTGACAGCAGCCAGGATCATGTAAAAAGTATGAAGATTTCAGTCTGATGCTGCTGGTTAGCAGAAAAGATTTTTAATATTTTCAGGAAAAAAAATCTGCTCAGGAATTGAAACTTGGACTAACAAAATAAAATAAAGAAAACTATATTTGAGATCACTGAGAACAGCTGATCATAGAGTCAATAAATGAGAAGAGAAAAACACAGACATTATTCTTGCAAATCTTTAGAACAATTATTATTATTGTTATTGATCATAATTATTATTATTATTAGTGTTTTTACTGTAGTTTCAGCAGCCACTTTGTTGTCCTGTATTTGTTCCGCTAATCAACAAGTAATCTTTATTGTATTTTGTATGTGTTTGTGTTTGTGCGTGTGTGTGTATTGTTGAATAACAAAATTTCTCATGAACACTTTCAGGACATTCCGTACTTTTTATTAAAAATATAAATTAAATTTAAGATAAAAAACTTCTCATAACTCATTAAATTCATTTTAAAAAGATCACTTGCATTTGCAATTTAAAATGAAGTATAAAGCATAAATACATTGTTTGGACTCCATCAGAGTGAGAAATGAGTCGTGTAGGATTTTGTGCAGCTGCTCAACCAACTCCAGTCACTGTGAGTGTCGAGCACAATAATAAACAGCAGAATCTTCAGTCTTCAGACTGTTCATCTGCAGATACACCTGCTGTCTACTGTTGTCTCTGGAGATGGTAAACCGGCCTTGGACTGACTGAGAGTAGTAGATGTAGCTACTGTCACTGTTGATATAAGCAACCCACTCCAGTCCTTTTCCAGGAGCCTGTCTGACCCAGACCATATAGTAGTTGCTGAATGTGAATCCAGAGGCTGTACAGGTCAATCTGTGAGATTCTCCAGGCCTTTTAACCACTGGTTCAGATTCTGTCAGAGTCTGACCATCAACACCTGGCAAAGCAAAAATAAAAGTTACATTAATGATTGGATGTAATTCATGTTAACATCAAGAGAGATTTAGAAAAATTCTTCACCTGCCCAGCAGACAGTTAAAAGCAGCAGTCCTGTCCTATAGTCCATCATGTTAAACTGTGTGTCCACTGTTCTCTGTCCTCCTCTCTGCAGTCACATAAGTACAGGTGGAAGACATCTGAGTTTTGCATTGACTCCTCCTCACTGTGTGATACTCATAAGTCAGACCATTTTCAGGACATCATAGGAAAGTAAATCACAATCATAAAATCACAATAATTAATATTAATATTAATTTTGATTAAATAGAAATATATAACGTTCAGTCCATGGGTGCCAAGAATACCCATGTTTTTCTTTCAGTACCAGTAAATCATTCAGTCAGTCATAATAATAATAAACTCGTAAAAGAAATTCTGGAAATGACATAAATTGACAAAAATGACGTGACAGGTTTTGTTTTGACTCATATTCGTGTCTCACTGACAAACACACACACACACACACACACACACACACACACACACGCATGCTACACCTCCTTCTGTGGCTAAACATGATCAGGCTCCTTTGATCTTTATTCAGCAGTAATTCAGTTATTTCATTTTATTCAAGTTGGTCACATTGACCATGAAGAGAGGCTGAGGAGAACTGGTTTAGTAAACTACTACTAACTATTGTGAGCCAGAAGGAAAAAACACTTTGTGGAAGATGCCTCCCCTGCATATTTAATATTATTGATATTGAATATGATAATAATTATATTCCTTTGTACTTTCCCCCTGCTTTATCTGTCTCTTTAACAGTGAACTGGTGTTGAAATCGTTAGTGGTCTGAGGGCTCCTCCTCTGGTGGCTTCATGTTCCAAGTGTTCAGGCACTGAGGGGTTTTTGTTCAGCTCCACTGATGGTTTGTGTTACTGTGAGTCTCTGGCACAGAAATACACAGCAGAGTCTTCAGGCTGCACATTCTGTCCATTTAGAGTCACTGTTTTGGTGGAAGAGCCAGCATTGATACTGAACTTGTTCTTCAGTGAATCTTTGTAATATGTTGTGTATCCAACATGTGCACTTCCAATCCACTCCAGTCCTTTCCCTGCAGGCTGTCTGATCCAGTGTGTGCGGTAGCTGCTCAGAGAATAAGAGACCTGACAGGTGATGGTCAGACGTTGACCTGGCTGCACAGTCACAGAGGCTGGCTGTGTCAACTGTTCACACTTCACACCTGTTGAAAAGAGAAAATGAACAAATGATCAAGTTATGCTGCAACAGAAGAACTGCTGACTTTGACAAATCCACAAAGACTCACATCCAGCTGCCAACAGCAGCAGCAGAGCTACAGAAAACATGGTTTATGTTGAAACTGACGTGCTGTGAACTCCACTGACAGCCTGATGTGAAGTTTTTAAAGCTGAGGAACAAGGAAGCTCACTGAGTTTGCATACAATCAAACATCAATGTTGGTGTGACTGTAGCCGGGAGGAAGAAGACTGTGTGGGCTGGATTTGATGTGAGTCAAGACAAATGAGATTAGTTCATCTATCTGAATTTGAAATTTGAATTGAATTTTAGGTTTTCAGTTGTTTTAAATGTGGTTTTTGGTCTCATAGCATTGTGGATGAGGAATAAAGATATATCCCCAACAGCAGAAGATACAAGGAGAAACTCTTCACAAAACTTAAACAGCAAGTCCTTATATTTATTTTTCCCATTCTATATATATATATATATATGTGTGTGTGTGTGTGTGTGTGTGTGTGTGCGTGTGTGTGTGTGTGTAATTATTTGTCCTTGTGCTGCTATTACAGCAAAATTTCCTTCAGTTTGTATCACGACCATGTTTATGACAAACAATCAATCAAATAAGCATGTATATGTTTACTGATGTCTTGTTTTGAGAAGAGAAACATCTTCACTTGTTGCTCTTTCATGTTCAGCCAAGCAGCACATCAGATCGTTCCTGCTGGTTTCAGTTCTCTGGTTTTCTCATCTCAGCTTTGTCACAGTCTGGACGTCAGTAAACTGGGAGGCTGCTGTGGTTTTACTGGACTTGGTGTTTGAGACTTTTTTTTATTTCCAATTTCTGCAATCTTTTGCACTGAACAATATCTCGTTCTAACTTCTATTTAAAATAATGTGTAAATCTTTTTTTTAAAATTTGCCAAAATGTAAATTTCAGTATCAGATGCATGATCTTCATGTATGTATTTAAAAAAGGCACATGAACACAGTTTTACCACGCTGGAATAGAAAATTTGACCAGTAATACTACTACTACTGCTACTACTGCTACTACTACTACTAATAATAATAATAATAATAATAATAATGATAGTAACATCAAAACAATAATATAATAATATGATATGATATCATAATTGTTATTGTTAAATTAATTCATTAATTAATTGATACTGACACAACTGAATGTTCCCAGTGGTGTAAATAGAGGAACTAGTTTTTGCATGAGTTTCCTCTTGTTGTCTCTCACTGTGTCTGTCTGGCACAGAAATACACAGCAGAGTCTTCAGGCTGCACATTCTGTCCATTCAGAGTCACTGTTTTGCTGGATGAGTCTAAATCAATACTGAATTTGTTCTTCAGTGAATCTTTGTAGTCTGAACCTCCAGTATATTTCCTTCCAATCCACTCCAGTCCTTTCCCTGCAGACTGTCTGATCCAAGCTGTGCTGTAGCTGCTGACAGAATAAGAGACCTGACAGGTGATGGTCAGATGTTGACCTGGCTGCACAGTCACAGAGGCTGGCTGTGTCAACTGTTCACACTTCACACCTGTTGAAAAGAGAAAATGTTTTGGAACAAATGATCAAGTTATACTGCAAAAGAAGAACTGCTGACTTTGACAAATCCACAGAGACTCACATCCAGCTGCCAACAGCAGCAGCAGAGCTACAGAAAACATGGTTTAGCCACATAGCCTGTTAGAAGAGTGTGTTGACTGTTATTATATCTGCAGAGTGAAAACATGCCTGGAAATCACCTCTGATTTACATGTGATATTTTAACTTCATTGCACACTCAGCTGGAACATTTTGATAATGTCCCTACAACTGTTATCTTTGCTTTTACTGTAAACTATTGATGCTTAAATGAGTTGATTTGACAATAATAACACTATGTCTACATTTTTATATACTAATGTTATTAAAACACGATTAAAATTGATTATCATTGCTGCACAATTTTATTATG
Organism: Scatophagus argus; assembly: GCF_020382885.2. Taxonomy (NCBI): domain Eukaryota; kingdom Metazoa; phylum Chordata; class Actinopteri; family Scatophagidae; genus Scatophagus; species Scatophagus argus. The sequence continues at coordinate 10,078,123 of NC_058508.1, read as the reverse complement.
TCCATCCGAACAAAGATAAGATTCATTGCAGGTTTCAGTGTTTGCAGATGATGCTGGAACTTTTATTGTTTTCTCCAAGCAAATTAAAATGTGCAAAATGACGGGAAATGTAACACATTTAGACACAGGATTGTTCCTGCAATCTATTTTACTCCTGATGGTAAACACCTTGCAGTCACACTTCTGATTCAAAATGTGCTGAGTCAAGTTAATAAATGACTTTGAGGGTAGAAAAGTTTCAGCTCCAACATCCAGAGCAGCAGGAGGATTAAACTGAGTGTCTCCTTTTAGTGACAGAGTTGACAGAAACTTGACACTGATTGCCCTCTAGTGGTTCATACAAGAAAATAAAACATTGTTTGTCAACACTGTGACTCATTGTGAAATTGACAGACATTATATTATTTTACTTTGCTGTATCAGCTTCATTGTTCTGCTGTCTGCGGCCCTTTCTTCAACAAGTGATTGTTATTGTGTTTTGTTTTGTTTTTTGTCTTGTGAAATATTATTTACAACATGCATCCTATTTAAGATAAGATAATACATGATTTTGAAAAATCTACAATGAAATATATAATGCAAATACTGTTAAAAAAAAAAAAAGCTTCATGTTTTGCTGTTTGTACCAGCCTGAGAGATCAGTCCTGTAGGATTTTGCACAGCTGCTCCACCAACTCCAGTCACTGTGAGTGTCGAGCACAATAATAAACAGCAGAATCTTCAGTCTTCAGACTGTTCATCTGCAGATACACCTGCTGTCTGCTGTTGTCTCTGGAGATGGTAAACCGGCCTTGGACTGACTGAGAGTAGTATTTGCTGCTACCACCAGTGTTAATCCAGGCAACCCACTCCAGTCCTTTTCCAGGAGCCTGTCTGACCCAGTTCATCTCATAGCTGCTGAATGTGAATCCAGAGGCTGTACAGGTCAATCTGTGAGATTCTCCAGACCTTTTAACCACTGGTTCAGATTCTGTCAGAGTCTGACCATCAACACCTGAACATCAAAACCAAAAAACATTAAATGACATAAGCAGGTGACAAATAGACGACATCAAAAATCAAGATGTGTGAATATTCTTCACCTGCCCAGCAGACAGTTAAAAGCAGCAGTCCTGTCCTGTAGTCCATCATGTTAAACTGTGTGTCCACTGTTCTCTGTCCTCCTCTCTGCAGTCACATAAGTAGAGTTGGAAGACATCTGAGTTTTGCATCGACTCCTCCTCATAAAAATGCACAAACCAGATCAGACTGGTCATTTTACTTTATGGTTCTTGATCCTCACTGATCCAAACTAAAAAGTGTCAATTTTTTATCTTTTTTTCCACATTTTTGATTTTCAGAGGAACTGATGTTGTTATTATTCTTGTTTTATTTCATGTTTCTGTGGAACATTTCAATACTTGAATGTGTGCCATGAAACAACAAAATAGTTGAGTATTACTGTCTTGGAATAGTATGATTATTATTGTTTTATCAAAATGAACATTATTATTATTATTATGGTGTTACTGTGTCACAAAAATAATTCATGCATTCATTAGGAGGGAAATCTATTTTTATGATTTTGTCATTTTTTTTTTTTTATTTTCACTGTTGACATCATTTATTCAGACCATCACTGGATAAAAATATGATCAACTTCTCTTGTTAAACTATACTGCTTATAAAATGACAAGAACAATAAAAGTATTTTCAATTAAAAATATTTTTTATATATTTGTCCAAAAATATTGAAGAAATACAAGGACCTTTTCACCTTGTCAAGGAAGCTGAAGAACCCTGAACAAAATATGTCTAAATAAACTAAACAATTATTGCTGAATTATTGATGGATAGATGAATGTTTTAGTCAGTCCTTTTGGCAGCCATCATGAGGGGTTTTGTTGTTGCTCTTACAGCTAAAGTGCTGCTCAGCCAGGACAAAATGTGACAGAAACTCAGTGTGGGAGGTCACATCAAATATTCTCTATTTGGGATTATTTCAATAACAGCTTGTGTGTGCAGCACTTTCTTTCAGTGACTGTCATGACATCTGCAGATACACCTGGTCCACATTGTTGTATCTGGAGATGGTGAAGCAATTCTGGACTGATGTGGAATAAAGTTTATTGCCTCCACTCGGAGCAGAAATGTGTGCAACCCACTGCAGCCCTTTTCCTTCAGCTTGTCTGATCCAGCTGATAACAGCATTGTCATCTGATATTCCTGCATATGTACAGGTCAGTTTGTGAGATTCTCCAGGCCGCTTCACTGCTGGTTCAGATTCAGTCAGAGTCTGACTGCACACACCTGGGAAGAAAGGCAGTTTGATCAGAGCAGAGCAGAACAGAAAATTTGACACAGAAAGTAAAGAGTTCAGAAGTGTGTATTCACCAGAAATCAGTGACAGCATCAGAAACATTATACATGTAGCTAAAGTCATCATGAAAATGTTTTGGATGTCTGGATGCCGGTTTGGTCTCTCTGCTTCAGCTTGCAGTGAGATAAATAAAGATGGGCGAGATCAGGCTTTGCATTGACTCCTCCTCACAGGACTGAAAGAAATGGTGAACTGATCAAATCAACTCGAACAGGAGTCTTACAGTGATAAAAAGTAAAGTTTGGCTCAAAAAAAAATATGAAACCATTTCGCATTTTCATGTAAAAAAAGCTCTGAAAAGACTCTGTGATGGTGAGAGTAAATCAGCATTTTTCAAAATATTTATAACATCTAAATGTTTGAGTCTGACAAAGAGCTCAGCTTCTGATGAGAAAAACAAATGAAGCAGCAACCTGTTTGATGTTTTTCCCTGGCAGGTATTCATGACTAACATTAAACCAACAATCACTGATGTATCTTTATTTATGATGTACTACGGGTTGTAATGCTTGTTGTGTATTACTTTTAAATTGTATAAATTTGAATTTAACTAATTCATAAAACCTCTTGTATGTGCGGTTGAGTCACAAGCTCTCTGCAGCCATATTGTATGGTCATGGTGGTTTACCATCAGTCAGGTAAAAAGAAAAAATACCAAATGGGACAGAGCTGATAAGAAGTTTCTTGCTGATAAGAAACCTGGTTGAGTTTTAGATTTGTGTTTATGTTATTCTGCTTTCTCAAGCAGTCACCATTATTGTTGAACTAAAGGAACTGTGCTTTTTGAGCTGAATCAAATGCTTTTCAGGTTTTTTAAGTTACAATGTGGGTCGTTGTCATTGTCATTCATAGATTTAATGTTGTACATTTTTTGTTTTTCCTTTGGATATTTGTGAGGGACCAGAGTGGTCTCCCCAAATACCGGGATCTAGAAAAGATCGGATTCAGGCGGAAGAGGTTGAAAGTAGGAGGCAGCAAAGCGTCAGGTGCCAGGAAAAGCCCTTTTATTCTCCCGGAACACAAGGTTTTCACAAAATGCAGGAATAATGCAGGAACCAAAAACAGCAATAGCAAACACTCGCAATAGCAAACACTCGCAATAGCAAACACTCGCAATAGCACATGGTAGTTCTCCCAAGGAACAACAAGAGCGAAATGAGGCTCCTTTAAATAGAGCTGCTGATTGAGCCCAACGGTCCAAACCATTATGGAGGGGATTACCAACAAACATAAGGGTCCATCCAATTGCTTTCCTGCCTGTACAACATCCATTGCACGTCTGCCCGTCCTGGGTGAGGGATCCCTCCTCTGTTGCTCACCCTGAGGTTTCTTCCATTTTTTCCTGTTAAAGGTTTTTCTGGGAGTTTTTCCTTAGTCGATGTGAGGGTCGAAGGGCAGAGGATGTTGCTGATGTTATGTTAAGCCCTTTGAGACAAACTGCTTGTAAAAATGGGCTATACAAATAAAGTTGACTTGACTTGACTTGACAATACACTAATCATAATAAATAAATACAAAAAAATAAATAATGCATACGTTAATTTATCCATACAACAAATATTTACACACCACACAATAATCTTTCACAAACACCACATAGCCAACACCCTAAAAAAAATAAACCCCCCTGAGTGCAATGGGATGTGCCCCCTTGCCCCGTGCTTAATAAAATCCGCAGAGGAGCAGTGGAGCCGGACCGGGAGTGCAGGTGACTGTAAGTGTATGACAAACCAGAGTCTTTACAAACTGAAATGAAGAGGTGGACGAGTAGTGGGTACCTCACTACACGTCTGGATGCTAGACCGGGGAGAAAACTGACATGGGTGAGTTGTGGTTGTGGTGAGTGAGCGCCACAAAGTCTGAAAAGTCTTTTCATATTCCGACGCGGCCTTGCAGCGTCACCAAAACCGCGTCCCTCGTGGGAGACCGTGAGAAGGGGGGTGCTCACCTTCTCACAATATTATAATGTGATTTTTACTTGTGTGGATGCCAAAATTGTAGCTCTTACTTTGCCAATGGTTAATGGGAATTCAAATAAATAAATGAAACAAAATCATCGCAGTGACCACATACAACATCTTGTCAGTCTCCAGATTAACAAATATATGTTATAAATATATATATTAGGATGCTTTTGATTATGAAAAAGGTTTTCAAGTTATCAAATCATAGATTATCATCATTGTTACGCCCCCATTGAGGTGGAGTCTAGGGGGATACTGGAAGCTGTAATGCAGCAACCAAACAATTTAAAGAAGTCCATGTAGTGGAGAAAAATACAGATGCTTTATTTCTATCATAAATTAAATTTAACTGAAACAACAGGAATTAAACCTAAACGAATGTGGGGGAGAAATGGGAATGAGTGGTTGTGCTAAAATAATCAAAAAACAGTGGAAAAAACTAGGCCTGAATACACTCTGCTGCTGACAGCCTGATGTGAAGATTTTATAGCTGAGGAACAAGGAAGGTCACTAAGTTTGCATACAATCAACCTTCAGTGTTGGTCTGACTGGAGCCAATGTGACTGTAGATTTTTGTACAGCTGCTCAAATAGCTCCAGTCACTGTGCAGCTCCCGAGTACAATAATAAACAGCAGAATCTTCAGTCTTCAGACTGTTCATCTGCAGATACACCTGCTGTCTGCTGTTGTCTCTGGAGATGGTAAACCGGCCTTGGACTGACTGAGAGTAGCGTTTCTCATCGTTATCATTTTCAACCCAGGCAACCAACTCTAGTCCTTTTCCAGGAGCCTGTCTGACCCAGACCATATGGTAGCTGCTGAATGTGAATCCAGAGGCTGTACAGGTCAATCTGTGAGATTCTCCAGGCCTTTTAACCACTGGTTCAGATTCTGCCAGAGTCTGACCATCAACACCTGTCAAAAGAAACCAGATCTTCAAGCGATCCAAGTTGACAACATAAATTGATACAACAAATTGACATAACTGAAAAATTTCTTCACCTGCCCAGCAGACAGTTAAAAGCAGCAGTCCTGTCCTATAGTCCATCATGTTAAACTGTGTGTCCACTGTTCTCTGTCCTCCTCTCTGCAGTCACATAAGTAGAGGTGGAAGACATCTGAGTTTTGCATTGACTCCTCCTCATAAAAATGCACAACCCAGGTCGGACTGGTTGTTGTACTTGATGGTTCTTGATGGTCACGGATCCAGACTAAACAGTGTCAGTTCATAATCCATTTTTTTTAGCTTTTTTGCTTTTCAGATAAACTAGTGGTGTTATTCCTGTTTTACTTTCTGTTTCTGTAGAACATTTCAATACTTCAACCAAATCGTTGAATATTTCTCTCTTGGAATAGAACGTATGATTATTATTGTTAATATTAGTGTAATTGTGTTACTGGGTCACAAAAAATTTCATACATTTGTAAGGAGAGAAATTTTTTTATGGTTTTGTCTTTTTTTCTTATTTTCACTGTTGACATCATTTATTCAGACCAGAAAAAAATATGATCAACTTCTAAAATAAAAGTATTTTCAATTAAAAATATTTTTCATATATTTTTACAAAAATATTGAAGAAAGACAAAGACCTAAACTTGTCAAGGAACCTGAAGCGCCCTGAACAAAATATGATGAAATAAACTAAATAATTGAAACTGTTACAACACTGCAAAATAAAAAACTGAAACATTGATGCAACAAGTCGGTCCCTTAGGCAGCCATAATGAAGGTTTTTGTTGTTGTTCTTATGAAATAATCAACCTAATGATGTGTAATCTGAGGACAAAATTTGACAGAAACTCAGTGTGGGAGGTCACATCAAATATTGAGTAATAATATGCGTTAAAATGTAAAATGTGTGGTTGAGTCACATGGTCTCTGGGTATTTGTGCAGGTCTGTTGGTGGTTTGTGTCACTGTGGGTTGACGTACACAGTAATAAACAGCTGTGTCCTCAGGCTGCAGATTCTGTCCTGTTAGAGTCACTGTTCCAGCAGAAGTGTCTCTGCTGTAGCTGAACTTGTTCTTCAGAGCATCATTTTGATAAAAGGTGCCACCACCCCACATATTGAAAATCCAGTCCATTGGTTTTCCTTCACAGTGTCTGATCCAACCTGTTGCATAGCTGTTATCAGTCACAGAATAACCAGACGGCCGACAGCTGATGGTCAAAGACTGTCCAGGCTGCACAACCATTGAGTCTGGCTGGATGAGATCAATACTGTTCACACCTGTGGAAACACAAATCAACATTATCTCCATCATTCATCTGACTGTTCAGTGTTTCTAATGTGTTTATTAGTGTGAATCCACTAAAGCTCCTCACAGGATCCAGCTGCCAGCAGCAGCATCAGAGCTACAGAGAACATGGCTGATGTTGAAGCTGAACTGATGTGAGCTCTTCTGTCCTCTCACTGACACACTCACGCACACACTTCAGTTCCTTATGAGGAACATTTATTTGCATGTCGTTGAATAATCTGTCATTTAAATCAGTTGACACAGCAATCAGATCGACTGATCACACCAGATAGAGAAATGTGCTTTTATTTAAAGAACATAAAATATGTTCTATGGACCTAAATGTCACTATCAAGATGATTATTTTAGCAAAACTGTCATGCTGCTAGGCTGTAATTTGTAAAAAAAAAGAAAAATAAATAAAATAAATTGATATGTAAAAAAATGTTTTAAATCTCAACAAGATATCCCAAAATAAAGTAGAATAATTGGTTATTGCAGGACACAGTGCATTTTAAGGCAAAAATTTCAGTCTGCTTGAAGTAATGTTGTAACTACAGTATTGTCTTTTTGCAAGTGCAGGCACCACTGTGAGTCATGATAAACTGTTCCAACACACTGACAAATATTTTATTAATGAAATGTGTCTCATTGTTAATTTGTCATCATTCAGTGGGAAGTTTGATGTCAAAGTCCTGAAAGGCTTCAGAGCTTCTCAAACATGTTGATCCAGCTCTTCAAATGTTCTGTTAGTGTTGTGAGCTCACAAAGGATGTGAGTATAAAACTCACGATCAATGAGAGGAGCACACATGAGAGTCTCTTTAATGTGACAGAGGAGACAGAAACTTGACACTGACTGCCATCTAGTGTTTCTATAACAGGAACCGCAACATTATTTGTCACTCACATGTGACCAAATTCAAATACCAAATAATATCAGCATTTATGTGGCTGAAATGTGAACATGGAGAATTTCATTTGTTATGTCAATGATTTCAGCAGATTGGTCTGCTGCTATTGACTGTGAGGAAGTAATCACACTTTTTATTTGCTTGTATGCACAATGGTTATTGTTGTTGGTAAATGATGATTTTCCTCCAGACAAATATTCATGATATTTTAACAAACAATGAAAGATAAGGATATTCTAATCCTGTCCAGTAAAAATGAGTCCTGTAGGATTTTGTACAGCTGCTTAACCAACTCCAGTCAATAATAAACAGCAGAATCTTCAGTCTTCACACTGTTCATCTGCAGATACACCTGCCTGATGGCCTGCCTGATTGCCAATGGTTAATGGGAATTCAAATAAATAAATGAAACAAAATCATCGCAGTGACCACATACAACATCTTGTCAGTCTCCAGATTAACAAATATATGTTATAAATATATATATTAGGATGCTTTTGATTATGAAAAAGGTTTTCAAGTTATCAAATCATAGATTATCATCATTGTTACGCCCCCCATTGAGGTGGAGTCTAGGGGGATACTGGAAGCTGTAATGCAGCAACCAAACAATTTAAAGAAGTCCATGTAGTGGAGAAAAATACAGATGCTTTATTTCTATCGTAAATTAAATTTAACTGAAACAACAGGAATTAAACCTAAACGAATGTGGGGGAGAAATGGGAATGAGTGGTTGTGCTAAAATAATCAAAAAACAGTGGAAAAAACTAGGCCTGAATACGCTTTAAATATCGTAACCTGAGGACATGAATCATGTGAAATGAACTCAGTGTTACAGCAGTTTGTGCAACTCAGCACAACTTTCAAACTGATGTGTTTCAATCAGTAGTCTGTTGTGTTTGTGTTTAATTTCTTTTTTTTTTTTTTTTTTGGATTACATTGGTCTTATGATTATGACTATTATGGTTTCAGTGATCACATTTCTATTTTTAGAAATTAACTTTCTTTTATGTTGTATTCAAATATTTCATCTCTGTTGTATTTAATGTTTATGAACATTTTTGACTAGAACAATTTTAAGGACTTAAGATAATTTTGTATTAAAAAAAATACTCTGTAAAATACATGAAACAAAAAAAATAAATAAATAAAATGGTTTGGCTCAGTGAGCTTTACAGATCAAACCTGTAGGATTTTGTACAGCTGCTCCACCAACTTAAGCCACTGTGGGGATCTCGAGCACAATAATAAACAGCAGAATCTTCAGTCTTCAGACTGTTCATCTGCAGATACACCTGCTGTCTACTGTTGTCTCTGGAGATGGTAAACCGGCCTTGGACTGACTGAGAGTAGTGGATGTTGGCACTGTTATAAATAGCAGCAACCCACTCCAGTCCTTTTCCAGGAGCCTGTCTGACCCAGTGCATCCAGTAGCTGCTGAATGTGAATCCAGAGGCTGTACAGGTCAATCTGTGAGATTCTCCAGGCCTTTTAACCACTGGTTCAGATTCTGTCAGAGTCTGACCACCAACACCTGTCAAAGGAAAAAATAAAATTTATATTAATTACTGCACGTAAGTCAGGTTAACACCAAAGTGATTTAGAAAAAACATCTTCACCTGCCCAGCAGAAAGTTAAAAGCAGCAGTCCTGTCCTATAGTCCATCATGTTAAACTGTGTGTCCACTGTTCTCTGTCCTCTCTGCAGTCACATAAGTAGAGGTGGAAGACATCTGAGTTTTGCATTGGCTCCTCCTCACTGTGTGGTGCTCATAAGTCAGACCATTTTCAGGACATCAGTGGAAAGGAAATCACAATAATTAATATTAATATTAATGTTGATTACATTTTGAAAAAAGTACAAGAGAAACATATAACCCTCAGTACATGGGTGTCAAGAATACCCATGTTTTTTCTTTCAGTACCACTAAATTATTCAGTCATAATATTAATAAACTCTTTTCCATTGTGTCAAAGAAGATTTGTCTTGAAAACTAAAAGTTTTTTCATCCTCCCTGAATTCAAGGCCATAAAGGTGGAAGACAAATATTTTTTGTCCTCCACTGAAGGACAGAGTTTGTTGGCCTTGATAAACATTGCAGGAATTGTGATACCAACCAAATAAATTTGATTCAAACAAATCTAAAGTTGAAACCTCAAATGTTTTCAGATTTTTCTAACTTATTATCCAGCACATAAAAAATAAAATTTAAGCAGATGTACCAGAATCACTGTGTCAGAAAATCTTGAAATGACATGAACTGACAAAAATGAGGTGACAGGTTTTGTTTTGGCTCATATTCATCTCTCACTGACAAACACACACATACACACACACATGCACACTATACTTCATTATGAGGCTAAAGATGATCAGGCTCCCTTGATCTTTATTCAGAAGTAAATCAGTTATTTAATTTTATTAAAGTTGGTCAAACTGACCATGAAGAGAGGCTGAGGAGAACTGGTTTAGTGAACTTATAACTATTGTGAGTCAGAAGGAAGAGACACGTTGTGGAAGATGTCTCCCCTGTATATTTAATATTATTTATATTGTGTATTATGACAATTATACTAGTTAATACTTTTCAACTGCTCTTTAACAGTGACGGGTGTTGATATCATTAGTGGTCTGAGGGCTCCTCCTCTGGTGGCTTCATGTTCCAAGTGTTCAGGCACTGAGGGGTTTTTGTTCAGCTCCACTGATGGTTTGTGTTACTGTGAGTCTCTGGCACAGAAATACACAGCAGAGTCTTCAGGCTGCACATTCTGTCCATTTAGAGTCACTGTGTTGCTGGAAGAGTCTAAGCTGATACTGAACTTGTTCTTCAGAGAATCTTTGTAAAATGTTGTGTATCCAACAGCTCCACTTCCAATCCACTCCAGTCCTTTCCCTGCAGGCTGTCTGATCCAAGCTGTGTAGTGGCTGCTGACAGAATAAGAGACCTGACAGGTGATGGTCAGACGTTGACCTGGCTGCACAGTCACAGAGGCTGGCTGTGTCAACTGTTCACACTTCACACCTGTTGAAAAGAGAAAATGTTTTGGAACAAATGATCAAGTTATACTGCAAAAGAAGGACTGCTGACTTTGACAAATCCACAGAGACTCACATCCAGCTGCCAACAGCAGCAGCAGAGCTACAGAAAACATGGTTTATGTTGAAACTGACGTGCTGTGAACTCCACTGACAGCCTGATGTGAAGTTTTTATAGCTGAGGAACAAGGAAGCTCACTGAGTTTGCATACAATCAAACATCAATGTTGGTGTGACTGGAGCCAATCGAAGAGTGTGTTGACTGTTATTATATTTGCAGAGTGAAAACATGCCTGGAAATCACCTCTGATTTACATGTGATATTTTAACTTCATTACATGCTCAGCTGGAACATTTTGATAATTTCCCTATAACTGTTATCTTTGCTTTTACTGTAAACTATTAATGCCAAAATGTGCTTTATTGACAACAGTTTAATATCAGAATATTGTGTCAGTCATTATGTAATGGGAAATATTGATTATCATTATTCTTAACAAAAAATACATCAAAACTAAAGCATTTGATTGACAATGATGATGTGCACTGATGGAAGCAAAAGGAGCAGCCAAGAAGAAAGTTTCTTTCTATGAGCCATGTTTACAGTGTGCTTAGCATGATGTCAAATGATTAAAACAAATAATTTTCATCTGTAGAAACTCTCTACAACAGCAAAGGAAACTGAAAAATATTGTTTTGCCAGCCACTCATTTATTGCACTCATGGAGTCATAAAATAACAAAATGTTTTTCAATAACTGTCTTTAATTTGCGGTGTAAAGGTTTATGAAAGGTTTATCAAACTTATTTAGCCTGATTTTTGTTTTTGCAAGCATTGGACAAGAAAGCATGTGTGTTTGTATTTCATGCATGATTTCCATCCATGTATTTATGAAGACATAAGGACACATTTTCTTCATACTAATACAATTTTTTTTTCAGGACATTTATACTATTAGAATTTTTTATATCAAGTCATTATATTTCTGTAGGTTGTAACTGAATTTAACATTCAGACAGACCCGACAAGATGAGACCTCCATATTAATTCAGAAGCTACTCAGAATTTACTTGATCATGTTCAGAATTACATTCAGAAACTGAAGAAGCTAAATGTCCCCAGTGGTGGTAAACAGAGGAAGTAGTTTTTGTATGACTTTCTTGTTATTGTCTCTCACTGTGTCTCTCGGGCACAGTAATACACTGCTGTGTCCTCGGTCTTCAAACTGTTCATCTGTAGAAAAAGTTTACTGCTGGAGTCATCTCTGGAGATGGTGAATCGACCCTGGACTGACTGGGAGTAATAGATGTGAGAACTGCCAGTATATATAAATGCAACCCACTCCAGTCCTTTTCCAGGAGCCTGTCTGATCCAGGCCATATACAAGCTGCTGAATGTGAATCCAGAGGCTGTACAGGTCAATCTGTGAGATTCTCCAGACCTTTTAACCACTGGTTCAGATTCTGTCAGAGTCTGACCATCAACACCTGTCAAAGCAAAAATAAAAGTTGCATTAATTACCGGATGTAATTCAGACTAACATCAAAAGACATTTAGAAAAATTCTTCACCTGCCCAGCAGACAGTTAAAAGCAGCAGTCCTGTCCTATAGTCCATCATGTTAAACTGTGTGTCCACTGTTCGCTGTCCTCCTCTCTGCAGTCACATAAGTAGAGGTAGAAGACATCTGAGTTTTGCATTGACTCCTCCTCACAGGAAGGAGACTGTGTGGACTGTATTTGATGTGACTCAAGCAAAATGAAGTTAATTCATGTATCTTAATTTAAAATCAGCGGTTGAAGTAAAATGTGGCTTTTCCTTTTGTAATTTTGTGCATAAGAAACAGTCACAAGAAAAATCCCCAACAGTAGAAGCGACAAGGAAAAGCACACAGCACAATTAAGAAATCAATCCTGATATTTATAGCTTTCTATTTTTATCTGTAATTATTTGTTATTTTGCTGCTGTAACTACAGAATTTCCTTCAATTTGCATTGCATCATTTAATAATGTTGTTAATGTTTTTATTTCTAAATTTGTGAAAATGTAAACTTCAGTATCAGATGTATGATCTTCAGGTATGTACTCAACAAAGAAATGTGGACACAGGTTTACCACACTAATATTGAAAATTTGACCAGCACCAACGTAGGTTACTACTGAACATGATTTGAATATAATGTAATTTAAGATCAATGAATAGCTAATTTCATTCGATTTCGGTATATCTAAGTTACTGCTTAATTTGAATTGTCTTGTGTTCCAAGTCCATCACCCTCTAATAAATATCAATAGTAACCTCAACTGAACCAACTTGACACAAAATATTAAACTTTGTCACAGACAAATGAGGAGACCTTCAGGAGATCTTAATGTCTGCTTTCTGACACACACACACACACACACACTTCCTCATGAGGCAAAGCACAGTAAGTCTGATGACAAGCTTTTCAGAGCACATTTGTGAGCCAAAATAACACTCATAAGTCATAAACTCACATACATGTTGTGAATCGGAAAAGAAGACATTGCATCACTGTGCATATTAATGATCGTAATTATTGAATATTATAATAAGCCAAGTGCTATTTCTTTAATGTGTCTGTTTCTCTTCCAACTGTAACAGTGAACTGGCGGAACTGGTGTTGAAATCATTAGTGGTCTGAGGGCTCCTCCTCTGGTGGCTTCATGTTCCAAGTGTTCAGCAGCTGATGGTTTGTGTTACTGTGACTCTCTGGCACAGTGACATGCAGAGTCACTGTGTTGCTGGAAGAATCAAACTTTCCATTTCTTTTTCGAGTACTGCATACAAAAACTACAACCAACACTAGTTCTACAAAATGAAAAGAACTGACAGAAAGTACAGAAGAGGACCTTCATTACTTTCATTGTGTCTGACTTGATCACAACTCACTCTGATGTCATGCACATATGGGCAACAATAATCTGAGAGCTGATTGGTTTAGAAGTTAACTGAACAATATGACATTTCAATATAATTGTGGAGAGATTTTGATTTTTTTTTTTTTTTTTTTTGACTGATTTTGAGGATTTCTTCTGTTTCCAGAATGCATGTTGTGTGGCTGATGTCGCGTAATGAGAGAGACTAACTACATTCACATGATAAACTGCATACAATACAATACATACATACGTCATACATCAATACAATACATCATAGATGTAGTCTGTTGTAGCCTATTAGCATTGGAGAAGTGTAGTTTCTGAAGTATTTAACAACACAAAACTTGTAGGATTTGAGGATTGTGATGCTCTGACACTTTAAATATCTGACACATAGATAACAAAAGCTACTGCTTCTTTCTTCTTTGTTTCATTGTTAATGCTTTAAATTTATTTGTGTAGTTTTAAAGGGACAGATCTGCTCAGCTGATTTATATACAGCAGCAAGCTCAGTTACATGAGAACGGATGTACAAAGGAGGTTGAACCATGAACAGAAATCACACATCAAAAGTGAACAAACACATTAACAAACATGTTGAGTATGCAATTTACAACTGCAATTAATTATGTATTTATGTTCAAACAGAGGTTGAACTTTGAGTAGAAAACATTTACACTCAAATCAACAGGATATTTAAAGTTCTCAGTTTCTTGGAGAACAACAGAGCTGCAGTAAACTTGGTTAGAATTAAGCAGTTTAATTGATTTGACTTTTTTCTGAGTGTGTTTATGAATTTTAAAATGTATGTGAAATAAAAAAGCAGACAATAAAATTTTGACTTCAAGTACTAAGTTTTTGTATGGTGTTCCTCCCTTCTGTGTTACTGTGGGTCTCGAGCACAATAATAAACAGCAGAATCTTCAGTCTTCAGACTGTTCATCTGCAGATACACCTGCTGTCTGCTGTTGTCTCTGGAGATGGTAAACCGGCCTTGGACTGACTGAGAGTAGTATTTGCTGCTACCACTACCACTATAAATCCAGGCAACCCACTCCAGTCCTTTTCCAGGAGCCTGTCTGACCCAGTTCATGCTGTAGCTGCGGAATGTGAATCCAGAGGCTGTACAGGTCAATCTGTGAGATTCTGCAGGACTTTTAACCACTGGTTCAGATTCTGTCAGAGTCTGACCATCAACACCTGTCAAAGGAAAAAATAAATCATGAAAACTCTTATCATAACTGAAATTCCAACAAAAATTATGATGAGTGAATATGTTCACCTGCCCAGCAGACAGTTAAAAGCAGCAGTCCTGTCCTATAGTCCATCATGTTAAACTGTGTGTCCACTGTTCTCTGTCCTCCTCTCTGCAGTCACATAAGTAGAGGTGGAAGACATCTGAGTTTTGCATTGACTCCTCCTCACTGTGTGGTGCTCATAAGTCAGACCGTTTTCATAATATCAATTCAATTCAGCTCATTTATATAGCTTTATATAGCTTTGATTCTCAATAAAAGTTAGCTCATGACACTTTCCAATTAGAGCAGGTCCAGATCAAACTCTTTCATTAAATTTTGCTTTAATTAAATTTGGCTTTCAGTCTCCTGTTAAATGTAGAGAGGGTGTCCGCCTCCCGGATCAAAACTGGAAGGTGGCGCCACAGTAGAGGAGCTTGATAACTAAATGTTTCCAATCTACTTTTGAAGACTCTAGGAACCACAACCAATCCTGCATCTTGGGAATGTAAACCTCAGGTGGGATAGTAGGGCACCGTCAACTCTTTAAGGTATGATGCTGTCTGGCCGTTCAAAGCTTTATATGTGAGGAGGAGAATTTTAAACTCCATGCTGGATTTTACAGGCAGCCAATGTAGAGAAGCCAGAACAGGAGAAATATGATCTCTAATGCTGGTGAGTAATCATGCAGCAGCATGCTGGATTAGCTGGAGAGTCTTTCGAGAATTATGGGGGTTACAATAATCCATCCTGTAAGTAATAAATGCATGGACTACTTTTTCTGCATCTTTCAGAAAGTGCCTAATTTTTACAGTACGGTGGAATGAATGCTGTAATTGAACTGTGTGTTATGTGTGAGTTAAAGGACATCTCCTGATCAAAAATAACCTAGATTACTTACAGTGGAGCTTAGGAGTGTGGGAGAGAGAGAAAGAGAGCTCACACCATCTGAACACCATCCTAATATAATATAATATAATATCATTTAGTCAGATAAGATGAAATATTATAACTCATAATGTTCTTTACTGACAGTTAAAAAAGATAATAACAATAAATAAATAAACAAATTACTAAATAAAGTGACACTGACACAACTGAATGTTCCCAGTGGTGTAAACAGAGGAACTAGTTTTTGCATGAGTCTCCTCTTGTTGTCTCTCACTGTGACTCTCTGGCACAGAAATACACAGCAGAGTCTTCAGGCTGCACATTCTGTCCATTTAGAGTCACTGTGTTGCTGGAGGAGTCTAAGCTGATGCTGAACCTGTTCTTCAGTGAGTCTTTGTAAATTGTTGTGTATCCAACACGTGCAGCTCCAATCCACTCCAGTCCTTTCCCTGCAGACTGTCTGATCCAAGCTGTGTGCTGATTGCTAATAGAATAAGAGACCTGACATGTGATGGTCAGACATTGACATGGCTGCACAGTCACAGAGGCTGGCTGTGTCAACTGTTCACACTTCGCACCTGCGGAGGAAAATGTGTAAAATATTAAATCAGTTTAATAACAGTTAACAGTCACTATGTTGTGATCAGACTGTCAGTGTCTCTGCCTCAGTGAGACTCACAGGATCCAGCAGCCAGCAGCAGCAGCAGCAGAGCTACAGAGAACATGTTGGTATTGAAGGTGATCTGATGGGAGCTTCTCCTCTTCTGCTGATATCAAGTCTATATAGCAGACTGTGAGGAAGTTGACTTTGCATAGAGAAGGACACTGACAGGCTATGAATGAAGGATCAACAGTCATGTCATAATTAGTCAAGACTTGGTTTTATGTTGTCACCATTAATTATTATTAAAGAAAAGAAGATTCTGGGCTGCATGGTGGTGCAGTTCTTAGCACTGTCACTTCATAACAAGAGGATTCCAGGTTCAAATCATGGTCCAGCTCCCCCGCTACCCTGATGGGTAAGCGGTATAGAAAATGAATGGGTGGATGGAAGAAAATTCAGTTTTTATTTAGGTGGAAATGACATTGATCTTTTCATCTGATTCAACAACATCGTATCTTACAAAGTGTCTAACTATTCTGTTAAAGTGATAGCAGGTTGATTTTGTGATTGTCTTTAAGCAGTTGTTTGGTCTTTACTTCAGCAATTCAAGCTGAGTGCTGACCTTTAATAGTTCACAGATACCAAAAGTAGTTGTTGAAGTGGAAAATATTATTTGCACATTGACAACTCGTGCAAAACACTGATAATCTGTTTGGCCCATGGTCACCTGACAAGATCTTCATTTTAATCTGTCAAACTTTCATAGAAACACACTGACTTTTGTTGTTTTCTATGGAACCATGAATTGCCGTGAGAAGTGGGGAAGAGTGATTGTTATTTCAATCGTTGCAAAAGTCATGTTTTATTCTTTTCAAACCCTCTAACAGAGAGAAAGACAAACACATTTAGATATCAAGAGTCACAATAAAACTGAGACTCATCATCTGCTGAGGTCATTGTGTGTTTGCATTTGTGTGTGATTCTGATCTGCTGACTGCTGTCGAATTGTAGGTCTTCTACTGCCTCCTGTTGCTCTGAGCAGGAAAACACAGCAGAGTCCTCAGGCTGGAAGCTGGACAGTCTCAGACACACCATGCTGTTGCTGTTATCTCCAGTGATTTCTGCTTGGCCTTGCACACTGTTGACATGTTCAATTAAACTTTCATCACTGATAATAAACCCTGTTTATTCCAGTGCTTTGTCTGCAGATTGTAGGATTCAGGTGATAACACAACAGCTAAATGCGAACACCTGCTCTCCAGAGCCTCTCTTCCAAATGAATGTGAGTGTGCTGAATCTGGTTATAAAGAAAACTTGGAGTCTTGACAGAAAATTAAGTTGTGGTATGTAAAAGTGATGTTTTATAATAAACTTAAATATTAGCTGAGACAGTTTTTAAAATTTTACTTCAAATATACGAGCACAGCTTTTTGCTGCATTCAATTCGCTGCATTTAATTCATTTGTTTATTTGCTTTCCGTATTTGCTGCAAACAGAAATACTGTGACAGCAGCCAGGATCATGTAAATAGTATGAAACTTCAGTCTGATGCTGCTGGTTTACAGGAAAGATTTTAATGTTTTCAGTGTCTGCAGCTGTCTGAAACTTGGAGCCTTTAAAGAGAAACAGCTGCTGAGGAACTGAAACCTGTGTGACAAAATGCAAAATGCAAAATCATTTCAAAATATTTTATTTCATCAATACATGTTACCTTTATCTCTGTGTTTTTGTGTCAAAGAGATGATAGGTTGTATTTTTTCTATTACACTTCATTTGTTATGTTAACATTATTATTTGCAAATGAAATGGTAATTTGAACAAAAGAAGTTGCAACACATGAAGGCCCAGATTTTTCCTGCTCACAGAGACATGTAGAACTATATTTCCTGTTTAATTATGTGGAACTATTAACATTTCTCTGGATTTGTAACTTTAAAGTCACCATAAGTGGTGATCAAGTGTCGAGTAATCAAGTAATCATGGTAAAGTAATTGTAATCAATTTAAATATATAAATACAATAATACATATAAATATATAAACCTGAGGACATGAATCATGTGAAATGAACTCAGTGTTACAGCAGTTTGTGCCACTCAGCACACTCAGCACAACTTTCAAACTGATGTGTTTCAGTCAGTAGTCTGTTGTGTTTGTGTCATTTAGACTTTTCTGTCATTTGTCTTTATTTTGTTTTTTTTTAAGTACATCATTGCTCAAAATTCAGTCAAGAGACTTTGTCAAGATTTTAATTTCTTTTTTTAATATTACATTAGTCTTATGATGTTGTCTATAATGGTTTCAGTGATCCTATTTCTGTATTTATAAATTAATGTTATTTAATGTTGCATTCAAATATTTTATCTTTATTGTATTTAATGTTTAGGAACATTTTTAACTGTAACAATTTTAAGAACATAAAAAATAAACATGGAACCATAGAATGTAAAATATAATACAAAGACTTTAAAAATGGTTTGGCTCAGTGAACTTTACAGATGAGTCCTGTAGGATTTTGTACAGCTGCTCCACCAACTCCAGTCACTGTGAGTGTCGAGCACAATAATAAACAGCAGAATCTTCAGTCTTCAGACTGTTCATCTGCAGATACACCTGCTGTCTGCTGTTGTCTCTGGAGATGGTAAACCGGCCTTGGACTGACTGAGAGTAGTATGTGGTGCCACCACCACTATAAATCCAGGCAACCCACTCCAGTCCTTTTCCAGGAGCCTGTCTGACCCAGTGCATGCTGTAGCTGCTGAATGTGAATCCAGAGGCTGTACAGGTCAATCTGTGAGATTCTCCAGGCCTTTTAACCACTGGTTCAGATTCTGTCAGAGTCTGACCATCAACACCTGACAAAGCAAAAATAAAAGTTACATTAATTACTGGATGTAATTCACATTAACATCAAAAGAGATTTAGAAAACTTCTTCACCTGCCCAGCAGACAGTTAAAAGCAGCAGTCCTGTCCTATAGTCCATCATGTCAAACTGTGTGTCCGCTGTTCTCTGTCCTCCTCTCTGCAGTCACATAAGTAGAGGTGGAAGACATCTGAGTTTTGCATTGACTCCTCCTCACAGTGTGGAACTTGATTTGACTTGGATCTCACTGACTGTTTGGTCAAAGTGAAAAGTGTTTACTTTTGAAAAAATATTCTACAATTTCTTATCATAAAATATGAACAAAGAACATCTGTGAAAACCTTGCTTTTCATGTTATATTGTTTAGTAATTTTCACAAAAGGCTCATAAGTGAGACCATTTTCAGGGGAAAGAAAACCCCAGTAGGAATAAAATTGAAGTAAAGTGATGAGAATATGGAATAAAATTGAAAACAAATTCAGGAGAAATGTGAAACCCCTCAGTACATGGATATTCATGTGTCTTTCAATACAAACAGATTATCCAGTGAAATTCGTCTCCAATTCAAAAAACAAATGGTTGTAGTGAAAACTAAAAGTTTTTTCACTCTCTCTGCAGTCCGATTAATAAAACTGAAAGTCAACTACATTTTTGTTTGTTGGACTTGATAAACAATGTAGAAGCTGTTTAACCTGCCAAATGAATTTGATTCAAGCCAATCACTTTACACTTGACATTTTGAAATTTCTTTAAACTAAACTTAAATATCCTCAAGCAAACAATATTCATCTGAAATGAATCATCATGGTTTTGCACTGAATATTTAGGTCCCCCAAGGCAGATCACACACAACACAGAGGCACACAGAGATGTAAGAGATACAAAGTCTGTATTTCTACACAGGGAGAATGAGGCAGATGTAGAGACTGGTGAGGTTTATATTGTGCAGAATCCACAGAGTGCAGCAGGGTGGTGAATGGAGTCAGTAGTACGTTTCAAAGAAGGAGTCCAATTGGAGTGGAGGACTGAGATCCAGGTCGAGGCTGGAGGATTTCACCTCAGTCTGAGACTGGAAGTCTGAGCTTGGAGATGGAGGTGAACTGGACTTAAGGCACAGAAAGACACAGAGTCAGTCAAGAGGATGAATATTCCAGAAGGACAACTAGATAACTGGCCTGAAGCAGAGTACCAGAATGTGGAAGTGGACGATGTGGGAGAGAGCAGATGAATGAACAGGTCCTTATATACAACAGCCAGCTGGTGGAGTTGATGATTGCTTATTTACAACATTTTATACAAACTGAAAATGAAGAGATGCTGAAGAGAACTGATTCAGTGATATTACAAATGCATTTATCAACAATGTCATGTGTTGTCTTTGTTGAAAAAAGTCAGGAACTGTGACACAAAAACGGAAAAATCTATGTTTCCTTTCTTGTTGGAAGAAGAGCTTTTTAAAGCACATTTGTGAGCTGAAATAATGTTATTAATTTACATACTTAATGTGAGTCAAACAGAAAGACATTTTTTGAAAAATGCCTCCCCTGTATATTTAAGATTATTTATATTGTATATCCGAATCCCGGTCTGGGCCCTTCTATGTGGAGTTTGCATGTTCTCCCTGTGCCTGCGTGGGTTTTCTCCGGGTACTCCGGCTTCCTCCCACAATACAAAAAACATGCACATTAGGTTAATTGGCTACTCTAAATTGCCCCCAGGTGTGAGTGTGAGAGTGTGTGTTATCTGTGTTTGTGTGTTGGCCCTGCGATTGACTGGCGACCAGTCCAGGGTGTACCCCGCCTCTCGCCCGTGGTCAGCTGGGATAGGCTCCAGCTCCCCTGCGACCCTGACAGATAAGCGGTATAGAAAATGGATGGATGGATTATAGTAATTATATTCCTTTGTACTTTCCACCTGCTTTATCTGTCTCTTTAACAGTGAACTGGTGTTGAAATCATTCGTGGTCTGAGGGCTCCTCCTCTGGTGGCTTCATGTTCCAAGTGTTCAGGCACTGAGGGGTTTTTGTTCAGCTCCACTGATGGTTTGTGTTACTGTGAGTCTCTGGCACAGAAATACACAGCAGAGTCTTCAGGCTGCACATTCTGTCCATTTAGAGTCACTGTGTTGCTGGAAGAGTCAAAGTCAATACTGAATTTGTTCTTCAGAGAATCTTTGTAATAACTGGTGCATCCAACACAACTGTATCCAATCCACTCCAGTCCTTTCCCTACAGGCTGTCTGATCCAAGCTGTGTAGTAGCTGCTGACAGAATAAGAGACCTGACAGGTGATGGTCAGACGTTGACCTGGCTGCACAGTCACAGAGGCTGGCTGTGTCAACTGTTCACACTTCACACCTGTTGAAAAGAGAAAATGTTTTGGAACAAATGATCAAGTTATACTGCAAAAGAAGAACTGCTGACTTTGACAAATCCACAGAGACTCACATCCAGCTGCCAACAGCAGCAGCAGAGCTACAGAAAACATGGTTTATGTTGAAACTGACGTGCTGTGAACTCCACTGACAGCCTGATGTGAAGTTTTTATAGCTGAGGAACAAGGAAGCTCACTGAGTTTGCATACAATCAAACATCAATGTTGGTGTGAGTGGAGCCAATAGAAGAGTCTGTTGACTGTTATTATATCTGCAGAGTGAAAACATGCCTGGAAATCACCTTTGATTTACATGTGATATTTTAACTTCATTACATGCTCAGCTGGAATTTTCTAATAATGTCCCTACAACTGCTATCTTTGCTTCTACTGTAAACTATTTGTGGTTAAGTAAGTTGAATTGACAATAATTTCATCTTAAAACATTATTTTTATATGATTATAAACACTGATTATCATTGTTGTGCAATCTTGTGTACATTTAAATTGTGTGTGTGTGATAAGATTTATTGCAGGTTTCAGTGTTTTGCAGGTGTTTGAAACAGGACAGAAAAACTTGGAGCCTTTAAAGAGAGACGCTGCTGGAACTAACACTTAAAATATGAAGACTAAACATTTAAGATCAGATGAAAACTATGGTCATAAGTTGCTTTTTTTTAAATAATCAGCATATTTTATCTTTATGTGTGGTTTAATCAAAATTACAAATAGTTGTCAAGCAATCAAATATCATGATTTGTGAATCAGAGTTTGTTTGTTATTTTTTTTATTGTTTTTTCGTCAAGAAAATAAATCAATAAATAAAATGTGGCAAAAACGACAGAAATTGTAACACATGAAGGCACATTATTATTCCTGCAATCCATTTTACTGCTGATGGTAAACACTTTGTAGTCACACTTCATTATTCAAAACGTGCTGAGTTAAGTTAATAATTGACTTTTGTTGAGGGTAGAAAAGTTTCAGCTCCAACATCCAGTGTACATGAGCAGCAGGAGGATTAAACTGAGTGTCTCCTTTTAGCGACAGAGGAGACAGAAACTTGACACTGACATTATATTATTATATGTAACCAAGTAAATGGTTGGTAAATGCCGAAGTTTAAGTTTGTGCGTGAGGTACAGAACCACAGAAAATACAGTTTCCTGCTTCAACAGTACCGCTGTAGATGTCAACGTTCGACAGCAGGGGGCGTAGTTTCCCCGTTCCTTTCTGAGTCGTGCTTGTTGAGGGGTCAGGATGCTCCGGAGAACGAGCAGGGGCACAGGACCACGCGCTGCGTTGCAGGGAACAGCTACTGCAGTTGACGGTGAGAGCGATGAATAATACTGTTTTGTTGAAGTATTTAACACAATACAGCTGTAACGTGGTTCATAAGCGTGTGATATCCTCACTGAAATCCTAATTTTATGATCTTGTTGACGATTTCAGCTGTTGGTGGAGTGAAAACACGACATGTGGGTCACTGGAGCTCATCACCTGTGAATTTGGAAGGGAAATGTTTGTTGATAATGCTTAATATGCTGTTAACTTTATTTTTCTAATGTATTTAACTGTGTGGAGACATTTTGTTTACTCAGTGAAATTAAGTGAAGTTTGTCAGGTTGATATGTTACAGATAAATACTTTAAGGTGATTTTCTGAAGCAGTGTGGTGAATGTTTGTCCTGTTTTCTTTGTTTTGTTTGTCCTTCTATTAGAGAGCCACTGCCGTATTTGCACCGTATTTGTGCTGTATCTGTGCTGGAGTTACGCTGTATGTGCACTGTAGCTGTGCTGGATTTTTGGCTGTAGTTATACAGGAACAGTATTGGATTCCTTTTTTATTTTTTATTTTAAAGTAATAGGCTTTAATTAATTTAATTTTTTTTTTTTTTTTTTGTATTCAATAACCAGACAAAACCTTTACACTATTTTTCCTCTATGAGAAGAGCACCTCAAACATATTTTGAAAAGACAATTAAAGATACCCACAACAAAAACTGTATTTGAAGTTTTGTGCATGCTTTACCCCATCTTCATAAAACTCAGTTAAGATCAATGAGAGGAGCACACATGAGAGCCTCTACAACAGGAACTGCAACATTGTTTTTCACTCATATTGTGACCAAATTCAAATATCAAATAACATCAGCATTTATGTGGCTGAAATGTACACATGTAGAATTTCATTTGTTATGTCAATGATTTCAGCAGATTGGTCTGCTGCGATTGATTGTTTTGTGAGGAAGTAATAACACTTTTTTTATTTGTTTGAATGTACAATGGTTATTGTTGTTGGTAAATGATGATTTTCCTACAGACAAATATTCATGATATTTTAAAAAGCAATGAAAGATAATGATATTCTAATCCTGTCCAGTAAAAATGAGTCCTGTATTCAAACTGCCTATTAAACTCAAATAGTTTTCAGCTTTAATTTAGTGCTCTGAATATTTTATTTTTTGAATTCAGTTCTGGTCTCATAATGTTGTGCAGAAAGTTTATTCACATAAAAGTTCCAAATAGTTTAAGATGTGAGCATGAAAACAACTATACTGCAGCCAACACATTTTAAAATCCTGCGAGCAAAACAGTTTTGACCAAACTAATTAAATACATAAAATGACATATTGTTTGCTTTCTCAAATCAAATGAACCCGAGTGAAATCAGTGGTGGTTTAGACACTGAATAAAAATGATATTATAATTTGTCACACAATCATCTTGCCAACATATTTTACCACTCAATTATCTGTATGTTGCATTGGCAAAAAAGCTTCTGAGAATAAGAAACAGATTCAGATGTTGCAAAGTGACTGAAGGTGACAAGGATCATTTATTTTTCATTATACAAGACAAGGTTCAAATTTAAAATGCAAATTGTTGTCCTTTTATTTTTTCAATGGATAAATAATTGCTTAAAAAACAATTTTATTATTATTATTATCTAACTTTTTATCAGTAGATTCTCTGTACACCAATGATTGCTTACAAACACACTCTAACACCTTCATAAAATTTGCTGATGTCACAGGCTCATCTCAGAAGGAGAGGAGTCAGCCCACAGAGATACAGAGACTGTCAGAGTGGTGAACAGCCTGACACTTAAAGACCATAAAGACCAAAGAGCTCATACTGGACTTCAGGAGGAAACAAGCTGCAGACCCGCCCCCCTCTGCATAAACTGGGCATGTGTGAAGAGGGTGCAGACCAGAAGAACCTCTTCTGGTCAGAAAACACCATGCCACATTGATGGCTATACAATGAGTGTGTTTAACCTTTGTTTCTATAAAGATTTTTTTTATTGTTTTCACTTCATTACTTGTGGAAGCTTTTTATTGTTGAATAGTCCCAAAATGTTTGTATTACATGCTGGCAAATACTTCTGAAAACATGTGAACACATTTTCATTGTACCAATGCAGACAATTTAAGATAAGATAAGATAAGATAAGATAAGATAAGATAAGATAAGATAAGATAAGATAAGAGAAGATAATCCTTTATTAGTCCCATAACTGGGAAATTACAGTGTTACAGCAGCGAACAGGATATGGAGGGTGCAAAGCATGCAAGGAAGGATAAGGGCATTCAGAAAGAATAAATACACAGGAAACAAGTACCTGCAGCTGTACACAATACAGAAAAAGAAAAAGACTATTCACACTAGTGTTCCTCAAGTTATGATTAGCGGATGGATTAATTATCGCACAGATTTGTTTAATCAGCACCGTAACAGGATTAGATTGTCTTTTAATATCATCTGAGGATTCCAAGTAAAAATTGCAACTAAAAAGAAGAATATGTCTGCAGGTTGCAAATGAAATTTAATATTCACCCACACTGGACAATACAAGGCATCAATATTTAGTAAGTTGCTAATAAAAATAAGAACTTTTGATTGAAGATCATAGTCAGTATTACACTGAAAATGAAGAAAGTGAATGTCCCCAGTGGTGGTAAACAGAGGAAGTAGTTTTTGTATGACTCTCTTGTTATTGTCTCTCACTGTGTGTCTCCTGGCACAGTAATACACTGCTGTGTCCTCGGTCTTCAAACTGTTCATCTGGAGATAAAGTTTACTGCTGGAGTCATCTCTGGAGATGGTGAACCGACCCTGGACTGACTGGGAGTAATAGATGTGAGAACTGCCAGTGTGTATAAATGCAACCCACTCCAGTCCTTTTCCAGGAGCCTGTCTGACCCAGTTCATAGGGTAGCTGCTGAATGTGAATCCAGAGGCTGTACAGGTCAATCTGTGAGATTCTCCAGACCTTTTAACCACTGGTTCAGATTCTGTCAGAGTCTGACCATCAACACCTGAAAAGCCAAAATAAAAGTTACATTAATGATTGTTAAAAGCAGCAGTCCTGTCCTATAGTCCATCATGTTAAACTGTGTGTCCACTGTTCTCTGTCCTCCTCTCTGCAGTCACATAAGTAGAGGTGGAAGATGTCTGAGTTTTGCATTGACTCCTCCTCACAGGAAGGAGACTGTGTGGACTGGATTTGATGTGAGACAAATGAATATGAATATGAATGTGAATATGAATACATCTGTATTTGACATTTGAGTTTGAATTTTGAGGTTTTCAGTTGTTTAAAATTTGAATCTTGGTCAAAGAGAGATCCCCATTAGCAGAAGATACAAGGAAAAGCACATCATTCAACTGAAACAACAAGTCCTAATATTTATTTTGCACTTTCTTTATTTATGTGTAATTATTTGTTGTTGTGCTACTATGACAACAAAAATTTCTTCAGTTTGTGTCACAGCCATGTTTATAACAAACAAACAAACAAATAAACATGTACATTTTCACTGATATCTTGTTGTGAGAAGAGAAACATCTTCACTTGCTGCCCTTTCATGTTCAACCAAGCAGCACAGCAGATCGTTCCTGCTGGTTTCAGTTCTTTTTTTGGCCAAAATGTAAATTTTAGTATCAGATGCATGATCTTCATGTATGTACTTAAAAAAGGCAAATAAACACAGTTTTACCACACTGATATAGAAAATTTGACCAATAATAATAATAATTATAATAATACGATATAATATTGTCATTAATTAATTAATTGATACTGACGCAACTGAACTGTCACGCCTTGTGTTTTGTTTTGGTTGTGCTTTTGAATTTTGGTCTACATGTCTTGACAAAGCTAATTTTCATGATCCTTACGACACAGTAAGTGTATGCTTTTGACTATTATTACTCCTGTCTGCCTCTCTGTCTGACTCTGAATCTGGGGTTCAGCCCTCTGTGTCTGCTATGCACGCTGTGACATGAATGTTCCCAGTGGTGTAAATAGAGGAACTAGTTTTTGTATGAGTCTCCTCTTGTTGTCTCTCACTGTGTCTCTTCTGGCGCAGAAATACACAGCAGAGTCTTCAGGCTGCACATTCTGTCCATTTAGAGTCACTGTGTTGCTGAAGGAGTCCAAGTTAACGCTGAACTTGTCTTTTAGAGAATCTTTGATGTCTGTATCCACACTCATCCACTCCAGTCCTTTCCCTGCAGGCTGTCTGATCCAAGCTGTGTAGTAGCTGTCAACATCATAAGAGACCTGACAGGTGATGATCAGACTTTGACCTGGCTGCACAGTCACAGAGGCTGGCTGTGTCAACTGTTCACACTTCACACCTGTTGAAAAGAGAAAATGATTTGGAACAAATGATCAAGTTATACTGCAAAAGAAGAACTGCTGACTTTGACAAATCCACAGAGACTCACATCCAGCTGCCAACAGCAGCAGCAGAGCTACAGAAAACATGGTTGATGTTGAAACTGACGTGCTGTGAACTCCACTGACAGCCTGATGTGAAGTTTTTATAGCTGAGGAACAAGGAAGCTCACTGAGTTTGCATACAATCAAACATCAATGTTGGTGTGACTGGAGCCAATAGAAGAGTCTGTTGACTGTTATTATATCTGCAGAGTGAAAACATGCCTGGAAATCACCTCTAATTTTTGATATTTCATCTTCATTACATACTCATGTCCATGCAGCTGTAATCTTTGATTTTACTGTAAACCATCCTCAATGTGTTGTTTTAACAACAGTTTAATACTCTATTATAATATTCTGTTGCTTTTTACGTAATGGCAAATATCATCATTATTCTTAATAAAAATTCATCTAAACTAAAATCAGAATTGCATTAACAATGTTGATGTGCACTGATGGAAGTGAAAGGAGCCATGTTTACAGTGTGTTCAGCATGTTGTCAAGTGATTAAAACACACATGAAATATGATATGAACTGGTTAGCAGAAAAGATTTTTAATATTTTCAGGAAAAAAAAGCTGCTCAAGAATTGAAACTTGGACTAAAATAAAATAAAATAAAGAAAACTATATTTGAGATCACTGAGAACAACTGATAATAGAGTCTCCTTTCAATAAATGAGGAGAGAAAAACACAGACATTATTCTGGCAAATTTTTAGAACAATTATTATTCTTATGATTATGGTTATTGATCATAATTATGATTATTATCGGTATTATTATTGTAGTTTCAGCAGCCACATTATTGTCCTGTATTTGGTCCTCTAATCAACATGTAATCTTTATTGTATTTTGTATGTGCTTATGTTTGTGCGTGTGTGTATTGTTGAATAACAAAATTTCTCATGAACACTTTCAGGACATTCCGTATTTTTTATTAAAAATATAAATGGAATTTAAGACAAAAAACTTCTCATAACTCATTAAATTCATTTTAAAAAGATCACTTGCATTTGCAATTTGAAATGAAGTATAAAGCATAAATACATTGTTTGGACTCCATCAGAGTGAGAAATGACTCCTGTAGGAATTTGTGCAGCTGCTCCACCAACTCCAGTCACTGTGAGTGTCGAGGACAATAATAAACAGCAGAATCTTCAGTCTTCAGACTGTTCATCTGCAGATACACCTGCTGTCTGCTGTTGTCTCTGGAGATGGTAAACCGGCCTTGGACTGACTGAGAGTAGTAGATGCTGCCACTGTCATATCTGATATAAGCAAGCCACTCCAGTCCTTTTCCAGGAGCCTGTCTGACCCAGTGCATGCTGTGGCTGCTGAATGTGAATCCAGAGGCTGTACAGGTCAATCTGTGAGATTCTCCAGGCCTTTTAACCACTGGTTCAGATTCTGTCAGAGTCTGACCATCAACACCTGTCAAAGCAAAAATAAAAGTTACATTAATGATTGGATGTAATTCACGTTAACATCAAGAGAGATTTAGAAAAATTCTTCACCTGCCCAGCAGACAGTTAAAAGCAACAGTCCTGTCCTATAGTCCATCATGTTAAACTGTGTGTCCACTGTTCTCTGTCCTCCTCTCTGCAGTCACATAAGTAGAGGTGGAAGACATCTGAGTTTTGCATTGACTCCTCCTCATTGTGTGGTGCTCATAAGTCAGACCATTTTCATCAAAAGAAAGTAAATAACAAGAGGAATCAAAACGGAATTTGAGAATATTAATTAAACTTTGAAAACAATTCAAGAGAAACATATAACCCTCAGATGGATGTCATGAATACCCATGTTTTTCTTCCAGGATAAATAAATTATTCAATAAGGCAGAAACATAATCATAAACTCTTTTCCATTGCATGAAAGAAGATTTGTGGAGTTTTTTTTCATCCTCTCTGTATTCACGTTAGTAAAGGATTTTTTCATTGGGTTTCTTGGACTTGGAAAACATTGTAGGAGTTGTGACGCCAATCAACTAAATTTGATTCAAACAAGTCTAAACTTTAAACTTTAAACCTGACAATTTCAAATGTTTTCAGATTCATCCATTCATCATTTATATTTTATATTATATATATAGCAGCAGCATTATATAGATAGCAGCAGCAATACACACAACAAGCTAAACAAAAAGTAAATAGCAAAATAAAGTGGCATATATAAAATATATATACAAGGCAATATATATAAAAAAGTAACAGTAAACAGTGTAATGTAGTGCAAAATAAAGCAGAGGTAGAGTGTAGGGTGCCAGCAGAATGTAAAGTGTGTAGTAGTGACTGTATGTTATGACCAGAGTTTAACTGTTATTGTACAGTGTGATGGCATGTGGCAGGAAAGATTTCCTGTATCTGTCCCTTCGACAGCGGAGCTGCAGCAGCCTGTGGGAGACGGTGCTCCGCTGTCTGTCTACTGTGTGGTGGAGAGGGTGCTGTTCATTGTCCATGATGGATAACAGTTTGTTCAGTGTCCTCCTCTCCACCACGGTCTCAAAAGAGTCCAGCCTAAGACCGAGTATATTATATTTATATTAAATAATATTAATACATAATATTAAATATTATATATATATTTTTATATTATAATAATTACATAAAGGCACATATTCCATATTCCCTTATACTTTCACCCTGCTTTATCTGTCTCTTTAACAGTGAACTGGTGTTGAAGTCATTAGTGGTTTGACGGCTCCTCCTCTGGTGGCTTCATGTTCCAAGTGTTCAGGCACTGAGGGGTTTTTGTTCAGCTCCACTGATGGTTTGTGTTACTGTGACTCTCTGGCACAGAAATACACAGCAGAGTCTTCAGGCTGCACATTCTGTCCATTTAGAGTCACTGTGTTGCTGGAGGAGTCTAAGTTAACGCTGAACTTGTCTTTTAGAGAATCTTTGATGTCTGTATCCCTGCTCATCCACTCCAGTCCTTTCCCTGCAGGCTGTCTGATCCAAGCTGTGTAGTAGCTGCTGACAGAATAAGAGACCTGACAGGTGATGGTCAGACGTTGACCTGGCTGCACAGTCACAGAGGCTGGCTGTGTCAACTGTTCACACTTCACACCTGTTGAAAAGAGAAAATGTTTTGGAACAAATGATCAAGTTATACTGCAAAAGAAGAACTTCTGACTTTGACAAATCCACAGAGACTCACATCCAGCTGCCAACAGCAGCAGCAGAGCTACAGAAAACATGGTTTATGTTGAAACTGACGTGCTGTGAACTCCACTGACAGCCTGATGTGAAGTTTTTATAGCTGAGGAACAAGGAAGTTCACTGAGTTTGCATACAATCAAACATCAATGTTGGTGTGACTGGAGCCAATAGAAGAGTGTGTTGACTGTTATTATATCTGCAGAGTGAAAACATACCTGGAAATCACCTCTGATTTACATGTGATATTTTAACTTCATTACATGCTCAGCTGGAACATTTTGATAATGTCCCTACAACTGTTATCTTTGATTTTACTGTAAGCTATTGGTGCATAAGTGAATTGAATTGACAATAATTTTAAATTAACAAGTAGTAGTAGTAGTAGTGAAATTTCATATAATTATATTCTTAACACTGAATATCATTGGAGTTCATTCTTATTATGTAAATGTGTGTGTGATTGTGCACAAAGATAAGATTTATTGCAGGTTTCAGTGGTTGCAAGTTGCAAAACTTGGAGAAAAACAGCAGCTGGAATTGAAATTTTGATGACAAAATGTGAAAACTAAATCTTTAAGATTAGATGAAAACTATTATCATAAGTTGCTTTAGTTGATTAGCACCTTTATGTGTGGTTTAATCAGAAATACAAACAGTCGCCAAGCATTTAAACATCATGATTTGTGAATCAGAGATTGTTTATTATTTTTATTGTTTTCTGTTTTCTCCAAGTAAATAAATCAATAAATAAAATGTAGAAAAAAACAACACAAATTCTAACACATGAAAGCACAGGATTATTCCTGCACTCCTTCTTACTGGTGATGGTAAACACCTTGTAGTCACACTTCATTATTCAATGAAGTGTCAAGTTAATAAATGACTTTTGTTAAAGGTAGAAGAGTTTCAGCTCCAACATCCAGTGCACATGAGCAGCAGGAGGATTAAACTGAGTGTCTCCTTTTAGTGACAGAGGAGACAGAAACTTGACACTGACTGCCCTCTAGTGGTTTTATACAAGAAACTAAAACATTAATTGTCAGCATCATGAGTCATTTTAGATTCCACAAAATTGACAAAAAATGTATTGTTTCAATTTGTGGCTTTGTTTAGTTTAAGTTTATTTTCAACAACTTCATTGTTATGCTGTCTGTGGCCGTTTCTTCAGCAATGATTGTTATTGTGTCTTGTATTGTCTTGTTAAAATTATTTATAAAAAAATATCCCATGTAAGATAAATATAAAAGAATTTATCCATCCATCCATCTTCTATACCGCTTATCCGTCAGGGTCGCGGGGGGAGCTGGAGCCTATCCCAGCTGACTACGGGCGAGAGGCGGGGTACACCCTGGACTGGTCGCCAGTCAATCGCAGGGCCAACACACAAAGACAAACAACCACACACTCTCACACTCACACCTAGGGGCAATTTAGAGTAGCCAATTAACCTAATGTGCATGTTTTTGGTATTGTGGGAGGAAGCCGGAGAACCCGAAGAAAACCCATGCAGGCACAGGGAGAACATGCAAACTCCACATAGAAGGGCCCAGACCGGGATTCGAACCTGGAACCCTCTTGCTATGAGGCGACAGTGCTAACCACTGCACCACCGTGCCGCCCCAAAAGAATTTATCAATTACACAATTTTAAAAAAAGCAATATAAATATATCTTATCAAAACTATTAAATAAAAAATCTTCATGTTTGGTCCCCAAGAGATCATCACTATGGTCTTTATTTAACAAGAAGCAAAACTCAAAACAGCACACACTTACTGTGGCATTAACTCCTGGCAAAACATGGCATGGAAAACCAGGACATGGAAATCTTGAGATGGCATGAATACAATCAAAAACTCTCTGACAAAAGGTGGCTGGGAAGACAAGGACTAAATAGACAAGACAATAAGACACAGGTGACACACATTAGGAGGGAGAAAACAATCAGGAAAACCAAAAGCAAAGCTACATGAAAACAGGGCACACAGGGGAAGAGACACTTTCAAAATAAAACAGGACATGACAAAAACCTTGAATATAACACATGGAAACACAAGACACACATGGAACATGACACAAGGACTCAAAAACCAAAAGACAGAGAACCAGGACGTGACAGAAACCTTGAACATAAAACATGAAAACACATGAGAAGACAAACATGAAAGATGGCACATGGACTCAAACATAAAACATGGAAACACAAGAAACGTGACACACGGATTCAAAAACAAAAGGACAGAAAACCAGGACATGACATACTGTAGGATTTTGTGCAGCTGCTCAACCAACTCCAGTCACTGTGAGTCTCGAGCACAATAATAAACAGCAGAATCTTCAGTCTTCAGACTGTTCATCTGCAGATACACCTGCTGTCTGCTGTTGTCTCTGGAGATGGTAAACCGGCCTTGGACTGACTGAGAGTAGAAGATGTAGCTACTGCCACCGCTAATATAAGCAACCCACTCCAGTCCTTTTCCAGGAGCCTGTCTGACCCAGTGCATGCTGTGGCTGCTGAATGTGAATCCAGAGGCTGTACAGGTCAATCTGTGAGATTCTCCAGGCCTTTTAACCACTGGTTCAGATTCTGTCAGAGTCTGACCATCAACACCTGACAAAGCAAAAAGATAACATTAGAAGATGAAAGATGAAAAATGAAATTCAAACAACAAATTATGATGAATGAATATTCTTCACCTGCCCAGCAGACAGTTAAAAGCAGAAGTCCTGTCCTATAGTCCATCATGTTAAACTGTGTGTCCACTGTTCTCTGTCCTCCTCTCTGCAGTCACATAAGTAGAGGTGGAAGACATCTGAGTTTTGCATTGACTCCTCCTCATAAAATGCACAAATCAGGTCAGACTGGTTGTTTTACCTTGTGGTTCTTGATCCTCACTGATCCAAACTAAAAAGTGCCAATTTATTATCTTTTTTTCCACATTTTTGATTTTCAGAGGAACTGATGTTGTTATTATTCTTGTTTTATTTCATGTTTCTGTGGAACATTTCAATACTTGAATGTGTGCCATGAAACAAGAAAATAGTTGAGTATTACTGTCTTGGAATAGTATGATTATTATTGTTTTATCAAAATGAACATTATTATTATTTTTATTATTATGGTGTTACTGTGTCACAAAAATAATTCATGCATTCATTAGGAGGGAAATCTATTTTTATGATTTTCTCATTTTTTTTTCCTTATTTTCACTGTTGACATCATTTATTCAGACCATCACTGGATAAAAATATGATCAACTTCTCATGTTATACTGCTTATAAAATGACAAGAACAATAAAAGTATTTTCAATTAAAAACATTTTTCATATATTTGTACAAAAATATTGAAGAAATACAAGGACCTTTTCACCTTGTCAAGGAAGCTGAAGAACCCTGAACAAAATATGTCTAAATAAACTAAACAATTATTGCTGAATTATTGATGGATAGATGAATGTTTTAGTCGGTCCTTTTGGCCGCCATCATGAGGGGTTTTGTTGTTGCTCTTACAGCTAAAGTGCTGCTCAGCCTCATAATGAGATAGTCAACCTGATGATGTGTAAACTGAAGACAAAATGTGACAGAAATTCAGTGTGGGAGGTCACATCAAATATTCTCTATTTGGGATTATTTCAATAACAGCTTGTGTGTGCAGCACTTTCTTTCAGTGACTGTCATGACATCTGCAGTAGTTTGTGAACAGCTCTGTGGCTTCCTGTATCACTGTGGCTTCGAGCACAATAATAAACAGCAGAGTCTTCAATCGTCAGGCTGTTCATCTGCAGATACACCTGGTCCACGTTGTTGTCTCTGGAGATGGTGAAACGATTCTGGACTGATGTGGAATAAAGTTTAGTGCCTCCACTCGGAGCAGAAATGTGTGCAACGAGATCAGGCTTTGCATTGACTCCTCCTCACAGGACTGAAAGAAATGGTGAACTGATTGATTATCAGCTGAAAGGATGGAATATATTCAAATGTTGGTAACACTGAGAGACCAGGAGTGACTGAACAAGACAAACAAGACAGAAGTCAGTGAGATCCAGGAAAAAGTTCCTGCTTTAAAAAATAAAAATGTATAATCAATGTGTTCCTTCATGCAGTCAGTGTGGGGTGGGTTGTGTGACAATGAAAACATCTGATTTTTGTTTTTGTAAGCAGCAGTAAAAAGTAAAAACACAAACAGGAGTACCAGAAAAAAACAATGAAATCAACTCGAACAGGAGTCTTACAGTGATAAAAAGTAAAGTTTGGCTCAAAAAAAAATATGAAACCATTTCGCATTTTCATGTAAAAAAAGCTCTGAAAAGACTCTGTGATGGTGAGAGTAAATCAGCATTTTTCAAAATATTTATAACATCTAAATGTTTGAGTCTGACAAAGAGAGGGAATTTTTTTCAGCTTCTGATGAGAAAAACAAAGGAAGCAGCAACCTGTTTGATGTTTTTCCCTGGCAGGTATTCATGACTAACATTAAACCAACAATCACTGATGTATCTTTATTTATGATGTACTACGGGTTGTAATGCTTGTTGTGTATTACTTTTAAATTGTATTAATTTGAATTTAACTAATTCATAAAACCTCTTGTATGTGCGGTTGAGTCACAAGCTCTCTGCAGCCATATTGTCTGGTCATGGTGGTTTACCATCAGTCACGCAAAAAGAAGAAATACCAAATGGGACAGAGCTGATAAGAAGTTTCTTGCTGATAAGAAACCTGGTCGAGTTTTAGATTTGTGTTTATTTTATTCTGCTTTCTCAAGCAGTCACCATTATTGCTGAACTAAAGGAACTGTGCTTTTTGAGCTGAATCAAATGCTTTTCAGGTTTTTTAAGTTACAATGTGGGTCGTTGTCATTGTCATTCATAGATTTAATGTTGTACATTTTTTGTTTTTCCTTTGGATATTATAATGTGATTTTTACTTGTGTGGATGCCAAAACTGTAGCTCTTACTTTGCCAATGGTTAATGGGAATTCAAATAAATAATAAATAATAATAAATAAACTAAATCATCCCAGTGACCACATACAACATCTTGTCAGTCTCCAGATTAACAAATATGTGTTATAAATATATATATTAGGATGTTTTTGATTATGAAAAAGGTTTTCAAGTTATCAAATCATAGATCATCATCATTGTTACGCCCCCATTGAGGTGGAGTCTGGGGGGATACTGGAAGCTGTAATGCAGCAGCCAAACAATTTAAAGAAGTCCATGTAGTGGAGAAAAATACAGATGCTTTATTTCTATCATAAATTAAATTTAACTGAAACAACAGGAATTAAACCTAAATGAATGTGGGGGAGAAATGGGAACGAGTGGTAGTGCTAAAATAATCAAAAAACAGCGGAAAAAACTAGGCCTGAATACGCTCTGCTGCTGACAGCCTGATGTGAAGATTTTATAGCTGAGGAACAAGGAAGGTCACTGAGTTTGCATACAATCAACCTTCAGTGTTGGTCTGACTGGAGCCAATGTGACTGAAGGTTTTTGTACAGCTGCTCAAATAGCTCCAGTCACTGTGCAGCTCCCGAGTGCAATAATAAACAGCAGAATCTTCAGTCTTCAGACTGTTCATCTGCAGATACACCTGCTGTCTGCTGTCATCTCTGGAGATGGTAAACCGGCCTTGGACTGACTGAGAGTAGCGTTTCTCATCGTTATCATTTTCAACCCAGGCAACCAACTCTAGTCCTTTTCCAGGAGCCTGTCTGACCCAGGTCATTTTTTGGGAGGGAAATCTTTTTTGATGAGTTTGCAAGCATTTTCACTGTTCATTTATTCTTAATATACTCATGCATCACCAGCCAACTGAATGCTTGTTGACATCATTTATTCAGACCATCACTGGATAATAATATGATAAACTGCTCGTCCTAAACTATACTGCTTAAAAAGCAACAAGAACAATAAAAGTATTTTCAATTAAAAATATTTTTCACAACCATTTAAAGACCTTTTCACCTTGTCAAGGAAGCTGAAGAACCCTGAACAAAATATGTCAAAATAAACTAAACAATTATTGCTGTAAATAAAATTAAAACAAAATTGCACGAGCAAATAAAAATTGAACTATTGATGCAACAATGAATGTTTAAGTTGGTCTTTTAATCAGAGAAACATCTGCACTTGTTGCTCTTTCATGTTCAGCCAAGCAGCACAGCAGATCGTTCCTGCTGGCTTCAGTTCTCTGGTTTTCTCATCTCAGCGTAGTCACAGTCTGGACGTCAGTAAACTGGGAGGCTGCTGTGGTCTGACTGGACTTGCTATTTGAGTCTTTTTTATATAAAATATCTGCAATTTCTTGCAATGAGCAATACATCGTTGTAACTTCGAACTTCCATTTAAAATAATGTGTAAATCTTTACATTTTTAAAATTTGCCAGAATGTAAATTTCAATATCAGAAGCATGATCTTCATGTATATACTTAAAAAGGCACATGGACACAGTTTTACCACAATGATAAAGAAAATTTGATCAGTAATAATAATAATAATAATAATAATTATTATTATTATTATTATTGTTAAATTAATTAATTGATACCGACACAACTGAATGTTCCCAGTGGTGTAAATAGAGGAACTAGTTTTTGTATGAGTCTCCTCTTGTTGTTTCTCACTGTGTCTCTCTGGCACAGAAATACACAGCAGAGTCTTCAGGCTGCACATTCTGTCCATTTAGAGTCACTGTTTTGCTGGAGGAGTCTAAATCAATACTGAACTTGTTCTTCAGAGAATCTTTGTAGTATGTGTAGGATCCAGCTCTCATTCCAATCCACTCCAGTTCTTTCCCTGCAGGCTGTCTGATCCAGTTTGTGTAGTAGCTGCTAACATCATAAGAGACCTGACAGGTGATGGTCAGACGTTGACCTGGCTGCACAGTCACAGAGGCTGGCTGTGTCAACTGTTCACACTTCACACCTGTTGAAAAGAGAAAATGTTTTGGAACAAATGATCAAGTTATACTGCAAAAGAAGAACTGCTGACTTTGACAAATCCACAGAGACTCACATCCAGCTGCCAACAGCAGCAGCAGAGCTACAGAAAACATGGTTTATGTTGAAACTGACGTGCTGTGAACTCCACTGACAGCCTGATGTGAAGTTTTTATAGCTGAGGAACAAGGAAGCTCACTGAGTTTGCATACAATCAAACATCAATGTTGGTGTGACTGGAGCCAATAGAAGAGTCTGTTGACTGTTATTATATCTGCAGAGTGAAAACATGCCTGGAAATCACCTCTGATTTACATGTGATATTTTATCTTCATTACACACTCAGCTGGAACATTTTGATAATGTCCCTACAACTGTAATCTTTGCTTTTACTGTGAATGCCTCAATGTGTTGTTTTGACATCAGTTTAATATTTAAACATTCTGTCACTTCCTGTGCAATGAAAAATATTATCATTGTTCTTAATTAAAACATAAACCACATAAATCAGCATTTGCATTAGTAATGGTGATGTGCACTGATGGAAGCAAAAGGAGCAACAAAGAAGAAAGCTTGTTGTAAAATCACTGAAACACACTTTAAATATGATGTGAGCTCTTTTCCTCAAAGAATTGACTTCCTCTCAGCATCTCCTACATCACATTCATGAATTACTTCCGAGCACAGATTTTTGTATTCACTACATTTAATTCATTTATTGATTGACTTACTGTATTTGCTGCACACAGAAATACAGGGACAGCAGCCAGTCAGTTCTCATATAGCTGTGATCGGTCAGAAAAATGGTATCACGTAAAAAGTATCAAAATTTCAATCTGATGCTGCTGGTTAGCAGACAAGATTTTTAATGTTTTCAGTGAAAAAAACTGCTCAGGAATTCAAACTTGTGCTCACAAAATAAAATAAAGAAAATTACATCTGAACATCAGAACATCTGATCTTAAAGTGTGATTTCAAGAAATGAGGAGAGAAAAACACTGAAGAAACTGTAACATCTGCAACTCTCATCACTCACTTTAGATTCCACATAATTTACAGACATTATTCTGGCTTATTATTATTATTATTATTGTTATCAATCAGTTAATAATAATAATACAATAATACTATATTTTCAGCAGACATTTTGTTGTCCTGTATTTGGTCAACTAATCAACAAGTAATCCTTATTGTATTTTGTGTGTTTGGGGCGGCATGGTGGTGTAGTGGTTGGCACTGTTGTCTCATAGCAAGAGGGTTCCAGGTTGCAATCCCCGTCTGGGCCCTTCTATGTGGTTAATTGGCTACTCTACATTTCCCCCTAGGTGTGAGTGTGTGGTCGTCTGTTTTTGTGTGGTGGCCCTGCAATTGACGGGCGACCAGTTCAGGGTGAACCCCGCTTCTTGCCCGTAGTCACCTGGGATAGGCTCCTGCCCCCCCGTGACCCTGACAGATAAGCGTTATAGAAAATGGATGGATGTGTGTGTTCGTGTGTGTGTGTGTATTGTTAAGCAATAGAATTTCACATGAACACTTACCAGATGTTCCACAAAACTTGAACTGTATAAGATCACTTAAACTTGCAACTTAAAATGAAGTGTATAGTATAATTACAGTCATTTTTTGAGCTCCATCAGCATGAGAAATGACTACTGCAGGATTTTGTGCAGCTGCTCCACCAACTCCAGTCACTGTGAGTCTCGAACACAATAATAAACAGCAGAATCTTCAGTCTTCAGACTGTTCATCTGCAGATACACCTGCTGTCTGCTGTTGTCTCTGGAGATGGTAAACCGGCCTTGGACTGACTGAGGGTAGTAAGTGCTGCTACCACTGCTAATAGCAGCAACCCACTCCAGTCCTTTTCCAGGAGCCTGTCTGACCCAATGCATGCTGTAGTCACTGAATGTGAATCCAGAGCCTGTACAGGTCAATCTGTGAGATTCTCCAGGCCTTTTAACCACTGATTCAGATTCTGTCAGAGTCTGACCATCAACGCCTGTCAAAGCAAAAAAGAAATTATATGAACTGTTACCATAAGTGAAATTCCAACAGCAAATTATGATGAGTGAATATTCTTCACCTGCCCAGCAGACAGTTAAAAGCAGCAGTCCTGTCCTGTAGTCCATCATGTTAAACTGTGTGTCCACTGTTCTCTGTCCTCCTCTCTGCAGTCACATAAGTAGAGGTGGAAGACATCTGAGTTTTGCATTGACTCCTCCTCACAGTGTGGAACTTGATTTGACTTGGATCTCACTTACTGTTTGGTCAAAGTGAAAAATGTTTACTTTTGAAAAAATATTCTACAATTTCTTATCATAAAATATAAACAAAGAACATCTGTAAAAACCTTGCTTTTCATGTTATATTGTTTAGTACTTTTCACAAAATGCTCCTAAGTCAGACCATTTTCAGGGGAAAGAAAACCCCAGTTGGAATAAAATTGAAGAAAAGTGATGAGAATATGGAATAAAATGGAAACCAAATTCAGGAGAAATGTGAAACCCCTCAGTACATGGATACTCATGTATCTTTCAATATAAATAGATTATCCAGTGAAATTCCTCTCCAATTCAAAAAACAAAAGTTGTAGTGAAAACTAAAAGTTTTTTCACTCTCTCTGCAGACCGATTAATAACTACCGGTACAACTAACAACTACATTTCCCACTGCCTCATCCTCACAGAGACGACAGAATTTGTTGGACTTCATCAACAATGTAGGAGCTGTTTTACCTGCCAAATGAATTTGATTCAAGCCAATCCCATGACCCTGAACCATTTGAAATTTCTTTAAACTAAACTTAAGTATCCTCCAGCAAACAATTTTCATCTGGTGAAGTTGATGAGTGGAAAAGTTTCAGTTGTCACACACAGTGGAGCAAAGTCTTGTTTGTTTGTAGTAATTAATTAATTAATTAATTATTATGATCTTTATTATTATTTACTACATTTGATGTAAATTGGTCAAACTGAATATTAATAGAAGATAACTGATTCAGTGAAATTATTAATACATTTATCAACAATGTCATGTGTCATCTGTGTTGAAAAAAGTCAGGAACTGTGACACAAAAATGGAAAAATTTATGGGTTTTTTTTGTTGGAAGAAGAACTTTTCAAAGCACATTTGTGAGCTGAAATACTGTTGTTATCAATTTACCCTCTTATTGTGCGGTCAAACAGAAAAGATACTTTTTAAAAAATTCCTCCACTGTATATTTAATATTATTTACACTGTATAATAATCAATGTTATATTCCTTTATACTGTTCCCCTGCTTTATCTGTCTCTTTAACAGTGAACTGGTGTTGAAATCATTAGTGGTCTGAGGGCTCCTCCTCTGGTGGCTTCATGTTCCAAGTGTTCAGGCACTGAGGGGTTTTTGTTCAGCTCCACTGATGGTTTGTGTTACTGTGACTCTCTGGCACAGAAATACACAGCAGAGTCTTCAGGCTGCACATTCTGTCCATTTAGAGTCACTGTGTTGCTGGAAGAGTCTAAATCAATACTGAATTTGTTCTTCAGTGAATCTTTGTAGTGTGAAGCTCCAGTACCTTTCATTCCAATCCATTCCAGTCCTTTCCCTGCAGGCTGTCTGATCCAAGCTGTGTAGTAGCTGCTCAGAGAATAAGAGACCTGACAGGTGATGGTCAGACGTTGACCTGGCTGCACAGTCACAGAGGCTGGCTGTGTCAACTGTTCACACTTCACACCTGTTGAAAAGAGAAAATGTTTTGGAACAAATGATCAAGTTATTCTGCAAAAGAAGAACTGCTGACTTTGACAAATCCACAGAGACTCACATCCAGCTGCCAACAGCAGCAGCAGAGCTACAGAAAACATGGTTAATGTTGAAACTGACGTGCTGTGAACTCCACTGACAGCCTGATGTGAAGTTTTTATAACTGAGGAACAAGGAAGCTCACTGAGTTTGCATGCAATCAAACATCAATGTTGGTGTGACTGGAGCCAATAGAAGAGTGTGTTGACTGTTATTATATCTGCAGAGTGAAAACATGCCTGGAAATCACCTCTGATTTACATGTGATATTTTAACTTCATTACATGCTCAGCTGAAACATTTTGATAATGTCCCTGCAACTGCTGTCTTTGCTTTTACTGTAAACTATTAATGCCTAAATGTGCTTTATTGACAACAGTTTAATATCAAAATATTGTGTCAGTTCTTATGTAATGGGAAATATCGATTATCATTATTCATAACAAAAAATACATCAAAACTAAAGCACTGGATTGACAAAGATGATGTGCACTGATGGAAGCAAAAGGAGCAGCCAAGAAGAAAGTTTCTTTCTATAAGCCAAGTTTACAGTGTGCTTAGCATGTGGTCAAATGATTAAAACAAATAATTTTCAACATTAGAAAATCTCTACAACAGCAAAGGAAACTGAAAAATATTGTTTTGCCAGCCACTCATTTTTTGCACTCATGGAGTCATAAAATAACAAAATGTTTTTCAATAACAGTCTTTAATTTGCGGTGTAAAGGTTTATGAAAGGTTTATCAAACTAATTTAGCCTTATTTTTGATTTTGAAAGCATTGAACAAGAAAGCACGTGTGTTTGTATTTCATGCATGATTTCCATCCATGTGTTTATGAAGACATATGGACACATTTTCTTCATACTAATACAGATTCTTTTTTCAGGACATTTGTACTATTAGAATTTTTTATATTAAGTCATTATATTTCTGTAGGTTGTAACTGAATTTAACATTCTGACATACCAGACAAGATGAGACCTCCATATTAATTCAGTAGCTACTCAGAATTTTACTTGATCATGTTCAGAATTAGATTCAGAAACTGAAGAAGGTAAATGTCCCCAGTGGTGGTAAACAGAGGAAGTAGTTTTTGTATGACCCTCTTGTTATTGTCTCTCACTGTGTCTC